>NC_066618.1:159192013-159505746 GCF_025201925.1 Gopherus flavomarginatus | reverse complement strand
CAGGATGAAGTTCAATAAAGATAAATGCAAAGTGCTCCACTTAGGAAGGAACAATCAGTTTCACACATACAGAATGGGAAGAGACTGTCTAGGAAGGAGTATGGCAGAAAGAGATCTAGGGGTCATAGTAGACCACAAACTTAATATGAGTCAACAGTGTGATACTGTTGCAAAAAAAGCAAACATGATTCTGGGATGCATTAACAGGTGTGTTGTAAACAAGACTCGAGAAGTCATTCTTCCGCTTTACTCTGTGCTGGTTAGGCCTCAACTGGAGTATTGTGTCCAGTTCTGGGCACCGCATTTCAAGAAAGATGTGGAGAAATTGGAGAGGGTCCAGAGAAGAGCAACGAGAATGATTAAAGGTCTTGAGAACATGACCTGTGAAGGAAGGCTGAAGGAATTGGGTTTGTTTAGTTTGGAAAAGAGAAGTCTGAGAGGGGACATGATAGCAGTTTTCAGGTATCTAAAAGGGTGTCATCAGGAGGAGGGAGAAAACTTGTTCACCTTGGCCTCCAATGATAGAACAAGAAGCAATGGGCTTAAACTGCAGCAAGGGAGATTTAGGTTGGACATTAGGAAAAAGTTCCTAACTGTCAGGGTAGTTAAACACTGGAATAGTTTGCCTAGGGAAGCTGTGGAATCTCCATCTCTGGAGGTATTTAAGAGTAGGTTAGATAAATGTCTATTAGGGATGGTCTAGACAGTATTTGGTCCTGCCATGAGGGCAGGGGACTGGACTCGATGACCTCTCGAGGTCCCTTCCAGTCCTTGAGTCTATGAGCAGGGGACCACTCTGCTACATTAAGAAGTTTTTCCTAATGTCTAACCAAAATCCCCCTTGCTGCAATGTAAGCCCATTATTTCTTGACCTGTCCTCAATGGCTAAGGAGAACAATTTACCACCTTCCTTTTTATAGCAACCTATTCTTTAATTATTCTAGGATGTATTTCATCAGGGCCTGCCATGTAACTTGTCTACGTAATTCTTAGCTTGATATTTCTCTCTTTTAGCCTCACATCCTACCCCACCTAAACTGATATTCATGATGTTAGGGCATGGCTATTCTTACAGCACGTGTAGTGGAAGATGCTCTCCCACCAACATAATGCTGTGCACGCTATCTCTTATGCTGACAAAACGTATGTCTCTCAGGGAGGTAGAATATTCACATCCTTGAGCGATATGTGTCTTGCCCGACGTAGGTGTTAGTGTAGACATAGACTTAGTCCTTCAATCACTGCTAACCTTTTTGGTAAAAAACAAAACAAAAAAGGCATGTAATACTTTGGCCATTGCTGCATATTTTGTCATTGTCTTTCCCTCCTCATCGAGTAACAGACCTACCATGTCCTTGGTCTTGCTCTTGCTTCTAATACATTTGTAAAAAGTTTTCTTGTTATCCTTTATGTCCATAGCTAGTTTAATCTCATTTTGGGCCTTGGCCTTTCTAATTTTGTCCTTAAATGCTTGTGTTGTGTGTGGTGGTTTTTTTTTTTGTTTTGTTTTTGTTTTTTGTTTTTTGTTTTTTTTAATAGTCATCCTTCGTAATTTGACCTGGTTTTCACTTTTTGTATGTCTCTTTTTTGAGTGTCGGGTCATTGAAGATCTCCTGGTTAAGCCAGGTGGTCTCTTACCACACCGCCTTTCCTACACGTTGGGATGTTTGCCCTTGTGCCCTCACTGAAATCTCTTTTAAAAACTGCCATAGCTCCTGATCTCTTTTTTCCTTTAGACTTGCTTTCTCTTACCTACCAATTCTCCGAGTGTGCTGAAGTCTGTCTTCTGGAAATCCATTGTCTTTATTCTACCATTTTTCCTTCTACCATTCCTTTGAATCAAGAACTCATCATTTCATGATCGCTTTCACCCACGCTGCCTTCCACCTTCAAATTTTCAGCCAGTTCCTCCGTATTTGTGAGAATCCGAACAGCCTCTCCCCTAGTCCTTTTCTCCACCTTCTGCAATAAAAAGTTGTCTTCAGCACATTCCAAGAACTTGTTGGATAAGCTATGCCCTGCTATAGTATTTTCCTAATAGGTGTTTGGATAGTTGAAGTCCCCCATCACCACCAAGTCCTGTGCTTCATCCACCTATTCTTTCAGGTTAGGTGGTCTGACTGTACAGTAGACCTCTGCCATGACATCACCCTTGTTTTTTACCTTTGCCGAGAGATTTTTAACAGGTCTGCCTTCCACCTCTAGCTCAGCCTCAGCGCAGATGAATACATCATTGATATATAGTGCAACTCTTCCCTTTTTTCCATGCCGGTCCTTCCTGAACAAGCTGCACCTTTCTATACCAATATTCCAGTCATGTGAATTATCCCAAGTCTCTGTGATGCCAATTATGTCAAAATTGTGATTATTCACCAGCATTTCTAGCTCTTCCTGTTTTATTCCCCACACTTCTTGCATTAGTATACAAACATCTAAGGTGTTCATTAGATTTCCCCTCTGTATCTCTCCTTTGTCCCTGTTACGATTGCCCATGTTCTCCCCCCAGCCCCCCCAATTCTGACCCTTCTCACAGGTCTCCATGGTTTGGACTTGCCTGTGGGCTTTTGTCTCCTGTTCCTGTAGAACCTAGTTTAAAGCCCACCTCACTAGGTTAGCCAGTCTCTATCTAAAGATACTTTCTCCTTGATAGGTGGACCCCCATCTCTGCCCAGCAATCCTTCTTCTCGGAAGAGCATCCTGTGGTTGAGGCCCTCGTGGTGAGCATAGCCATGCATCCACCTTCAAGATGTGGCTGTCTCTGCCTGGGCCCCTACCCTTAACAGGAAGGATCGATGATGAGAATATCAGCTGCACCTCCAGCTCCTTCACCCTCACAGCCAGAGCCGTGTAGTCACTTCTAATCTGCTTGGGGTCATAGCCTACAGTATCATTAGTGCCCACATGGGAGAACAGCATGTGGTAGTAGTCAGAGGGCTGGATGATTCTCGGCAGTCCTTCTGTGATGTCACAGATGAGTTGTTCCATTTCATACGGGGTGAAATGGTGCACAGTCATACCCGTGGCATCTTGAAAACACAGCTGGAGATGTGATCAGATTAACATCCATGTCTTTCTGCAGAACGAGCCTTTCCATTCAGAGTGCACCAGTTACTTGAATAAAACTTCCTTTTTTTTATTAAAAGAAAGTCAACACTTTCCACTGCCATTCAGAAGAAGCTCGCACTTTCCAGGCCAAATAGATCCAGGCTGTTTTAGGAATGAATTTCTCCCTCCCTCTTCAAAGGGCTTTGTAAATATTGACTAACCCTCCCAAAGCCCCTGTGAGAGGGTGAAGTGTTGTTGGCCTCATTTTTCAGCTGCGGAAACTAAGGTGCAAAGTGTATAAGGCCGTTTTCAGAAGTGACCACTATTTTTGGATGCCTCCCATTTTCTTTTTAGTGGGGGCGGGGAGGTGTCCAACTTGACGTGCTTAAGAGCCTGATTTTTTTTTTTTTTCAGGGTTGCAGACCACCTGGAGATCCTGTTGATTTAAGGAGTGGGGGTTGGGCTTTCTAAGCTCTTCTAAAAATTAAAACCCAATTTTCAGTGTTTCCTCTTGAGATTTGGGGTAATATTTTCAGAAGAGCCATTGAAAGTCAGAGGGGTTTGGGCTTCTGTGTTGCTTAGTGCTGTTGAAAATTTTACCCTAGGTCATGTCCAGACTATGGACCTTACAGCGGCATAGCTATGGCCACTGGAAGGACTCCTATGAAGCCACTCTATGCCGATAGGCGAGAGCTCTCCTGCCATTGTAATAAATCCACCCCCAATGAGCGGCGGTAGCTATGTCGGCGGGAGATGCTCTCCCGCCGACAGAGCACTGTCCACACTGGTGCTTTTGTCAGTGAAGCTTATATCGGGCAGAGGGGTGTTTTTTCACACCCCGACTGACAAAAATTTTGCCGACAAAAGTGCTAGTATATGCAAAGCCTTGGTAATCACTTCTGTCTCTTTCTCTCACTCCCATGCCTAGCTGTGAACTGGAGAGAATGCCAGGGTGCAGTGCAGGATGATTCACTAATCACTTTGATAGCCATGAATGGACACCCAGCAGACAATGGGGCTCAGGTCTTCAGAAGTGTCTCCTAAAGGCCAGAATTTCCATGAGTTGGCTGGCACACACAATCTAAATCAGGCTGTTTACTTTGGTGTCTGTATGAGAGACCTATGAGCCTGAGCAGTTGAGAAAATCTACCCCTAAATAACTTGCCCAAGATCTAAGGACCCTGTGTTAGAGCCAGGACGTGGAACCAGAATGTAACAAATTATGAGCTGAATGCTTTAAAAACAGACTGACATATCCTTACTATTTTAGCATGTTATTTAACCCTTTGATCACTTTGTCTTTGAAAATTTTGATAGGGCTGGGGGAAAACAATGCAGCTTGGTCAATTACAAGTTTTGTTACAGGGAACTTTAACTGATAGATGCCTTATTAAGTACATGACAATGTTTAGCAAAGGGGCACATTTGCTATCATAACTCAGTTGTCCTACTTGGATTTTCATGCTCCTGTGTGGTTATGTTCCCCCCCCCCCCCCAGTGTAAATGGGTGTGTTTTGAAATGCTCCCTTCAGATCAGCTTCTCTCATTTTCATCTTTCCCTCTTTAAGTAACACAGAGCTCTGTTATGGCTCTGCTCCGTCAGATAAATTAATGTCTGTCATTTCTCCCCCCATTGCATTCCGTCATTGGTGCTTGGAGGGCGCACAATATTTCAGCATGGCTACATGCCAGCTCTGGCACATTAAAGCCACACAGATAAGCTAACAGTGGTTAGTGTTGTTGTCTCACTTTGACTTATTGTCTGGTTTTAATCTTGAGCTGATTAATTTGTACCAGGAGGGAGCGAAGGGAGCGTGACAGAGACAGAAAGGCCACAGTGGATATGCGGGTGAGGGAGGTGGTGGTCAGAATGGGTTGGGAGTAAGAACAGATGCACCTTGTAAGCAGAGTGAAAACTGCATAGAATGACCGAGAAAACTTGGGCAATTAAAGGGAATGTCTTAAGGGTTGTGGTTGGGATTTTCAGAGCAGGTAGGTGCCTAAATCCCATTGATTTTTCCATGGGAATTGGGTTTCTAGCTTGTTTGCCCAGGGGAAAAATATGCTTCAGATTCAGAGGCTTTTGAACACCGCAAGATCATAGGAGGAAAATATGAAGATTTGCTATAAAGAAACACGGTGAGGAGTCCGGAGGCACTGTAAAGACTAAGTGGTTTTTTTACCCACGAAAGCTTATGCCCAAATAAATCTGTTAGTCTCTAAGGTGCCACCGGACTCGTTGTTTTTGTGGATACAGACTAACACGGCTACCCCCTGGTGCTATAAACAAAAACACCATCATCTCTGACCAGCTCGTCAGCTGGTGTAGAAAAGCATTGTTGCCCCTTTGACATCAGCGGAGCTACACTGGGTTACAGCAGCTGGTGCTTTGTTTTATATCTTAGTTTTGCCATAAGAAGAGAGGGAAAAGCTATTTTTTAAATTTTTTTTTTTTTTTTAGCAATTCAATCTTTTTAACTAGATGCTTATTCTCAATGGTGTAGACATGGATAAAAAAGACGAGTTGCTGGCTGGTAATGCACCACCCTAGAGTCTGGGAAGCAGTGTTCTGGTCCCAAATTTGCCACTTATTGAGGGTGAAATTTCACCCCTGTGGATGGGGTCGTTACAGGGCCGATGCACCACTTCAGTCCTATTTAAGCCTTATTTTGAGGTCTGAAGTGGTGCACGTAGGCCCATGCTAGCCCTCTGCGCTAGGGCAGATTTCCTTCTTTGGGACCTTGGCAAGACACTTTGAGTGAAATCCTGGCCCCTTAGAAGTCAACAGTAGTTTTGTCATTAACTTCAGAGGGGACTCTTCACTCTTCACCTTTCTGCTGCAGTTTCCCCAGCTGTGCCTTACAAAAGTCTCTCTCTCCATCTCAGAGGAGCAATTTTCTCAGACTCCTAAATTAGGGTGCTAAATCAGCCTGTAGGGGTGGAATGCTCAAAAGGAGTTAGGCTCCTAGCTTTTATGTAGCCTCCTATCTTCTTTTGAGCATTCAGCCCTAGGAGCTTTAAACAGATAGCTGGGCACAAATGTATTTATTTACGCACTTAAGTGTAGAATTGTGGTGGTGTTGCTCTTTTCAGCAATGATAAGAAGAGACTGGTCAGTTTGATTTTTGATTTTGGTCAGTTTCACCATTTGCTTCCCACACAGTAACCCAACACTATTGCATTTGGGGTTCCCAGTTCTGCTTTGGAGAAGGTTAAAATTTAAATGCATGTAATGATTTCTATTCATAGTGAACCATTTTTTGAGGTCCTTACCTTGGGTTCTCCTTTATCTCACCGAAAATAGGCCTAAATAAGATCTGACTTACAAACGAGTAGGAACTTCATCCCAGATCCTGAAAGTTTTTGAGGCACCCAACTCCCATTGATTTCAGTAGGAATCAGGCGCTGTTAATACCTTTGAGGATCTCGGCCTTCAGGATTAGGGATGAAATTGACTCCACTTCAGAGAGCCAGCACAAAATCTGTGCATCATTCAAGTCCTGTTTTGCAGGCAGTTCTGTGTTTCATAGGGGAGAATTTCAACTTTAGTGCTTTAGGGCTGTGTCATCAGCCACTTTTTTCAACTTTGAACTTAAACACAGTTGACAGCTTCCTCTTTAAAGATTAGATTTTGGCATTGTTTGTGCAGTAATAATGGAGACCAGGATGAAAACATCGGGGTCAGGGAAGGGAGAAAATCAAAGCAATAAACAAATACAAAGTAAGGGGGTGATAACAGCATCTGCTTAGAGAGTTTCTTTTGAATCCATCCTGAAGTAGCTAAGCCACACACTGCTCCAGGAATTGAACATCCCATTCCCTCGCTTCCAAAACAAAGGAAAGAAACTAACAACCGTACAAGCAGCGGGGTTCCCAAGAGACAAATTGTTCAGTAGGGTCAGAATAGGACGCTGCATTTCACATGTGAAGCTTCCAGGGTGATCTGCGAGACTGGGTTTTCTATGTGTTCTAGTGGGTCAGGAGCCCTTGCATCCGTGGTCTGCTAGCAGATAATACCCCAGGGTCATTGCGGGAAGCTAGGAGTGTGGGAAAAAGGGAGGAAGAGGCAGATGGATTTTCATAAACTTCTCTGTAGACATGTGAAGCATGGCAACCTTAAATAAAATGTTTTTGTTTCCCTCCATGCTAGTAAGTTCTGTCTGAGCCCGGAAGTAAATCGTCCTGTTTGGATGCATGTGCACAACTTCCACTAGTGCTAATGGGCGTGGGGGGTCGTCTGGCAAGGGACAACTGCAAGTCACTAATCCAGGGACAGTGCCTAGTTCTTTTCTGTTTCATTCTGGTGTCTGACCCTGATATCTAAAAGACTTAGATGAACATAGGCTGATTGATACCAGCTGGAGCTTTGGCTCTTACATTTTCATTTCAAAGAACAGTTGAGGGAGCCTCTGGAGGCTGGGAGACTGGGCTATGACCTCACTGGTCTGGTTTTCAATTGGCCACCTTCCCAAAAGCACAAAACATGCTGGGTCTCTCTCCTTCCTCACCAGTGTGGACACATTGAAGCTGCCTTGTACTATTATAGTTATACCTGCAGGGATGCCAATATAAGGCACCTTTTATACCAGTATAACTGTGTGGCCAGTATGGCTGTATTGATTTAAACTATTTTGATAGAAAAAAATCACACTGCTAACCAAAATAGTTACATCAGAACAAACCTGTGTGTAGGTGACACATAGGTCTATTTTGGAACCAAAACTGTAAGGGTAGATTTGAGTCTCCGTTCCCTTCCCCTCCTGGAAATTCAAAGGCACTCAGAGGGGATTCCAGATTTGTTTTCCACTCCGAGTTTGGGGCCTTTTTATTTCCTGCTGCGTCTCCACAACAACCGTAGGCTGTCTACGGTAGCCTGCATGTAGACAAGCGCTTCGTCGCTCGCGATACAAATCAGCCGGAGACCTCTTACTTTGCAAAACTCAGTGTCCTTTTATTTCCCTGTGTTCATTCCCACCACCATCTATATACAACTCTGTACAATTCAATAGGAGTTAGGCAGCCACCCGGGGGACAGCTAGTTCCTGTAGCTAGCTAGAAGCAGCAGTTCCTTACTCCTCCTGTCCCCACCCCCCCTTCCAATTCCTTTCTGCCAGCTTTGTAGGCCTTCTCCCCAGCAGGCTCACAGGTGATTACTCTTAGGCTCCTTTAATGAGCCACACCCCGCCACCTCCAGTCAGTTCCCCTTGATGGGAGCTATGCTAGCAGGTTCTGAGCTAACAGTGACTGGTTCAGTGCCTCTTAGGCCAGCACCCTGTTACACTGCAGTAAATGTGGTCTCTTTGTTCGGTGCTAGGAACTCTCCACTGTAGCAGAGGGCATAGTTTTTAATTGAGACCTTAAATAGAGAAAATGGCACCATCCTAACAAACAGCCAACAGATCTGTCTGGTCTCTCCCTTTTTGTTGCTGATGCCTGGCTGTAATGACCAGTTGTAACACTGCGCGTGGTTGCAAATATGTCTTGTCTGGCGTTGCTGTCTAATCTAAATCTATCCAGTGTTTGTAATGTACCCATTACCGTAGTCTCTGACTGCTACCATTCCCATGTTACTATCACACTGTTTGCTCTGTTATACCTCTTTCCTCCACCCTGTGTCTGTCTTGTCTATTTAGATTGTAAGCTCTTTGGGGCTGAGTCCATCTACCACTCTGTGTTTGTGCAGGGCCTAGAGAAGTGGGACTGCATTCTCAGTTGGTCCTTAGGCATTGTGGTAATCGGCAATATGTGGTTTGCAAAGCAGCCTGAGATAGTCTCGACATTGATGATCAACAGACAGCAGCTTTTCGATCTGAGTGCATAAACGGAGCAAGATTCGGCTTGCATAGTCTTAAACCATCAAAGAGCTAAAGGAAGCTGTACAAGATGCGTCAGCAACGCTGCTTCCACGCTAGATGTTCCTAATCCCTAGTGCTGATTTTCTCTCTCAGATGTGCCACCATCTCCGTTTTTATAGTCTTATTATAACCAGCTGTGCTTTGATTTTGTCAGAGATCAGATGGAGATTATCCATCTCTCTACGCCCCCTCCCCCCTTTACTCATACTTGGACAGCACATGAAATAAGAGCGACAAAGTTCTGATTCGAGACACCAGAGTCGATCCTTTGCACTGGGATCTTACAGCTGTGTGGTGTTTAACCCTTTCATGCCAGGAGGTAAGATTTCCTAATGATCCCTTTGTGCTCTAATTTGCACTTCTATAGCCCTTTTCATCCAAGCATTCAACAATTTAAGCCCCTTAGCATCATGGTGTGTTAGGTGGTAACTGTGCCCTTTTTATTATTGTGCACACCGAGGTTCAGGAAAACGCCGACCAACATTTTAAGACTTGGGTGCCTAAAAGTAAAATGCCCAAATCCATATTCAGACACATAAATAAATGGCCCAAGGAAGGACATTTTTGTGGTAAGGGCACTGGACTAGGACTCAGGAGATTATGGTGCAATTTCTGTACTTTTCACGGACTTCCTCTGTGACCTGGGTCAATTAATGTCTTTATGTCTTATTTCCCACTGTGCAATATGGGGACACAATCTCACCAGGGCATTGGAGGTTACATTCTTAAATGTTCACGAGGCTTTCAGATATGGCGTAAACTATTCAGAGCGGAAGCAGCTGGTCTTCACGACGGGCTGAGACTCACCAACTAATTTCATAAAATGCTGCCGTTGAAGTTGTTGTGCCTATGGACCTAAGCTGCAGTTGAATTTGCGATGTGGAGGCAAAATGTTCTGCGTCACACCCTCCCGCCTTGCAGAATTACTTGCTACATTTAGCTGCAGGCACAACTTCATTCGAAGGGCACAAATATTGTAACTGTTACTTGCTGACAGTCACGTAGCCACCGTTACAAAAATGGAAGCAACGGCCAAAGCTTCTAATTCATGCAACAAAGATGGTTGCTTTACATAATCCTCTTTACTTCCTGGAACACTCGCTCATCTCAGGCAGTTTGGGGACATCGTTACTTATGCAGACGGCTGGCTGTGGCTAATGAGGCGTTTAGGGAAGCGACGCTGTTTCTACCAAGTTTCTCATGTAAATCTTGGATGGTTTGTCTGGCTCTTAAGAGCAAAGGGATGGTTTGTGATACGGCAAAGGCTAACAGGGCCTGAGAACACCGTCTCTCATTTCAGCTGTTCCATCACGATTTAGAGCCAAATGCTGGGCTGATTGCAACCCAGGTACTTAGCAATATAGTTAAACTGCTCTGGTTTCTCTGCTGATAACTAAGCAGGTTTCATGTATTTTTTACCCCTTGTTGGCCAATGTACAATCAGCCCAGCTCTTTTCCCTCCCCTTGCCCCAACACAAGTTCAGTTTGTGACCTCTGAAGCCATGAGATTATGTATTTTTCATCCCCCTTGAGGAGCTGCCCAGTCTTTCAGACTCTGGCTTTGTGGCCTTGTTCCATGCTTGTGTTTTTTCTTCAGGATGTGGAGCCCTCTGACTGCATGGTTCTCAGGGCTTGCTGACTTGAGAGAGAGCTCTTCGTAGTACTTACATTTAAACAATTTTTGGAGGGGATATTGAACGTCATGTTTCAGAGTTTTAGGGTTTTTCACCTGTTGATCTCCGAGCTCTTTACAAAGGAGGGTAATATCATTATCCCAATTTTACAGACAGAGAAACTGAGGCACGGGGAGGGGAAGTGATTTGCCGGGTGGCCGAGCCAAGAATAGAATGCAGATCTCTTAGTTCACTGGACTATGCTGCCTGTACGTACGACATTGGTGTTAGTTCTAATCTGTCAAGTTCCTAATGGCTCTGGACCTGCTTCCCTCCTTCACGTGATGCTGCTCCAGTTGCAATCAGTGGAGGCCCTAGAAATGGAGTCCTCTCAGAAGAGGTGACTGGCAGCACGTTCTCCGTGAAGGTGTTTAGAACTCGCCCCTTCTTCATCCACCGGAACCCAGATTTGCCAACTTCCCTGGGCATGCTGCGGAACCCAGTTTGGGCATTGGGGAGATGATGAACTGGGATGTAGGGGGATTGTGTTGGAGTCATTATGGGTGGGCTAATATCAGAATATCAGCAGCTCATACAGGGCTTTATTCTGAAGTTTTTGCATTGACTCTTGTTTTTAACAGCTAGGTTATACAGCTAGTGCTAAAAAAAAAATCAATACAGTAGACTCTGTACAGGGGCTCCTTTTCAGATTACACTCGGAAGGCCTCCCTTGTGCATACGTATTTGAGGTGAAGCTCACCCTTGTGCCAAGAGCAATTACAAGGTCTAGTGTGCACCACTTAAGCCCCACTTGAACCTTGGGCTGAAGGTGGATGAAAGTGGTATGTAGATCTTGTCTGGGCCCCTCTGCACACGGGTAACTGTCACCCTGGATCTACAAATGTCACTTTAAAAGAAGTTCATTGAAGGAGTGCGTGAATATATACAATTGCCATGGTCTCTGCATTGACTGTAGTGTGCAAATTAGGGGTCTATCAACAGGTTTTAAAGACAATTGTAACCTTAATTATTTTGATGGATTTAAAGAAGAGCTGAACTTGCTCTCTGGAATCTTTGCTGCTCCCTCTTTTGGTGTTAGCTGTGGGATTATGGTAGCAGCAAATCAGAGACTAGGTGCAGAAAGTGGACCTTTTAATATCTCATCTTTGTATTTAAACTGGAAACTCTTTAGGGTAGTGTAGATGAACGGACTCACCCCTGCGACGCCTCCTGCTGGTGACTCCTGGAAATTAGCTCAATTCAGCTCCAGAGCACCCTCTGCTGGCCAGTGATCCACCTGTCCTCCAGCCGCTGTGTCCCTCCCTGGACTTGGTGCCCTTTTACATGGGATGCTGCCCCTTGGCAGTAACCCCCTTTCTCTCAGGGTCTCCCCTCCCTGGGAAACCTCCTCCCTCTATCCCCACCTTGCCTCAGTATATGGCTGCTGCCAGTCACTGTCTAGCCCCACGCCCTTGGGCGGACTGCAGTATCAGCCACTCATCACTGGCAAGGAGGGTTTGGACCTGCTGCCTTGGCCTACCCCAGGGCTGCCCTCTGCAACCCCCAGTACCTGTTAGCCCAATCTTAGGCTGCAACCTGAGGCTTTCCAGGCTGGAGCTCGCCAGCTCCTCAGCCTTTCCCCTGCTCTGCTTCACTCAGGTACCTTGTGTTTAGCTCCCTGCAGCCAGGCCCTTCTCCTTCTAGGGCTAGAGAGAGACTCCTTGGGCTTCTGGCTCCCAGCCTCTTATAGGGGCCAGCTGGGTCTGATTGGGGAAAGTAGGCTCAGCTGTGGCCATGCCCCAATCAGCCCAGACTTCTTGCCCCAGCCACAGCCCTCCTCCTGGGCTGTTTTAAGCCCTTCAGGGCAAGAGCAGGTGACCACCTTGCTACAGGTAGGGACAGTCCTTTTGTTCTGTGTTTGTATGGTGCTGAACACAGTGGGGTCTTGGTCCGTAACTGGAGCCTCCAAGGTATTATAATACATTCCAAACCCTTTGGGGTACCTTATCCAGCACCTCATGGGGCACAGAGTAGACAACTGGAAAGCTGCTCATGGGGTCCGGGGTGG
Organism: Gopherus flavomarginatus; assembly: GCF_025201925.1. Taxonomy (NCBI): domain Eukaryota; kingdom Metazoa; phylum Chordata; order Testudines; family Testudinidae; genus Gopherus; species Gopherus flavomarginatus. The sequence goes on along the minus strand of NC_066618.1, from coordinate 159,493,165 downwards.
TATCGTCTGTCATTGTTTGTAACCCTAATAGGAAACGGGAGTAACTGTACACATAACTGCAATGGTTTGAATTTGCACTGGCTTTGAACTAGGAATTTCATCTGCTCCATTCACATACACCTGCAGTGAAACACTCTAGTAACTGAATTATTTCCTCCTTTAGTTTTTGCTTATAATCAAATGGCAGAGTGGGTTCTCGAATGCTGGGCTTTAGAGGAAACACAGATCTTTTCAAACTCCAATTTTTCTTTAAAGAGGGGGGAAAACATCCTGTTTCAGAGAGTCAGTGGAAAGCACGATCTGTCTTGGATGGCTGCTAAAGACCTTTGGACGCATATTCATGGGTGCAAATGCTTTATGTCTTTTTCAGTTGATCACGTAGTTCCGGAACCAGGGACCAGCTTGCTCACGGCATTTGACCAGTGGCGAGAATGGGCGGATAGCAAGTCTTGCTGCGATTACTCTCTGCATGTGGATATCACGGAGTGGCATAAAGGGGTTCAGGAGGAGATGGAAGCCCTGGTGAAAGACCACGGTAAGTTTTGGGATCATTTAAATCAATATCTTTTTACTGATTCAAATTTTATTTTTTTTTATTTGTTTTGGTCAAATTAATGGCCAGATCAGAGTTCAGAATGGGGTCTGTGTTTTTGTTGAGGCTTGGTACATCAGGAGGCAGTGTTGTAGGGGGGCTGGAGAAGCAAGGTTAGTGTATGGGGTGGGAATAGAATCCGGTGTTGCCGTTCTGAATCCTTTGGAGTGGCGTTTGGGCAGGGAGACTGCACTGACTGTGTGTAAGGGGTAAGATGTGATGGCTGAGGTGGTATTGCCCATGGCTGCCGTGGAGAGCTACCCATGTCATTCAGAACAAGGCATGCTAGATCCTCAGATGATCTAAACTGGCATAACTGCATTGTTTTCAATGGAGATTTGGTGAGCTGCAGCCACAGAGGATCTGTACCTTCTCTGGAGAGGGCATCTCCCTAAAGGAGTGATGGTGACACTTTTGTAGGACGTTTCTTTCCCTGTTGGCCAGTGTCAGCAAGAGAGCTGTAAATCATCCAGGGGAGATAGAGGCAGCCTGACTTTCCTTTCACTTGCAATGATGCAAGTCAGGAGTAACTCCTGGAGTTAAACTGGGGTAAGCGAGAAAATAATCCGGCTCAGAAAGAACAATCCTTCAGTGGCCAGCGAAGGTAGAAGAGTTAGATAAGATGATTGAATAGGTCTTTCCTATCTCTGATTTCCTTGACCTTTTGTCCCTGGGCTGGAAGGATTTTCCATTCTTTTTATGGTTTAAAAAACCCACCACCAACAAACTTTTACATCCTAATGGTGGTTTTCCTACACATCTTAGTCAAGAATTTTTATCCTGTCATGTGCTATAGAGTGCAGGGGAGGGAAGGCCGATTTGCATGAACTGTAGAAATGTTCTGTTAGCAGTTCCCCAACTGTCTAGCAGGAGGGGTTGGGAAACCAGGCAGCCAGTACCCATTTTTCAGGTATTCGGCTTATTTTTTTGCTCAGGCTCCCACAAAGCTGAATTCAAAAGATTTATTCCTTTTTGGTGTTGAGTGGTGCCCTAAAGGCTGAGCTCTCCTCTCTGCCACAGGGTGGACTCCATCATTCTTACTAGTGGAGTTATTAAATGCCACATGGCTAAGAAGATGGTAGCCTTTAATTGTGATTTATTAAGTGTTGCGTGTGTTTCACAGCAGATTGAATTTATTTCTTTATTATTTCTGCTCTCTGGGGAAGCCCAGAGAGGTCCACATCTTATTTCCAGTAACGTCTCCAGGCCTCGTCAGTTGTATCGTCATACTCTGGTGTATTTCAGTACATTACAAACTGTGGGATCAGTTCTGCTCCCATGCAGTCAAGGACAAACTCACATTAACTCTAGTGGTGGTAGGTCCATTGTCATGCATGGCACACAGTCGAAGGGGCTGATACTGCCAGGTGCTGAGCACCTTAACCTGACATTGCATTTTCACAGGAGCTGAGGATGCTGCGCACTTCCAAGGAGGCACAAAAGGTCAGATCCTCAGGTGGTGTAAATTAGCATAGCACCATTGATTTGATTGGAAGGACCTTGATTTACTCCAGCCGAGGATCTGGCCCTCAGAGCCAAGAAGGATTGGGCTGTCCGTAGCAGGACCGTTCCATTGAACAGATGCAAAATCAGTGCATTTTGATGGCAAGAGGTTAAAAGTTTCTTAAAGCCAGCCAGTGTCTATACTTGTTTCAGTGGTACATCTGATCCACTCTGGCAGGAAGGGGAGAGTCCTCCTTATTCAGTTCAAGACAGGTGGAATATTACAGGGCCAGGACTGTCTTATTCTGCAGTTTCCAAACCGTATAGTCAGTTTTAGCTCTAAGAACCTTGTGCTCGATTCTCTTCTCACTCACACCAGTGTATTCCCATTAGCTTCACTGAAGTTCTTCCTGATTTACACCAACATGAGTGGCAGTGTATTCCCATTAGCTTCACTGAAGTTCTTCCTGATTTACACCAACATGAGTGGCAGGAGAATCAGGCTCTTGAGCTGTTATGGCTAGACAGCCCATCTATTAACTTCTGTGTGGATCACTTTGTTTATGTAACATGTGCCTGGCTCACTTGAACTTCAATGTTATCTTTGCCTATTACTTGTACATCCTGGGTGTTTTCTTTGTTTTGTCTCTGCTAGGTGTGAATTCCTTCCTTGTTTACATGGCCTTCAAAGATCACTTCCAGCTAACAGATTCTCAGGTAGGAGGGCTTTATGTTCACAAGTGATGCTTTAGCCACACACAGGTTATTGGGCTCAACAGAGAAACAACTGGGTGACATTTAATGGTCTGTGTTATACAGAAGGTCAGACTTGATGGTCTAATAGTCCTTTCTGGCCTTAAACTCTATGAATCGATGTTCTGTGCCTGTATCAATGACTCAGGTTATGCCGTCAGACAGGATTGAACCGGAGGCCTCTGGATCTAAAAGCAAGAGCTTCTCCTGCTCGAGGTAAAAGAGCAGTGCTGACAGTCTTCCTCCATTGAAGTCAGTGGCAAAATGCGCATTGATTTCAGCGAGGCCATGATTTTACCCCAGGCCCTTTAATTTGGAGGCAGTACCAGACTCATAAACCTCTTTATGTGGTCTAGCCGTTAGAGGGAGACAAAGCCACGCTGGTTGGCCTGTGTTACACACGCTGTTCTGGGACCTAGTGCCTGATTTTTTAACTGGAAAAGCACTTCTTGGGTTTACTGTTGGAATCATTGAGACCTTAAGAAAAAATTACCTGTGGCAATTCTATCTGCACTCCTCAGTCATTGGATATGTTTCATTGTTGGGATGTACAAACTGCAGAAGGCTTTTACTTCCAAACGTGATGTGATGGAGATTTTCCTCAGTGTCTGACATTCGCTTTGAATTGAGTAAAAGGTGACAGAAAAATTGGTCTCTTTTATCTAAGAACATGGTCAAAATTTTCAAAAGTGGTCACAGATTTTGTGAGCCCCATCTTTGGATGCTCAGCATAAGACCCAATGCACCTCATTGTCAGAGAGGTAAAGCTCCAGCAACTCCTACCAATGCAGTGGGAGTTGTGGGCGCTGATCAGCTTTGAGAATCAGGGCCAGTGCTTTGCAAGTTGGGCACCCATGATGTGAGGCATTGAAGATGCCACTTTTGAAAATTTGGGCCCTTAGAACTTCTATTGATGATGCCCTGGAGAACGTACCAATTCCTGTTTTAAGCTCCATTATAATAATTAATAATAAGTAATACCTACCTCTTATATCATGCTGCTCATCTGTGAGTCTCAAAGTGCTTTAGAAAGGAGGCCGTTATTGTTATCCCCATTTTACAGATGGGGAAACTAAGGCACAGAGAGGTGAAGTGACTTGCCCAGGGCTCCTCAGCAAATCAATGGCTGGGGCAGGAACTGAGCCCAACTCAGAGTTCCAGTCTACTGCCTTATCTTTTACAGCAAGCTAAAGAGAGCTTGTCTGTCTTGGTTGCTTTCCTTTTGTTTCGATTTTACATAACAGCTTAAGCTAAAGGACATTTAAGCTACAAGAACACTGGAGTATTTGTAAGACCAAAAGGTGTATATCATATGGTGTCCCATCTTTCTCCTAGATATATGAGGTCCTGAGCGTAATCCGTGATATAGGTGCCATAGCTCAAGTTCATGCTGAGAACGGTGACATCATTGCTGAGGTATCTTATCTGTTTGCTCTGTGGAATTTTAGCTGCATTATGCTGTCAGGTGTTCAAACTCCAAATCCCTCTCTTAAAACCTACAGCAGGAAATCACTAAGATATGAGGGAGGGATAGCTCGGTGGTTTGAGCATCAGCCTGCTAAACCCAGGGTTGTGAGTTCAATCCTTGAGGGGGCCATTTAGGGATCTGGGGCAAAAACCTGTCTGGGGATTGGTCCTGCTTTGAACAGGAGGTTGGACTAGATGACCTCCTGAGGTCCCTTCCAACCCTGATATTCTATGATTCTATGAAGGCACTGTTTCAAGTAGCATAGACATTTCCATATAGAAAGCAGAGCTATACTTCAAACGTACTGCCCCTGTAGCTCACAGTAAGAGAACAACAATGCCTCAGGTTTTATTCCATAACAGCTACAAACTATACATAAATCTCTTCACCCATCACTGAAATGCAACCATCTCTGGGGTGGAAGGCGGTCACTGTGTATATTAATATTACACAGCAGTTTAGGATAGGAAGTGAAGAAACATTTACTATACGTTTTGTAGAGTGCCTAGCACAACGGGACTTGGACTTGGTTGACCTCTAGGGACTATTGCAATAGAAATATAGTAAATAAATAAATAAACTGGGTCCTGAGACTGAGGGCACGCTTATTTTACATGAGGCCTAGATCACGCAACTTGGAGATGCATAGGTTTTCAACGCGTGTTCTGATAGTTTGGGGGGCGGAGGGGGGAAGTTTATTTTGTTCTTTCAAACCTGCAACTTGCAGGGCTATGAAGTGAAATCAGAGGAAAGGTTGGCATGACAACACTGCGAATGAAATGGCAAGGGTTTGCAGAGCTCTGGTAATTACCCAGACACTGGGAGTTAGTCTGAACACCGGTTCTACTACTCCTGCCTTTGTGAAAGTACCGTGGGATATCTGGAGAGCACAGATGACAGGGATCTCAGTTTTACGGCTCTTCCAAATCTCTCCAGCTCCTGGAATTAGAAATGACATTGTTTTGAGCCATCTTCTTGTTTTTTCCTGCCTTAGGAGCAGCAAAGGATCCTGGACCTGGGAATCACAGGCCCTGAAGGGCATGTATTGAGTAGACCTGAAGAGGTGAGGACATTACACATTTTCACTTCATTCCCCCTATTCTGGGTCATGTCATATACTGCCTCATGCCTCGATTAATGTGGCCATGAATATGGTTCACACCGGGTGCCCAGGAAGTATTGGCTTCACAGACAGATGGGAGGAAGGGAAGAGAGGATACTAAGGCTGGAAGTTCGTGTTTGCTTGTTCTGTCCATGCAATAAATACTAGATAATGATGATGACCATTATATTTTATTTGAATTACTGTGGCACTTATGACAAAGATATTTCTGTCGTGTCAGATGTCCGGAGGTCTCAAGCTGAAGACCCATATAAGTATCATTAGCCCCATCTTACAGCCTTGGTAACTGGGAGGCAGAAAGGCTCCAAATTTCAAAAACGTTCACTAACGTGCAGGGGCGGCTCTAGGGATTTTGCCGCCCCAAGCACGGCAGGCAGGCTGCCTCCGGCGGTTTGCCTGCGGAGGGTCCGCTGGTCCTGCGGCTTTGGCGGACCTGCCGCAGGTGTGCCTGGGGGAGGTGCTCTGAAGCCACGGGACCAGCAGACCCTCCGCAGGCAAACCGCCGGAGGCAGCCTGCCTGCCACCCTCGCGGCGCCGGCAGAGCGCCTCCCATGGCTTGCTACCCCAAGCACGTGCTTGGCGTGCTGGGGCCTGGAGCCGCCCCTGCTAACGTGAGGTGGCTCACCAGTTAGGTAGACAACTTGAAATGCCTTGGCCTCAGTAGCAGAAGCACTGCAAGGCCATAATGACTTCTCAAGTCAATGGGAGTTGTGAATGCTCAGCACTTCTGGAAATCAGGCCCGTGATGCCTCAGACTGGGAGGCCCAGATTAGGGGACACTTGAAAATTTTGGCCTGAGATCCTTGCCCAAGGTCATACAGCGGGGGCTGTAGATGATGGAGGACCCAGATTATGTGACTCATCACTCTCTGGTTCAGCCACTAGATTGTGCTTCCTCAAAATGTCACAGTAGTCCCCGAGAAATCCTCTATACGCTGGAACCTTAGGGCAGTCACTCTTCTCTCCTGGAACATCCCCATTTTCACTGAAAGCTGAGCTGTATCTGGAATTGCTATTTGCAGCTTGTAAAGTGAAACTATTCAGAACTTGCCTTCTGGTCCTGACCCTGAAGCCCTTATTCTGATTTTACTTGGGCCAAATCCTGGGGTTCTTGCGTATTTTAAACCTCACCAAATTCCCATTAACTCAGGAGATTTCTCTGAATAAAGGTTTCTGGATCTGACTGTGCATTGGATTTTCACTATAGCTGAGTTTTCTGTGCTCCAAATTGTTGTTCATTGTTTAGTTGGTCCTTGTTTGGGCAAAACTTCTTTAGAAGTCAGTGGGAATTTGTACATAGGGACAAAGTTCTATTTATCTTAGGCAGTGTTTCTCAAACTGGCGTCGCCGCTTGTGTAGGGAAACCCCCTCGTGGGCCGGGCAGGTTTTTTTTCCTGCCCCATCCGCAGGTCTGGCTGGTCGTGGCTCCCACTGGCCGCGGTTTGCCGCTGCAGGCCAATGGGAGCCGCTGGAAGCGGCGGCCAGCAAGTCTCTCAGCCCGCGGTGCTTCCAGCAGCCCTAATTAGCCCGGAGCGGCGAACCTCGGCCAGTGGGAGCTGCGATCGGCTGAACCTGCAGATGGGCAGGGAAACAAACCGGCCCAGCCCGCCAGGGGCTTTCCCTACACAAGCAGCGGCCCCAGTTTGAGAAACACTGCTCTTAGGTATTTATATTCTTGTGAGGTTTTACACATGGGAAACTAAGGCACAGAGAGACTAAGTGACTTAACCAAGGTCACACAGGAAGTTTGTGGTGGAGCTGGGACTTAGGCTGGCCTTCTAATCATTGGACCATCCTTCCTCTCCCATTGATTGTGCTGGGATTAGGTGCCCACATCACACTGAAATTCAGTGGGAAGTGGATTCCGAGATTCCTTAGGGTCCTTTTGAAAATTGTTGTGTAAATAACAACACAGGATTTGGTCCTAAATTCTGTTCCTGCTGTATTGTGCTCCTCTGTGCTTTCAGTATCTCTGGGCTGGACATTGCACCATGGAATCTTGGCTCTGGGAGGGCTGCCCTTTCTGTACAAGGAGATTCTGTTTGTTCCTCCAAAGTTTCAGGGCTTTGCTAAAGGTGCCAGATGTGGTGCTGCTGAAAGCCCAGTGGGTGAGATCATTTTCACAGCCCCCCTCCCCTTATTGTTTACTTTCCTTCAGCTTTCTTCAGTCAAGCAACATCCAAAGGCATTTTTAGTGCCAGCCATAAATCTTTCAGTTTCAAATGCTATTGCGGGTTGAGGGGAACAATGCCCAGCCCGACTGGAACTCAAACCCTCTCCTTTTCTCCCCTATTGTTGGCTCTGGGGATGGGGACTGTTTCCTGGATGCTGTGCGCAAACATCTGCATCCAGATTTCCCATCCACACTTGTATTCCTTGACATATTTTCCTGATTGCATAAGGAAAACAATAACAGATGGTGGCATTGGAGGAAAACTGCATGACACTTGGGCTCAAACTGCTCAGCACCCTCAAGTCCCATTGACTTCAAATGGAAAAGAGGATGCCCAGCATCGTGGAGGATTAGCTCAATCCTAAGCAGGAATCATAGACTCTGATGTAATGGATGGGGCCATTGTCTTATTTGGCTTGTTCGTTACATCTCCCTCCTGCAGTTTGAAGTAGATGCACAGATGCTCGTTCTTCCTTCAGCGTAATTAAGATACATTGCCTGTGATGCTGCTGCCTAAAATGAGAATCAGCCCAAGTCATAGGGAGCCACCTTTGCACTTGAGGTCAGCTGCTTCAGTGCAGTTTATGGTGCCTTGGCCACGTTCTGCTCCCTTGCAAGCCCAATAACAACAAAGGTTTAGTGAAGGGACCTGATCCTGAAAGGGGCAGTGGTGCTGAAGTTTCCATTGAATTGAAGGGGCTCAACATCTAACAGGCCTAATTCCTGGAAGATGTAACCATCTGGTGGCAGGGCTGTCAGCTCTAGAATTGACTTCTTCCACCAGCTTACCAGAGCCTGCAGTGTTCAAGGCCGGTCCCTTTCCCCGGTGTGGGCATTAAGGGGATGGGTTGCTGTTTATTTTGTTGAGTGTCCTTTTCCCTATTAGATGAAATTTTAGGGCTTAACTGATGCATTGGCATTGTGTTGGCCCTCTGCACAAGGGTGAATTTCACTGCTGTGCCTATGATTGAATAAAGAAACTGACTAAAATGTGTAATGCATAATAAGGGCAATCAATTCTCATGCTTCAGGGTGTATTGCCTGCAAGGGTCAGGAAGGAATTTTCTCCCATGTACACCACTTAATAACTGGTGGATCATTTATGGGGAAACATGCTTTTCTCCAATGCCTCAGGTATTTCCAGAGGAAGGATAGAAGGACGTGATGTTAGATAGTAAAGTGCTCAAGGCAGGGACCATCTCGATGCAGTGCTGAGCACACTGAGTGCACTCAACCACTTACGATAATATTAGGCATGTGATCTGTCCTTGTATGGAAAATCCTGTGGGTGAAATTGTCATTGTGGTTCCAGCTTCTGTAAATCCGGTAAAAGGATCAGAGTGGCATGAAAGCTGTAAACCCTGGATCCAACCTGGGGAGGAACTGAGGAAAAGCCCCAGTGGAGGGGGCATGGTAGGAGGAAGCTGGGGGCAGGACTGGACCAGCTATGGGGATTTTTAGATGCTGCAGAGCAGGTTGTGTGCATGAAGGCTCTAAATTGGAGCTGCTCAAGGCTGCCCCAGTTTATGGCAAGGGCCAGTCTAATCCCTACAGCACCTGGGATCTAAATGGCCTAAATACATCAAACCCACCCCACTCCTTTTGAGCCCCCCTGCACCCTCTGCTCTTAAGAAAATGTTGTAACTGAGTGAGTCGGAAGAGCTGGCCACGCTAAGCTGAGCTTGTTCTTACGTACAGCTGGCTTTATTTTTTAGGTGGAGGCAGAAGCAGTGAACCGGGCAATAACCATCGCCAACCAGACCAACTGCCCTCTGTACATCACCAAGGTGATGAGCAAAAGTGCTGCAGATGTTATTGCTCAGGCCAGGAAAAAGGGTAAGTTATTCATAGATGGAAAAGTCCTGTGAGATCATCCAGCCTGTCTCCCTGCCAAGCCGGGATTGTTCGCTGAAGGACATTTTTCTAGTATTGTCCAGTCTGGGGTTTAAATATCCCAAACAACTGGCTCTGTATCACTTCTCATGGGAAGCCTGATAGGCTGTCTGGAAGTTTTTCCTGATCTTCAGCCCAAATGTTCTCTCTGAATATTTATCCCATTACCCTCAGTAATTTCCTCCATTAGACAGTTATCAGGTGCCCCGCCTTTAATCATTTAGTCATATTACACAAAGCTCTTTCCTTGTAACTCAGTCCTTCCAACTCCCCCGTCTTTCTTTTGTACGGCTCCCTTCTACACCCAGGAATAAACACAATATTCCAGGGGCAGCTACACTAGAGAGAAGTATTCTCACCTTCCTGATGTCTATACTCCACATTGCTGCATTGAGCCAAATTCAACGCTGGCGTTGGCTCATTATCTTCCGCTTCTTGGACAAATGGGGGAGGAAAAAGTGAGCAGTGCTGCTCTTAGGCAGGGCATTAGCTTAAGCAGGGCAAGCAAATGACATCACTGCTTTCCAGCCTCAGTGGAATTACAGTTAAACAGCAGAGAGAGCTCCAGTTTCATCTCTTTATTCTGCTACTAAAGCCTTGTTAATTTCCATTTAAATCATCCAGGGTGGGCGTTGAAGCACGAGGATTTTTTTTCCCTTTGCACTCAAGGATTGGATTTAATTTGATGCAATCTAAATAAAAACCAAACGAATACACAGATGACATCAGTTTCCATGTGGGGGTAAGGTGCTGGAAGAATTAGTTCCTACTGCAGCAAACTCCATTGCGGGAGGAGAGAATTCGTGAGTGCTTAGACCCCATGATTCCCGTTAAATTAATTCAGAGCTAGTCAGAAGAATTGAGAGGGTTCTCTTTTAGTCACAGAACTGGGACAGCAAAAGCAGCATCAGGCCTCGTTTGGAACCGAGAGGGATCACCTAGAAACGAGAGAATAAATTCACACAATGATGAGACTGTATGTCTGAGCACTCAACCAAATGACTGAATTTATCCTCCCAACGCCCCTGGGAGATGAGGAAATGTTATTCCCACTTTATAGGCCAGGAACTGAGTGATAAATTAAAAGACGTGGCCTAGGAGGTTGTGGCAGACTCGGGAACTGAAGTTGGCTCTTTCGAGTCCTAGTCATGTGCATTAACCACAAAAAACATCCCTCGACCCTTGGTCACAACTGTGAAGACAGCCAATAGTGGTGGTAGTTTTTGGGATGTGGGCTAGCAGTCTACCAGCCCAGACCCATTTTGGGCATTAAGGAGTAACCCATCAGGTAGAAACATTTTATTGCTACTGTGTTTGGTACATATCTGGTGGTGATTACCAGGGCGGATGTAGGTGCTGGAAGTGGGTCAGTTTTTCTCTGTCACAAAATATTTGTTAAGTATCAGAGGGGTAGCCGTGTTAGTCTGGATCTGTAAAAGCAGCAAAGAGTCCTGTGGCACCTTGTAGACTAACAGACGTACTGGAGCATGAGCTTTCCTGGGTGAATATCCACTTCTTCGGATGCATATTTGTTTGCAAATATTTGTCATTATTTGTAGAATTGACTGATGTCTGTCTGCTGCTTTTATCAAATGATGCAGGTAATAAGACCTCCTAATTATAAAACATGCCTCAGGCCGAGCAGACAACATCAGAACTGTATGTCTAATGCACACATGGTATAACTGTAATTATCTTCTTAGTATCGCTGAATACAATGACAATAAATGTAAACTACTTATATTACAGTAATGATTCTTAGCAGAAGATCTGTAGAATGTTTTGCATGAATATACTGTGTGAATAACATGTACTTGGATGTAATCCCTACATATAACTAACTATGAGCTACTAAATGTTTAATACCACACCACTCTGAGCTATAATTTACTTAAAAAAATAGTCAGATAGTTGAAATCTTTCTGTTGCCCCTCACAACCTGTGTCTGATGTGTTCCTATACTAATCACTGTCACAGTTGCTTGCATAGGATCACATCAGATCTTCCCTGCGGCATTTGCATCTCCTCAGCAATGCTACCCAAAGGTGAGGATGACTTTTGGCGCAGGTGGCAGACCATCATTTGAGGAACAAGATGTCCCATGCTGTCTGTCATCCATCTGGTTTTAACAGGGGATGCTTGAAGATACTGAACTGTTGCACGAGTCCATATGTATAGCTGATGATTTGCACATAATTGTGCAGGCTGCAGGGTTTCTCACTTGTTTTGTTCTTCTTGGCAAACAACTAGCGCTTGTTATCTAGATACTAGCTTCTCACCACAGTATAGAAAAGCTTGCACTGAGACACCAAAGATACCACTGTTGACTTCGAAAAAGCTGCAGTTAGGTTGATCTGCAGTCACCTCCCTTCAAATCTTGCTAGTGCTACTGAGCAAAAACTGCTTGATTTAGCTGCTCGTTGGTTCTTTATTAACTCTCTGGTTAGGTCAGCTCGGTCCATGCCATAAATTCAAAGTAGTGGTCCGAGGTTCTTCTTTGAGTGATGATCCCTATGTGGGGTGCGCATTCTCGCCATACCTCAGAGCCGCAACTGTTCATAGTGGTGTTTGTTGACCCACGTGCATTGTGCGCCCACTGCATGGCACGTCTGAGGCTTTAAGGGGTTGTGGGGGTCGATGCCACTCCAGTTCCCTTTTATCAGGCAGGAGCAGAGCCCGGAGCAGAGGGGATGGAGGATTGGGATCGAGATAGGGACCACACATCTCAAAGAAACCTCCATTTACAATAAGTAACCTTCTCCTCTTCTTTGAGTGCTGGTCCCTATGTGGATTCCAGACGTGGGAGAGTGCCGAGCAGTACTCAGTGTGGAGCTGGGCACGAGGGCTCTCCAGAAGTCACAGTCTGAAGGATGGCATGACCAACAACCGCATCCGCTGCCGCGGCAGGGGCAAGGGCACAATGGGTTTGAAAGGTATGGACGGAGGACCAAGTGGCCACCCAGCCAATGTCCTGCCACAGGACATCTGCAAGGAAAGCTGCCACGGTGGCATGAGCCCACATGGATTGGGCCGTGACCCCCGGTGTGGTGGTGGGGGAATTCCAGAGAGAGAGTAACAGTCCGCAATGCAGCGGAAAATCCAGTGGAAGAGACGTTACGAAGAGCACTGTGACCAAGGAGCTGAGAATGGGCATGCCACAGACATATTAGCCCTGAGGCCAGAGGAGAGGGATTGCTGAGGGTGGATGTACTTGATTCGTACCACAGACGCATCACTAACAGTAAGAGAGCTGAGAAGGGGAATGCAACAAGCACAGAGTGGGGGGATGCAGAATAGGCACCATCACCACAGGCCGCAGCCTCGCACCCAAGACCAAGTGGGGAATTGGGAACAAGCAGTCTCAATGCCTGCCGTAGACACAGAGCCCCCAGACTGAGGGTTGGGGTGTCCAAATGGGGGTTTGAGAGGCATTCTGGAGTGTTCCTTCCTGCACATTACTGCTGTTCAGGGCTAGGGGGAGGGGAGGGAGAGAGGAGCTCTAAATTCCTTCTCCACCCACTTTTCCGGGGGCTCAGTTGCTAGCTTCAGCCATCTTTTTCCCACGTCACTGAAAGCTGAAGTACAGTCAAATCCATTGATTGCATGAATGGTGACACAAGACACACGTCCGTTCCCCATTCCCTAGCTACGCTGTGCATGGAAACAAATCTCTTCTTTGGGCCAACTCCAGTTTTGAAATAGAATTCATCTACCCCAAGAACAGAGCAGTGTCTTGGGCACGTAGATGCAACCTCTGAGTCCAAGCTCTGCATTAGCACCCTGTTTACTCCAAGTGTTTGCTTTGCATCAACAACGTGCAAAAACCATGCGTGAATCTGTTTTCTCGTGATCTGCTTCAAGTTTTGGTATTGCAGAATGGTTGTCTGGCACTATTTTCACTGCTCCTGAGAGGTCGTGAAACCCACCAGCAAGGTATGCTTCAGCACCAGGCAACAAACTCTGTTCACACTTCACGATGCAGTCACTGAGGAGGAAGTTTGCAATGTTAGATTTGTTCTTTGAATGTGATGAGCTCTTCAAGCGTTGCTTTGGTAATGGTGTTAACACAGTGGGGTTTCAAACTTCTTGCATTTGGACATTCTTCCCATAGGGTCGCTCACCAGATTTGACTGAGTCTTTATCTGCATAGTTGTCACCAACAGCAGCAGTGAATTGACATGTTAGTCTAGGGATAATGTTTAATAGCTGATGAAGCAGCTCGCCAATAGTTTTGCACTCGGCAGTATCAGTGCCCACCATCTGCAGAAGGATCAGGAGGTCAATAATAGCTAACGTTGGCTAGCTCAATCACTGACAGATTTTTCTCCAGCCAAGACAATGTGTTGCTCTTTTGGGTCTGTCTTAGAGATCCATCCAAGTTGAAGAGGGAAAGTGGGACAGGTGCCAGGACATACTTCATCAAACCCTGGATATCAACATCTCTGAACTGGGCAATACCTATCAGCTTGCTGACTATCGATAGTTACTGATTGTGCTGTCTGCTTCTTCTTTTGTTCATCTGTTTTGTTGAGGTTACCAAACAATTTCAGATTATGCCTTTTTATGGGATCAGAGAGGCCTGCTTCACCCCTTTGCAGCCTATTGGTTACAGCTGGTTCATTCCTTGTGTGCCATTCTCTCATCACACACAAACTTCATGCAGTTTCAGGTGGGGGCTACAGAAGATGTTGCAGTGTTCACAGGCGGCTTTCTATCGTCTGGGCTTCTTCCAGGTTTAGTGCAACACGGATTTGCCGTTCTTTCAGTCACAGCTTTTATGATATCTTGGACAGCAGTTTCATTTGCAGCCAGACACTTTGGGGCAGCTTCTTTGTGGAGCTCTGTTGCTGAAGGCTGTATTCACCCATTTGTTTGGCCATAGTTGTTACAGCTGCCTTAAAATATGCAGTCAGGTATTCCTCTGATCAGAGCCTTATCTTTTGTGCTTCCCATGGTCCTTGTTGAGAGATTGCTCTATAGCCATATCATACCATGCACCTCTGAAGGTTCTGGCAGTCCAGTATACTGCTTCTTGACTATTAACCAGGGCATGATACCAGATGTCTGGCTTCTGCTACATTTTACACAATCCCATCTAGCCCAATTCATATGACCACACTGGATATCAAGTGGAATCATCTCTGCAAATGTCTCAAGCTCCATGGACTTGCTATTGTCTATTTTTGCTGCTATGAAATCTATCCGTAAAAGGGAGAAATCTGCTATATAGTTTTTCCAGAACAGAAATATATCTAAACAGTTTTTTCCTTGGGTAACATAAGTGTCCATGAGCTGATGGAATGATGGTTCATGAAGTCTGAAAGATCATTCTGTGCTTCCACTCTGGTTCCTATATGTGCCTTCTCCACATCTTCAAATGCTTTAGTTCATGTTCAAGCTTTCTCTAAGATGCATCTCTTTGCGTCTTTTGGGAGAACATCGGCGTTGATGGAATCGCTAAGTTCTATCCATTTCAAGCAACTCATTGCCTCACTCATAAGTTTGTGGATTCTAACACCATGGTTATATGCTTCTCCTCGTAAAGCATGGCTGATGACTGAAGCATCATGGATGCTGACTTCCACATGGGTGTCTTGAAACTCACTTTCCTGCATCACACTGCCTGTATGACCTATGAAATTCTTTGCATGATGCATGCCTTCCATCTCAAGGTGATCATTTTCAAATTCGTTTTGATTCCTCCATTTAATCAACTGCGCTTTGCGGTAGATTCCTTCATCATATGCGTCACAGGTCCAGTCTTGGCCCAGAGACTGACACGTATCTTGAAAATATTTCATTGTGGCGTACACCGTGTTAATATCAGTTGCTGGTGCAGGAGTCTTAGGACTTTTTTTCAAATCTGTCCACGCTACAAATAATGACAAATATTTTGCATTATCAGTTGTATTTAGAAGCTTTCTACCAATTTTGGTCAAAATTAGACTGTTTCTTCGAGTTATGGTCCTTTTTGTGATAGAATTCCTGATAACATTTAAACATTACGTGACAGAGAAAAACTGTATCATTTCTAGTGCATCTACATCCACTCTGGTGAGGACCACCTGATATGTGCCTAACATGATAGCAATGACATTTTTCTAGCTGATGGGTTGGCTTAACTGATTAAGACATGCTTTTAAATCTGGTTGAGAGACTATAGAAACCACCTATTCATTGCACTCAGGCTGTTAAACAGTCTTTTGGTGGCTGTGGAACTGACCTGGAATTTGAACCAACAACCTACAAATTAAAGGTGCTGGAGGCTGTTACTAGTCTCCCATACTATCCAGAACAGTGGTCCATTAGACCAGTATCCTGTCTTCTGACAGTGGCCAGTGCCGGATGCTTCAGAGCGAATGACCAGAATAGGGCAATTTATCAAGTATTCCTCCCTCTGTCATCCAGTCGCAACTTCTGGCAACTTCATTCAATCTGGGCAGAGCTGAAATTCCCCATTAATATTGGGTTTTCTGTTTCTGTAGACTCTCTAATCTCCTTGAGCATTTCATAGTCACTGTCACCATCCTGGTCAGGAGCTCAGTAATATATTCCTATTGCTGCTATACTGTGCCAATTAAGTATTATTCAGGCATGCAATTTCTAGTCATGGAGATCCTGTGATACAGTTTGATTCATTTAAGATTTTTACTGTATTTGACTCTACGATTTCTTTCACATATAGTGCCACTCCCCTACCAGCACGTCCTACTTTGTTATTTCTGTATATTTTGTACCCTGTTATTACTGGGCCCTATTGATTATCATCATTCCACCAAGTTTCTGTGATGCCTCTGTTATATCAATATCCTCATTTAATACCAGGCACTCAAGTTCACCGATCTTAATATTTAAACTTCAAGCACTGGAATACAAACACTTAAAAAAATTGTCAATATTGAATGGGATTCTTTCATTTGACTGTTTCTCTTCAGTTCCTACCTGTACTTTATCAGTTTCTGTCCTCTCCTGTTTACTAGGATATAGAGCATCCCCTCTAATAAATCCTTGTCTAAGTGATGTCTGTCCAAACCGTGTGCTCCTCTGCACCTGTCGACTTTCCTCCAGCCCTTAGTTAAAAAACGTCTTTATCACCTTTTCAATTTTACATACCAGCAATCTGGTTCCATTTTGGTTTAGTTGGAGCCCATCCTTCCTCTATAGGCTCCTCCTTTCACAAAAGGTTCCCCAGCTCCTCATAAACCTAAATCCCTCCTCCAAACACCATCATCTCATCCACACATTGATACTCTGCAGTTCCTCCTGTCCAACTGGCCCTGCACATGGAACTGGAAACATTTCAGAGAATGCTGCCTTGGAGGTCCTGGATTTTAGTCTCTTACCTGGGAGTCTGAATTGGCCTCCAGGATCTCTCTCCTATCTTTCCCCATGTCTCTGTGTAGCTACAGTGCTCCTCTCCAGAACTGCACATAAGTCTGTCTAGATGTCTCATGAGATCCACAACCTTTGCATCCGACAGGCAGTTCTTGCATTTCTCCCGGTTGTAACAAATCCAACTATCTTTCTTTCTAATGATCGAATCCCCCATTACTATTACCTTGCTCTTCCTAATAACTGAGGTCCCCTCCCCTGGTGGTTTTGGGTGCCTGACATTTGGAAGGAAGGTCCCAACTATGGTATCATTTCCCTCTGCTCCAGCTTGATGTTCTTTGAGATTTTCATCCTTCTCAACAGCACAGAGGCTGTCAGACTGGGGGTGGAACCACTTTGATGTGTCCATGGAGGTCTCATCTATGTACTTCTCTGTCTCCATTAGTTCCTCCAGTTCAGCCACTCTCAAGAGCCCATACGCAGTCTTTGAGAGCCTTGAGTTGCTTGCACTGAATGCAGACGTATGCCACCTGTCCACAAGGCAGGTAATCATATGTGCTGCATTCATTGCAATAAACCGGATAGTCCCCACTCTGCTGCTAGACTTCTGCCTGCATTATTTTGATTTTTTGATTCTTGAAGGGTTTTTTGTTTATTTATTGTTCTTTTTGGGGGTTGTGTTGTTTATTGGCCTAAGTTTAGAGTGTGTTTTTTAGGTGTATCTGGCTCTCTCACTCCTTCTAAACCTTGTGTACCACAAGGATACACACAGATATTTAGACCCCTAATTTATGGAAATTAGGAGCTTAAATACCTTTGTGGATCTGGGCCTACAGATATTCTCAAGCATAGCTTTTATAGTGGTGACTAAAGAAGCCATGAATTTGGGTATGTGCAAGAACAGACAACAGGGATTGTAGGGGGGACTACAAGGAGGTGTTAAACCTTGTAAATTTTAGCTCGGTTTTGTGTCCCAGGAGTGGCTGAGGCAATGTATTTTTCTAGAATTGTCACCCCCATTCCTTCTGCTTGCATTTAAGGGACATGTTAACAGCAGGGGAAAAAAAATGAAAGCATCCCCTCTGAAAGCTCAGAAATAAGCAATGTATAAATCTGTTCTGGTGTAAAGATGAAGAACATTTTTTAAAACACAAAATCTTTATGGAATGTTATTGAATTTGCACGGGGGCTAATAACGTGTGTACAGTTTTTAGAAAATACTATATCAGTATTAGCTGTGGTTAACCAGGAATCGAGAGCAGCACTGGATGTCCTCAGGGTTAGCTTCTATTCTCAACTCTGCTACTGAGATTCACCAGGTAGCCTTAGGTAACTCTCAGAGTCCTACATTTTCAAGAGTGGCCACCTGCGTTTAGCTGTGTGTATCTTTTCTTTGGGAGCCTCAGCACAAAATCAGTGGCCACTGTTGAAGAATGTGGCCCTAATTATTCTTTCCTTTGCTTCCCTCATCAGTAAAGATGAGACATGCTTGGGGAGATCCTAGGCTGTAAGCTGCTATGTAAAAACTAGTAATAATGATTAATATACATAAAGGTAGGGAGTAAGTTTCTCTGGAGAGAGACTGTGTTTTATACTCTGTTACCCTGGATCCTGATTGGGCCCTCCGGGCATTCTGTGATACAGATCATAGTAATTAGTGACAGCAGAAAATTGAAGGGTGCTTAATACCGAAATAATGTTGTGCATCCACAGTGTGCTGGGAGCTCCCCTGACATTCAATAAGGGACGATCTCTGCTCCGAAGAGCTTGCAGTCTAGAGCTTTTAACTCTGAACAAGGACCCTAAAGTGTATATCAGCCATTGCATATGGCACCACTCAAATGGAGCTAGCGCTGGCAATCAGCTGATGCAGAGCACACTGAAGGGAGGAGGAAAGTTAATTGGTTCAGTCATGTAACAATATGAGGGACAGATAGCTCAGTGGTTTGAGCATTGGCCTGCCAAACCCAGGGCTGTGAGTTCATTCCTTGAGAAGGCCATTTAGGGATCTGGGGCAAAAAAATCTGTCTGGGGATTGGTCCTGCTTTGAGCAGGGGGTTGGACTCAATGATCTCTTGAGGTCCCTTCCAACCCTGATATTCTATGATTCTTTAAACTCCCCCATAAAACTCACCTGTTCACTAGCTCCTCTGGTTGTTTAGGAGCTGGCTTTTTAAGCCTCTGTTTTCCCTGAGTTAGCCGTGGCCTCTTGTCAAGGGCTCCTAAAGGCATTAGAGATTGATGGATGGATGGCTGCTGCGTTGTTAGGAAGCTCTGACTCTTGCCTAGCACTCAGCCCCACCAACAGACAACACGACAATCTTCAGTCAAGCAGGCACACGGCAAGCAAGCACACAACGAATAAGCTAACATTCAAACTCATGCCAAGGATCTCGTCGTCGCTCCTCACAAAACTCCCCAGGTTGCTGCTCCTGTTTATCTCTCAGTGGATCTCAGAGTGCTTCACAGTCTTTTAATAGTACCCTTAGGAGGTAGGGAAAATTATTATCCCCATTTTACAGATGAGGAACTGAGCCACAGAGAGGCTAAGTGACTTGGGCAAGGTCACACAGAAAGTTTGTGGTAGTGCAGGGAATTGAAGTGGTCTGTCTCATCTTGTAAGAGAGAGCACTGACTACTAGGCCATACTCTCTGGTGGTAGCTTATGTACAATTTCAGGGCAAAATGTTGTTTGCCCCTAGTAGGCGACTTCTGGTATAAGTTACACAAGCTTAAAAACATGGCATGCAAAGCGGAGTTACACAACAGAGAGAGGGCCACACAGCTGGCACCCACAACCCTGAGAGGGTAGAGAGTGAGTCACTGAAGAACATCCAAACAAATGAACAAAAGGTAATTGATTTCGTAGTGGGGGAGAAAAAAAAAAGAACTTTATGTAAAGCCAGATGCACATGGTGGCAATTGCATGGTGAATATTCACTGCAGACACTGGCCTTGGCAGCCCTGCAAGATGAAAGATAGTTTGTGAGAACAATTCCTCCAATGTATTGGGTATAAACAGGCTTCCCTTTCATATCCAGCGTGCCCTTTGCCTTGTTCCAGTTTCATGACCCCTGAACCTATTTGCTGCGAGTACTCCCTGGCAGGCTCCTCTTCTGCTGGAGAATTGTCTCTTAAACAGTCCCAGTGACGAAGTAGGAGGCCAAACCATTATGATCCACACTTAAGTCCTGTTCTCTAGGATGCACCTTCAGTGCTCTGTCACAGGAAAGTGGCCAGATTCCATGGGCTTTGCCCCACTTTTTGCCTATTCTTGGTGTCTGAAAACCCACAAAGCCCCAGATGCCTTCTTTGCACATGAGTAGTAGCACAATAAGGATCTGTGCTTGAATGCCACAGTGAGGGGTGCATTAGATAGAGCTCAGAGGGGTTCATTTGGTTAGTAGTTCAGTGCCACTAGCAGCTGTCAGGGCTTGTGAAGTTGTAGCCTCCAGTATGTGCTCTGTATGCAGACACTGATAGTGGATCCTACCCATGTAAAGAATCATGCCCTGAAACATGGGCTGTTCCCACCTGTGGTTAAAAATACTCCTCTAAAGCGGTCTTGTGGTTAAAGCACTGGACTGTGACTCGAGATCTGGTTGCATTTCCTTGCTGTGCCACAGACACTGGGGAAAACATCTTTCTTCTTTGTGCCTCAGTTCCCCCTCTGTAAAATGAGTATAATACTTCCTTTCTCCTACCCTTTGTCCTTTCTATTTAGACTCTAAGCTCTTCCGGGCAGAGATTCTCTCTGTGTGTATGTACAGCACCTAGCACTATGGGCCCCACTCTGTTTATGACAGCGTTACTGTAAATATAACAAAATCTTCATTCTGCTACTTTTTTTTATCATATCCCTCCTGATTTATCCCATAATGGGCCTTCAAACACTCTGGTTTTCCCCCAACTCTTATTTGTATTGTCCCATTATGAGGTATTTAATAAACAGGCAACATTTGCTGCCCCAGATGCTCATCAGGAACAAGACCCTCACTGTTAACTCTCACATACTGAAAGGCAGACGTTTTCAAAAGTAACTGGCGGTGTTGGGTGCCTGACTCGAGTTGCCATAAATGGATCTGAGTTTCAGAAAATGCTGAGTTACCCACGCTCTAAAAATCAGCCCCTGTGAGGCCATAAGGCCTAGGGTGACCAGATGTCCTGATTTTATAGGGACAGTCCCAATTTTTGGGTCTTTTTCTTATATAGGCTCCTATTACCCCCTGCCCTGATTTTTGACACTTGCTATCTGGTCACCCTAAGGCCTAGTGATAGAGCAGGGGACTGAGACTCAGGAGACATGGGCTCTGTTTCCATCTCTGCTGTCACTGGGCTGCTGGGTGACCTTGGGCAAGTCACTTCACTGCTCCGTGCCTCAGTTTCCCCATCTGTAAAATGGATAATTATACTGGCAGAGCTCCGGATGAAAAGCTCTATGTGAGAGGTAGGTGGTGGTATCATTATTAAGGTTTCTCAAACTGGGCACGCAAAATAACCAGTGGCTTGTGAAAACTAGGTCATAGATAAGATAATGGCAAGCGGTGGTAGCATGAGTACTTCTGAGGAAACTCTTAACCAGGCAGTCTTGTCTAATGACGCTGATCTAAGCTGGTCCCTCAAGCATAAGATGCTGTGGAAATGGGAATTGTATGGTTATTGTCTCATCAGCAAATCTGCATTTCATACACAGCACTGACCTCGTTTTTTACATCTTTTTTTTCCCACTAGCAGGGTGCGGCCATTTGTCCATACTAATGAAATGTTAACATTTGAATACACTCCAGGATACTGGAGATACTGCAAATAAGAGGTGGGGTTAGTGGGGGGTAACTGGCAGAATTTTGTTTTAGATAAAATTTTTGCCCAAACCATACAGTTTGTGTTGGTTCAGATTTCACCAGCCTTAATTTTTGGGCATTTATAGCACCTGGCCTCATATCATTTGTTGTAACAAATAGATTGGGTTGGGTTCTAACAGCAGGATAGAATGGGGCATTTGCAATGCTGCTTCAGACCATCTAGTCCAGTATCCTGCCTCTGTCAGGGCCACTATCAGCTGCGTCTGAGGAAGATGTAAGAAATCCTGCTGTAGTTATGGGATAATGTCCCTAGGGGCAAGATGCGCGTTGCTCTGCTGGCATTGTGATGCTTACAGCTGTCCTATTGGTGTCTTTCTGCCCCATAGGCACCGTGGTCTATGGTGAGCCCATCACAGCAAGCCTGGGGACCGATGGATCTCATTACTGGAGTAAGAACTGGGTCAAGGCTGCAGCCTTTGTCACCTCCCCACCACTGAGCCCTGACCCAACCACTCCTGATTTTCTCAACTCCCTGCTGGCTTGGTGAGTAGATGAGGCTGCGTGTTCATAGAATATGCTGCCTAAGCACGTTACGCATTCTCTGCTAGTGGATGGTCACCAAAGATAACTTCCTGGTGCTGCCTGCTAACAGAGTTCCAGCTTTAGCTCAAGGGGGGGGAGTGCTGTGCTGTGCTGTGCTGTGATGCAGAAGGTCCTGGGCTCTCTGAAGACATGAGTTGTTAATTTGCTGTGAAGATAAAGTAATTGCCCCCCCATTTGGTTTTCAGCGGAGACCTGCAGGTAACAGGCAGTGCCCATTGCACCTTCAACACTGCCCAGAAAGCTGTTGGAAAGGACAACTTTACCCTGATCCCTGAAGGAACCAATGGGACGGAAGAAAGAATGTCCATCGTCTGGGATAAGGCTGTGGTATGTCACTCAGGGGTCTGATTCCCATCCGTTCTCTAGTTGAGGAGGTCAGTTACATGGTTGGGTTACATTTTGTTGGGCCCCTCCCCCCCTTTTTTTTTTTGCTGCCACTGTTTAACATCTAAAGAGGCCATTAACAAAAAAAAAAGTGAAAGTGATTTTTAAAACAGAATCTAGTGAATGTTGTCTGCCTCTGTCTAGAGGTAGATCGCCCACCTTTGCACCTTCCCACTTCTGGGCTGCAATAGAGGTGTGGAGTGAGTTATAGCAGCCCTTGCTCTGAGCACCCTTAATAGCTGCTTACAGGCTGCTTTGTAGCCTAGAAGTGCCAGTGCAGAGCACGCTGGTGACTTTTCCTCTGGTCCCTTGCGTGTCTCCTCTGGCCCTGCCCCAACAATGCCACTATACCAGGGCTGCGCAGGAGTTGAATGTAGGGCCCTAGGTATCCCTTCTCAGGGGTTGAATCAGAGACTAAAATGTGGCTCAAAATTCTCCAGCCCTCATGGAGGAAATGTAATTCTTTCCACCTGTATTCTCTCTGTGTTGCCTCTAATTCCTCATCTGTAAACTGTCTAATAAACTGATCCCACAGGCATGTTGGGTGCTGCTTGATTAAGATTTGCACTGCTATAGGGATGCAGTGTGGTCTAGTGAATAGTGCACTGGATTCAGACCTGGGAGACATAGGTGCTCTGCCACTGATTCATTGGTTAACCTTGGGCAGGCCACTTGCCCTTTGTGTGCCTTAGTTTTCCCATCTGTCAAATGGGGATAATAGCAGTGACTTTTTTTTTTTTTTTTAAAGTGTTTTGATAGTTACTGCTAACAAGAACAAGGTATTATGGAATTTTTACATCTTTGAAGGAAAAATAGTAACAGAGCTCGGTTGTTACAATTAATTAGTAATGTTGTCTGTACAAAGCCAGCTACCACCTCCATCCAATGGTAACAAATCTCTGTCTAGCACACGGCCCTTAGGAACCTGCTTTCAGCAGGAGGTGCTATTAGCTAGTTGCTGTTAGTGCAGGTTTGTGCTTTGCTAATGCAGTGATTTCTTTGCTCCTTCACCAGGTGACTGGTAAAATGGATGAGAACCAGTTCGTTGCTGTGACCAGCACCAATGCTGCTAAGATCTTCAACCTGTACCCACGGAAGGGCCGCATCGCTGTGGGCTCTGACGCTGACCTTGTCATCTGGGATCCTGACAGTATCAAAACAATCTCTGCCAAGACTCATAACATAGTGAGTACTTTTTGCAGCTGAGCCCTGCCTACCCTCCCTTCTGCACTGAGCTACAGCCGGCCTGCTCTAGTACCGTAGTACGAAGGCTTCCCACAGTTAGGTCAGTGGAAGAATTCTTCCACTGACATAGTCGCATCTACACAAGGGGTTAGGTTGACCTAACTACAGTGCTCTGGGTGTGAAAATTCTCACCTCCCTGGGCAACGTAGCCAGGTTGAGCTAATTTTTTTAAGTGTAGACCAGGCCTCTGTAGCTGAGCACTATGCATAGTGTGAATTCTAGTCTGGCTTTCTCCATAATGTGCCGTACAGCTCCCTCTGATCAAAGGGAATTGAGAGTGTTTGTTTGATGCACATCTGATTCTGATGCACGGTCTCTCCTTGGCATTCCAGGGGAAGATGAAAAATCTGCCATAAAATCCCATCCTTCACACTTACATCCACTGTTACACTTACTCTCCTGTAGCGTCCTACTGAGACCATGCACCCCATGAGCACATTACCATAGCAGCACCCTGAGTGTGAAGGAGCAAATAAGTGTTTACTGGCCCACGAACATAGACTAGGAACACTGGTTTCACACTTAAGACGCTCTGCATTCTGGGGGTCATTTTTCAGCTAATGATGCAATATCTTTTTTTGGGGTGGGGGGGAAGAGGAGGAAGCGTTCAGTTTAAACCTAAGATTAGCACAATTATGAGCTGGTTTTTGAGACTTAAGTTTTGCCAGTGACCCCTAGTCATTATAGTGGGCAGAATCAGACATCTGGATCCAAGCGTACTCTTGAACTTTGGAGAGTTTGAATGACAGATTCAGATTTTGCAGACTGAACTCCTCTCAGTTAAAAACACAGCCTAATTTAACCAGGAGCTTTCCCACTGGCCGCAGGATTTCTGTGCCTTGTGCAATTCAAATGGTTAGACTAGATAAATGAGAGTAGTTCCTTCTGGCCTGAAAGTCTATGGGCCAGATTGTCAGCAGGAATAAATCAGTAGAACTCTGACACTATATTTATTTAGAGCAGCTGAGAGTCCAGCTCCTTAAGTATTCGCTCCAGCCGTTGAATAAGTAGGTCTCATATTCTAAAGGAAACAGTGCGGACCACTATCAGCAGGCAGGGCCCACTGAAGTTCCCCCTGACCCTGCAGTAAGGCAGGAGAGAGAGAACAACCACTGTGTGGGTCTGTTTACAACTGGTGTAGCTGCTGGCTAAAAACTTAGGGAATGTTTCCTTGGAAAAACCTTCTTGTGCTTTTTCCATGAATGGCTTTATTCACTCCACTGCTGAAGCAGCAAAATTTTCCTACACAGAGTGGATCCCCTGGGTACATTAACAGAGGCTTTTAAAAAAGAGTTTGGCTTGCTTTTGTGTTCCTTAACACTATCTAACTTGGTAAGTGGGCTATTAACTTCAGTATGGTGGATGAAAGATCATATATAAAACAAAGCTTACAAGGATGGAGTGGAACAAGAGATGGTTATAAGGGGCTGGACCAAGTCCTGCTTCAGTTGGTAGCAAGAATTTTCATATGCTATCTGATAGCTTTTTTTGGTCTATGTGATACAAGAATTGTGGGTTCCCAAAAGGCATGGGTCCATATTGCAAAACACACAGGGCCTGATTTTCCATGGACTTAGACCAGTATAATCAGGATTAACTCAATCCAGTTAGCCAGTGCCATCAGAGTTAGAGTAGTATACAGCCAGTATAGAGCAGAGGAGAATTAGACCCACACTGGAGAGCGTTTCAAAAGACCCAACTGATTTAGGAGCACCCTTGATTTTCAACAGGATTTATGCACCTTAGTTACTAGGGTGCACTTTTGAATTTCTGGCTTTGTTGGCTGTCAAGCACTCAGTGAGTGACCCTCTTCCCAAAGATCGCCTCTCAATATCCACTTAAAGCATGTTTGTGGGACTGCCCTATCAGCCCTGCAGCTGGAGGACCTCAGGCCCACCTTCTTTAGAGGTAATTAGATGTCTGACTCCCATTGAAATCCCTAAATCCCTTTGATAATCTGCACCTCATTGTCTCAGGGTGCTAATACCTCTCAAAAGCTACCTTTTAAAACCCCAAGAAAGGAGAGACTTCAACGGAAGACAAACAGCACAAACCACTAACTTGTAGGCAACAAATATCTAATTTTCATGCAGGTATCTACCCATCCAGACAGAGATCCTGTCCCTGTCCAGATAGGTACAAGCAGTACTTAAAATAGACATTAATTTCTAAATAGCATGTTTATAGCCCCAAAAGTCTCCCAGGAGGTATTAATATTTTCTATATTACAATACCACTCAGAGGCTGCAGTTGGAGGATCAAATACCCCATCGTGGTAGGTGCTGTATAAATGTGAAATAAAGAGATAACCCTTGCCTTAAAGACTTCTACACTTGGTTATAAAAAGATGGATGAGTGGGGGAAAGAGAATGAGGTTGTAGGTGACTGCTGTGTATCATACAGGATTGTAATGCTCTTCTGTTGATCTTGCCTCTCCCAGCTGCATCTTGACATAAGACTAAACTTTCCGTAGCACCTTTTATGATGGAGGCAAAAATGATACAAGTGCAGAATTATTAGCATCCTTTATTTTAAAGGAACAGCATTTTATTAAAAGATAAAACCAAAGCTAGTTTGAAACTCAAGAGAAGCTATTACGGCTGCAGACCCAGAGCTAGTGATCGTGGGGCACCAGTTTAGTTTGTTGTTTTTAAGTGTTAGAGAAACACACATTTTCCAGGATTTCACAGCTGTGCCACTCTCTGGCAAGGAAACATTAAAGCTAGAGAGGGAAACTGTTGTGCTTGGAACTAACCTAATTCCTGTACTTTTATCCTAGCTCTCTTCTGGGCAACCACAACATTTTTCAGACTGGATCCCATTTGCTTTTTGATTTAACCTCTGTTCTAATTGTAGCGCTACAGTCAAACCCACCCATAGTTATAACACACTTAAGGATCAGACTACATCATTAATTCCGCAAAAGTGACTTGGAGCAAGTTGCTATTTCCTCCCCCCTCCCCAATGATCACAAGAATACCTTTTCCCAAATAACATATTAGTAAAGACCTTCATGCCAGTACAGGTAAAGGGTGGAGCATATACCAGTGGCTCTTCTGTTTGTCGTCTCTTCCCCAATCAAATATTTCAAATCCCATTAATTGAGAATGTGCAATCCTATTAGAGTAAAATAAGATTGGCCTAGT
The DNA here is from genome assembly GCF_025201925.1 of Gopherus flavomarginatus. Lineage (NCBI taxonomy): Eukaryota > Metazoa > Chordata > Testudines > Testudinidae > Gopherus > Gopherus flavomarginatus. Next base: position 159,466,208 of record NC_066618.1, on the reverse strand, counting down.
CCCTGACTCAACCAAAATGTTGACACACACACCATTTTGTAAACCTCAATTTAGCTTTAATCTAATTAGGATTAGTTGTTTTTTTTTTTTTTTAAACAATCTCTGAGCAGTGTATGTATGCTTCTACTCTATGTATTAGTGCACATGGTTCATTCTTAAGCATTCAATACACCCTATAACCGAACTTAAGCCATTTTATTGTCTAAAGACAAAACAGTACAATAGGAAAGAGTGACATCAATGTGCTCCTTCTGGGGAGCAAATTCTCACAGCCTGTTCATCTTATACAGAAAATGTGCTTCAAAGATACGCATTTCAGCTAAAACAACAGGGCCTCTATGTCAGTTGGAACCAGTAATGGGATGCACTCCCCTCTCATGAGTGCCTCCTTGGCCAAGTGTGCACACTTGCACACACTTTGATTGTCCCTGCTCTGCCCCATGGCTCCCTCCCTGGAGACAAAGTCTTCACCCTCTTGGGGCTTCCTGGCTACAGCTCTCCAGCTGAGCCACTACAGTTCCGTTCCCCCTTTGGGGTGCCTCAATGTCGAGGCCACTTCTCCTCAGTGGCTAATGGACCCAGGCCCACTCACTACTCCAGGTCCCAGCCCAGGGACCCTATAGTTCACAGCCATTTGCTGTGTCTCTTTAACTATGTCACACAGCTTCTCTAATTCCCTGGGCTACATTTTCACCCTTACTTCAGGGCCTTGTCCTAATGGAGTTCCAGCAACCTGCTCAGGTCTCCTTCTTGCTCTTCCTGGCTTCTGGCACTGCTGCCCTGTCCAGGGTTCTGTAGCTCCATCAGCCATCCACACACCATCCACACTCCTACAGTTCCAGCAAGGAACTGAACTCTCTCTGGCCGTGCAGCTCTTCTTATATTAGGCTGCTGGGCCCTGATTGGGGGGACACAGCCACTCTAGGCAGCTTGGAGAACCATCTCCACTGCCCTTTTTTGAGGTGGGGTGCGTCAGAGGGCATCAGAGGGTTGGTGTACCCTGTCACAGGGCTGATTGGCAATAATAGAATACAGATATGATTACTAATAATGCATACAATACTCTGAGCATAAAGCAGGCTGTTATTTGCTTCTCTCACATGATCTTTGTCTTTTATTCACCTGTACTTAGAATAAAAGCTTGTTCAGGTTTGATATATGAGGAGTATTTCAGAGGGACTGATTTACTAAGTATTGTTTGTTAGGATAATCCCTCAGGGCCTTATATACTATTTAATTATATCCAATTAAGTTTAAAAAACCTGTGAAGATACCAGGAATTTCTGTAGATAGTGTAGGAAGGTCTATCCTGGGCTAAATCAGGCAGGATCTGGTTTAAAAAAAAAAAGTGTCTGAATGAAGATTTTAAAATGTAGGACTTAATCTATATCAGGATGGTACCTCCGGGCCCCAGATAAGATCAAGGCTGCATTGTGATAAGCATTGCTCGAAAACACATAGTAAGAGAAAGTGTCTGCCCCAAAGAACTTACAGTCTAAACCAACATGACAACAAAAGGGAGGGAGAGGAGGCAAAAAAAAACTTGAGAATGGGTCAAAATAAAACAAGAACATTTTGTAAAAATGCCAGGATTGCATTTTTTAAATTGAATTTTTACAAGCAACGCTACTTAGCATTCCCATTTTACAGATGGGGAATGGAAGCAAAAAGAGGGATTAAAGTGACTTGTCCAGGTGAGAGGAGTCTGTGGCAGAGCGGAGAATGGACCCCAGTCCTTCAGAGTCCCTGTCAAGGGCTGTAACCATGTGCTCATCCTTCTGTTCCACAATGTGGAGTCAGTAGGAAGGGCTGGTACTCAGCACCTCTGAAAATCAGGCCTAATAGTGAATGACTTCCATAGGCTTTGGATCAAGCTCCTAAATCCCTTTGTCAGCCATGGAGTAGGCCCCTTGAGGATCCAAGCCTAAGAGGTTAAATTATAGTGCATCCAAGTTTGAACTTGTTGGCATTTGTTCATCGTGACAATTTGTGCCCCATTGCGAGTTTTGCCCGTGTAAAGACTGAGTAAGAACTGAATAAAGACCTTAGGATTTAACCTCATAACAGCATTAATTACTATTGCTTTTACGTCACCACATATATTGGGGCGAGTGCATCGACATGGTCATCTCTCTCTCACCTGAACTCTAAAATTTGGGAATCAGCATGGGTTGTTGTTTAAAAAAAAAAAAGGGGGAATTCTAACTAGACGATAGCCTAAGACATGGCATCTTGCATTGAGATGAACGTTTGATCCTGATGTCTTCTTTTTGTCCTAGACTCTGGAGTACAATATCTTTGAAGGCATGGAATGCCGTGGGTCTCCATTGGTGGTTATCAGCCAGGGAAAGATTGTGTTGGAGGATGGGAACCTCCATGTAACTGAGGGCTCTGGACGATACATCCCCAGGAAGCCTTTCCCTGACTTTGTTTACAAGCGCATCAAGGCAAGGAGCAGGGTGAGTATGTCAATGAATGCTAGTTAGCTCATGAAGTGTCTGTTAAGGGGCTGGTGGACAGGTGACATCCCCACCCCACTTCTTCCGTAGAGAAAACAGTGGGTATTGTCCAAATTTACTTTCTTCCCTGGGTTGGCTTTTATTTTCTAAAGTAACTGTGTAACCTAAATAACCTCAGCCTGAGCTAGGCTATCCCTGCCAAATCTATGTCTCTGCTCCTAAATTCCCTCTGTCTTAGAGAGACGGACAGGAGTAATAACAACTAGTAAGAACCATTAGGTCTGGTGGTCAGGGTGAGTCAACAAAATGACTCTGCAAGGTACTAGCATCTTGTCATAATGGGAGGAAAAAATAGTGTTTAAGTTGATTGTCCAGATAAATCTACACTTTTAAAATAAAACTAATTATGCTGTTTACTTTGTTCCCTTTGCATTTAATCGATCTTCAAACAATGAAACTAAGCTAATCAGACTTGTTTCAGGCAGATAGTTTGATTCTCTTGTGATTGAGTTTGCAGCATTATTGGTTTAAATTAAAATTTTTTGAAAGGTTTAAATTTAATAAGTTTACACTTAGGAAGGAAAAATCAAATACATAACTACAAAATGAAGAGTAACTGCTAAACAGTAGTACTGCTGAAGAGGAATGGGTGTTAAGGTGGATCACAAATTGAATGGGTCAATGTGATGGTTGGGGGGGGGGGAAGGCTAAAATTTTGGGGTGTATTAACAAAGTGTTGTATGTAAGACATGGTTGGTAATTGTCCCATTCTACTCAGAAGTAATGCGAGCTCAGTTGGAGTATCATGTCCAGTTCTGGGTGCCACATTTTAGGAAAAATGGACAAATTTGAGAGCAACAACATTGATAAAAGGCAGTGATCAGTTGTTCTCCATGTTCGCTGAAGGTAGGACAAGTAGTAACGGGCTTCATCTGCAGTAAAGGAGGTTTAGGTTGGATATTAGGAAAATCTCAAAGATAGTTAAGCTCTAGTATAGGCTTACAAAGGATGTTGTGGAATCCCCGTCGTTAGAGGTTTTTAAGAACAGGCTGGACAAAACACCTGTCAGGGATGGTCTAGGTTTACTTGGTCCTGCCTCAGTGCAAGGGCTGGACAAGATGACCTCTCAAGGACCCTTCCAGCCCAACAGTCTATTATGAATTGAAACAAGTATAGTGAGAACATTTCTACTTTTGAAAAATAGTGAACTTAGTCTGAGACTAAAATATGAACATTTGTTTTAAAAAGATATAAAGCCAAAACAGAAGTAATTAGAAAGCTTCTCAGCCAGCAGAAGTCAGCATAGTTATATTGAAATCAGCATCGCTATGTAGACTTACAGCAGCTGAGGATCTGTTCCCTAGAGTGTTTTCAAAATGGACCAGTAGCGTAATTGTATGTATAGGTTAATTTGTTAACATCTTTGAGAAGGGAAATATTACTCACTGTACTGACATATCTGCAACACTGCCCTCTCCTGGATAGAATCAGTTGTTTGCTTGGGATTATACTTTGTCAAAGTATTCATTGCAAGCAATACTCCTTATGAAGGGTGAGTGTGTTTTGAAATGTTGATGGGAAATAATTAATTTGCAGTGCTTTGAAGCCAATGGATTTATACTACTGGAGGCTTGTGAGGATTACCATGGAGTCCCATGATTTTGAAATACCTTGGTCACCAGAAATATTGATTTCCCTTCCAGGTCTGGTTGACCTTCTCTCAAATAGTGAAATCACATTCAATGCAAAAGAAGTTATTGCAGCTGGAGGGGCAAAGGCTGGTCTCCCTTTCACTTGTACAGTTGAACAGCCATAGTTCTCAATCAACATTAGCACCATGCAGAGGTGCAGCTTTTACATTCTAGTTCAAAAACTGAACCTTGAATCAAACATCTTTAACTTGGTGACGTCTGGTCCCGGTTCAGGTCTCTTCCTAACGCTGCCTTTAGCTTTACTGTTTGGAGGCTCATTGCTTTTGTTTTCTCCAGCTGGCTGAGCTGCGGGGCGTCCCCCGGGGCCTGTACGATGGGCCTGTCTGCGAAGTATCTGTGACACCGAAGACTGTCACACCAGCATCCTCTGCTAAGACGTCTCCAGCCAAACAGCAGGCCCCACCTGTCAGGAACCTGCACCAGTCTGGATTTAGCTTGTCTGGTACATACTTATGTATGGCTAAATTATTACGTTGAAATCTTGGTTGTTTTCTTGTGGGGCCGTGGGTTCGGTTGCCATAATAAAAGAAGGCAGGGGCTGGGAGGGTTTATTTCACAGAAGAAGAAAAAATCTCGATAGAAGCCCTCCTAGAATTCTGATTTATTTCAGTGCCAAAGCAAAGGAATCGATAATCTCATCCACTTCAAAGAGCAGGGCCCCAATTGGGATACAAGTTAAGTAACGCCATTGTAGAGTTTTGCCAGTTGAGGATCTGGCACTTCGTCTATTTCACTTTTTATCTTGCAGTGTCTATGACTGAGATTTTTCAGCCATGAATAGCTTGGCCAGAATGGGAGACATTTACACAAGCTTCCTTTATGGATCAGGCTTGAGTGGCCCAAAGACAGGGAGCCTGTGATTGACATTCAGGGCCAGATTCTATGGAGCCATGTTGGTGTACACCAGATATGTGGGATCTGGCCCGTATAGCGCAGAGCGAGGTGTTCTGTAGGGCATAGGCAGTTTTGTGTAGCATCACAGGATACTGCAGAGAGACTGTCTGTCCTGAATTGAGAAAAGAGGATTTAATGGTGAAGTATGAAGAGACAGTGACTCAGTGTCTGGGAGACAGATCCAGAGAAGGAGGGTAAGGCTACCTTACTGCTAAATTGAGAGCTGCTCAGGAAGTTCACTTTTTCTGCATGGAAGATTTTTGATTAAAGCCAAAACTTATTCAACTTTTTTGGATTTGTCAACAAAATATATTTTTTTCAGTGAAAATCCAAAATGTTGACAAAAATGAGGGGAAAATAGAGAAAGTTTTGATTTTTGGGGGGGTCCAGCTCAGTGACTAGTCCAGAGAAAGCCAAAATCAGAGGAGTCAAATAAGAGTACCTACCGAGAAGGCCAGAATTGTAAGGTGGACACTGGAGCAACTCGATGAGAGAATAGGATGTGTTTGAACTTGGAGATGTAGTTACGGAAACCAGAGGGCAGTTCTGATGAGACAGCTAGGAAGTTCATGTTGGCTGGTGGAGTAACGTGCAGCTACTTTGGTTCTACTCCCTGAAGCAAAGCAATCACCTGACCAAAAGCAGTTTGGGCTGCCTGCAGTTGAGGAACGCATTTGTTTTATTTAGAGAGATGCATCTGAGAGAGACTTGCAGTGCTTTTAATGAACTTGAAAGCAAGCATTTAAAAAGTTATTTCAATACTTTGACATGGTCCTAATGAAACTCACTTGTGGCTTGAGGTTCTCAGCATAGGAAAGTGTTACACTTCTCTCATTTTGTGCTGAAGCAATAGGTTGAGGATCAGAATGGCAATTTAATGAGATTCCTCCTTCCACAACAAATATGACAAGGTCTTCTACTAAGTTAACTTAGCTGAGAGGAATGGGTGGCCCAAGTGTTTGGTAAAGGGCTAGTAAGCCAGCAGCATGCCTCAGCAGAAGCTAAAACAGGGGAAGCCAGGAGAGGGATTTTCCTCCCAAAATGATGATTCTAATCAGCAATTAAACCAATTTAGCATCTGGGGTGTGAGGGGGAGAAAGACTAACAAATTTCTTCACTCACCAGCCTACCACTTGAAAACTTTCTCAGTGCCCTCTGCTTCTGCACAGTCTAACGTAGCCCTTTGTGATCACAAAGAACCATCATAACAGTGTGAATTGATGTGGTGCCCCTTCCCTGAATCTGCAGGCAGCTCCAGGGCCGCTGCTGCTGCTCAGAGCTTCCACTGAAACAGTAGCATAGTCTTGTCTGTTTTTAGTGATGCTGTCCTGCAACCCAGGGGTCAGTCCTATGTCCAGCCCCATTCTATGGGCACAGAGCCTTAACTTCCTGCTAAGCAGTCTACCCCGCTTTACGTCCCAAGCAGCCAATTTAGAGCCCTTCCATTGAGCACCTGATGCAGCGAGAACAACTGAACTGAGGTTTAAGCTCTTGTTCACTGTGGGCCAGATAGTGCTCCCTCCTTGTGGCACGGGGATAGAGAACCTCTCTTCTAGGCTGGCAGTTCAACCTTCTGCTCGCTCCCCCACAAAGCCATTAGCATGGATAACTGGTGGCCACCAGCCTACCTAGAGGTCTCAATCTAATCCACGTCTCAGGACCCACCATCCTAATTAATGAGGCAGCCTCAGCAGAGAAGACTAGGACTCACTCCACTAAAGAATGTGCTACACTTTCCAGTTCCACTGCTGGTCTCTGTGGATTTGGATTAGAGCAATTCAGCAAGGCATAATGATACCCCACCTTGCAGAACAGCTGCCTGTTTTGTGATTCCTCAAGGCAGGAAATCGATTGATTTCCATGGGACTTAGCTGCCTAAATGCCTTTTTGAGGAACTGAGACATAGGGCCTAATTCAACCTGGCCTAAGAGGCTGTTATCAATTCCAGTGGAGCTGCATCCTTTTAGACCCATGGGCTGAATTCAGCCCATAGATGGCAGGCAATGTCATAGGTCTAAGTTACTGCTTTGAAAGATACTCTGCTCCAGCACTGCACTGACATGGCCTCTTCTCCCTCTCCTTCCAGGTGCACAGATCGACGACAATATCCCCCGCCGCACTACTCAGCGCATAGTGGCGCCGCCCGGTGGACGTGCCAACATCACCAGCTTGGGTTAAGGAACTAACCTCTCTGAGGCCGCCTAGCGGACCAGGGGAGGGGGCAGGGTACCTGGAGACCCTTTTTGATTCTTTTAGAGCCTGTGACGGTTACTGCGGGCAACCAGTGTGCTATGGCGCCACTTTCAGTCCCCTCAATCCATCTTCCTCATCGTCACCAATCCCACTCAATTCCCCCTCTCCCCGATCCCACCACAGTTAAAGAAACAAATCCTGTTTGATATGCTGGACATGCAAAAATTCAGTTTTAAAGAGAGTGTTTGAGATGTGGCCTCTGTTCCCATTAATCATCTCTCTTTTGACAAAGGAAGGATAAAGTGAATTTCCCGGGAGCTGCCTTTTAAAAAAAAATTAAAATTGCTTTCGAGATGTCCAACACAGCAGTAATTCAGTGGGGGTTTAAACTGGATATTCCTTAGGGTCCTGACCTGCAACAGGACAACTAAATGGAGGGCAGAGGAACAGAAGTCTAAACTTGTATCAGCATTCTCCCCCATCACAACCATTCTGTGATCTCACCGGGTATCTTATTACAAATAAGAACCCTGTGCTAGAAATTGACAAGATGCATCTTACCCAGTTGGGTTGAGGTTGTGTGGTGTTTTTCCTTCTGGATTTTTCTGCAAATTAGATCCTTGAGGAAATTTAAAAAATTGAGTACTTTTAAAAATGTTTTGTACCATTGTGTTTGCAGAGTCTCGTCTCAGAGTGGACATCCCTCCCCCATTCTCTCTTCCCTTCCCCAACCTCATTCATGTCCTAGCTTTGACCATCACCAGCACCATCACCACAGTCATTTGGTTGTAGGAGTTCATAGCATCATTTCAGCAAGCACTTGATACTTGTGTTAGTTCATGGACACTTCTGGGCCCCAAAGCAAAGCTATGATCTCCCTCAAAAAGTCTCAGGTCCTCAGCAGGTGTCAATCAGCCTAGCGCCATTGAAGTTCACGCTTAATTGACACTAGCTGAGGATCTAGAACAAAGTCCCATGAAAACCTTTCCTCAACAAGCTTTTCATTTGGGGAAGTGAAGCTTGCTAAGCGGAGGTTTTAGTCAATAAACTAGGTTCATTTGGCAGTATGTTAAATTCAGTAGCCATCCCCCCTTTGATGACCAGAAAAAAAGTAGAACTCACAAGAGCAGTCATTTAAGATAGATAGAAACTTGGTTAGTATCGTGCAAAGACCCTCGTGAGAGCATACAAGACAGGGCTTACCAATGACAATTCCAGTTATAGGGCCAGAACTACAGCTAGTGTGAATGGCAACTTTGTGGTAGCTATGCTGATTTACATCAGCTGAGGATTTTGCCAGTGATTTGGGACATCTTTATACAATAGATCATTGCACAAGGGCAAATTTCATCCTGCCAGAAACACCCAGGAAAAGGCCTATATTTAACCCACCCTAACTTAGGGTCAATGGTAGTTCTCACTCCGTATATACTAGCTAAATCCCATGTAGAGAGTGCCTGTGAGCTAAGGCCCAGATCCTCAAAGGTATTTAGGTGCCTAACTCCCATGGAAATCAGCGAGCATTAGATACCTTTGAGAAATTGGGTGCTGATCCTTTAGCTCAAGCGATGGATGATCCTGGTTTCAGATCCAGATAGCAGTTGGTTCACATGCATCATTTCAGTCCTACTCAAGCTGTATTTTGAGGGCTTGGGGCCTTGGGCTGGTTCTTTGCACAGAGGGTAATCTTTCACCCATTGTCACAATGTTTATCTCCACTGCCTTTTTGTCCCCTGCAGCATTGGTGGAGCCATGGTGGTCCCAGGATCTGTGGGAGACAAAGTGGATGAGGTAACATCTTGGTCCAATAAAAGATATTACCTCAGCTACCTTGTCTTTTTGTCCCCTGGTATTCAGTGGTGTCACCTGCTTCTTCTGTTTGTATTTGGTCATGTGTATTCACTTTATTTTTCCATGTTTTAACTCTTAAAGTGGTGTTTACAGGTTCTTAAGGAAAATAGATATATGCAGGCTTTTAAAAACTAAAAACCAAATCCACTTTTGTAAAGTATCAAAGCTGGGATTTTCCAGTGATCTTAAAGCAGTTTAGGTACCTAAGTCCCATTGGATCTCAACACCTAACTCCTTCAGGCTTCTTCAAAAATATCAGCCTGAAAAAAAAAAAAAAAAGGAGAGTGTGTTTATTTGTCCAGCCATGTTTGATTTTGGTTTAACTCTTGGGTCTTTTGTTTTTCGTAAAAGAGATTGCACTTTTTTGTTAAAGTAATCAGTAAAACCTAATATATATTACAGCTATTTTTTCCACCTGTGCTTTGAAATAAATTGGAACAAGTTGGGGAGAAAAAAGAAACAGTCGTTTCAATTCTACGAAACATTCTCAGCTCTTCAGTATTCACTTGAGTCTTCCTTGTCGTTTTTCCTTCACAGGCTGACTTTTCAGATAGTTTTGTTCATTCATTACAAAGGAAAAAATAGAAAGATTTTTGCAGGCTATGTAAGCATGTTTTTCTGTGGGAGCTCATTTGCTTTGTGTCTGTTTAATGAATGTCATATGTAAATGCTTAAAGAAAAAATGAGACTGAATTAACCGCAGTGACTTGAAGCTCTAAAAATAATAAACAGTGTAGGATTTAATACTAGCTGGATTTTAACCCTTGGATTTGTGATTGTGAACTATGAGAGGAGGAGCTGTAAGTGCTAAAGATGATCATGTGTGTAGACAAAAAGTACTGATATTTGACCATTGTCTCAACGGCAAACCCCACCCCAAAGTCTTGTGTTTTATTCCTTACAAACTGTGTTATATTACCATGGGAACGCCTAATAAAGACAAAATGTTGTGGTTCCACTAGGTGTATCTGTGTCTTGAGGTGATCAGTGTTGTGAGAGTGTACGTGGGGTTGGGAGTAAGCGTGGGGTGGGGAGGGACAGCTCTCAACTAGTATAGATCGGCATGGCTCTGTTTGACATCGACTGGTTTACAGCACCTGAGGATCTGCCCCATGCTACTCATGCCTTGAACTTGCTTGTCACAGCTGAAGGGAGCCTGACAGATGGAGTCCTAGCCAACAAGAATTGCCAAAACAAGCTCATCCTGCTGGCACTCATTTTGGTCATCTCAGTGGCGAAGCCAAGGATTGATTGATCCATGGAGACTCAATCTACCACTCTCTCCTAAGAGGCATGTGAATAAAGGACAGTTTGCACCACTGTTCCTTGCACCATTCTGCTATAACGCCTCTGTATAACTAGTGGCCTTGTCTCCACAGTGCTTGAGCCAGCCTCTTTCACAAGCAAATTCACACCATATTCAAGAAACTTTTCATACCAGGTGTCTGATAAACACCGCATCTGGCAAAGCAGAGAAGTGTGAGTTTCCACTATAGTTTGTCTGAAAACAGCACCTTCAGTTTACATAGTTAAGCAGTGACCAATGATCTAAAGCAATCAAAGGGGAACCAAAGTGATTAAAGCTGTTGGCACAGCTCTCAAGCCTCCAATGTGTGCCCACTTAGACTATAGGCGAGATACAGACACAGAGAGAAGCACCCACACAAAGAACTGAGTTAGAATTGGTTGGGAAAATGCCGATGAACCATTTTTAATGGCATTTGCTGATTTGTCAAAGTTGAACTGTTTTGCAGAGATGCTACAATTTCAAAGTTGCAGTAGAACTCAGGCAGGTTTCCAACAGAACCCTGCATGCCAGGCAAGTTGTGAAATCCCTCTGGTTCTGTGCCAGTTCCTCAGCAGCCTGGGATTTCAGGCTTCCAGCTCCCTGGCAGTGGATGGGGAACTAGAAGCCCGGGAAGCTTCCAAGGTATGGAGCTCCAGACCAGCCAGCCAGGCAGACTGCCCTGAGTCACAGCCCCCAGCGCTTTCCTTTTTGCAGAGAATTTCAAAGTTTCTAGTTTTCGTTCCAAATGGGAATGAAATCCCATTTCGAAATCCTCCATGAAACAGGAATGACCTTTCTCCATGCAGCTCTGGAAAGCATGATGTGTCTGTTCATCTTTAGGTTGCCTATGTTCTTTCCACCTCTTTCAGAATACACCATGGTCTCTAACTTCCACATGGGCAAGAAGGGACCCTGGTTTAATGTCTCAGCTAAAAGGTAGCATCCCTAACAGTGCAGCCGCCCTTTATTACAGCAGTAATATAGCATTGGGGTAATAGCAGTGGTAGCATAGGAATTGAGCACAAGCATGAAATGCTGTCCTTGTTGTCAATGGCAAAACTTCCACTGATTGTCAGTAGGGCCAGACTTTGCCCCAATCTTGCTATGAGTCTCAGTCCCATGGTCTCAAGCACAGAGGGAGTGCTACAAGCAAAGCAAGGCTAGACAATATTCTGTTGGGAATTGAAGAAGGCAGGGGAGCAGGAAAAGCCCTCTAGCAAAGACCTTTACCTCAACTAATTTGCTTATGTTCTCCTGTCTCAGTGAAATGCAACAATTTGGTCATTACCTCCTTAGACTAGATAGTAGTACCCATGGAAACACCCTTCAATTTTTTCTAGGATTAATTTATATGAAGCTGGGTTTAGATAGGCTCAACTTTTGAAGTGTTTCTACAATAACATGAAGCTGAAATATGAAGCCAGCCCATAGATTAATATTTAGTTAAAACACATAGATGGAGCTTCCACCTAATGAGTGGTCATTTTGGGATTCTCACCTGCAGTCTTCTAAACCACAGAAAAGGCTGGCCCCAGAGAATCCATCCCAGGATTTTCAATGAGCCCAACGTAGGATGGGATAGGATTTGGAGAGTTTACTAAGATTTGACATGCTCAATAAATTCTATTAATAACTGAGGGACAGAAGCTTTAAGGGGAGAAGGGACCATTTAGATCTAGTCTGACCTGTATAATACAGGTGTGATTAACGGGTGCTGGAACAATTTGTATAGTGGGGGTGCTGAGAGCCATTGAATCTAACTGTAAACCCCGTATATGATGGAAACCACTTCAAGCCAAGGGGTGCAGCAGCACGCTTGGCACCCATTGTGACTGAAGCACATCTTCTAGAGACATCTGGACTGGGCTTAATGTCAGAAAGAAGAATCTGCCACTTCTAGTAGATGAATAATCATCCTCACTTAAAAATATTGTGCCTTATTTCTAATATGAATGTCTGGTTTCAACTTCCAGCCGCTGGTTCTTGTTATGCCTCTCTCTGCTAGGTGAAAGAGCTCTTTTTAACCTGTGCAGGTATTTCTGCACTAATCAAGTCACTGCTCAATCTTCTTTTTGAGAGGCTTTTTTTTTTTGAGCTCTCAATCTGTTTAGCTTAACATTGAGAGACTTACTGTCTCCGTGTGTTGACGTAAAGAAACTATAGTCATGTGGGACAGTTGATTTGATGAAAACATCATGAGCTAGATCAGTTGTACTGAAACAACATGACTGCCAGCCTTTATTTGGGTTCATCTCACCAGCATTTACTGAAAAATTCAATTGCTAGCTCTAGAAAGTTGCTATTTGATCAAAAAGGGGGCCAGAATTCTGAAAGAGGAAGAGAAAGGCCATGGGAGATCAATGCAGTGCTTAAAAACCCACTAGAACAATAGTAATACTACAAGCACTGCTGTGTGCTATAGCTCTCTGATCACATGGATTAATCAAGTCAACTGTCCGTGAATCTAAGGCAGGGAAATGGTTGAGTATAGTAGAGGAAACCAATGGATCAATTAGAGTGATCCATTGGGTCAGTTCCAGAGTGTATACTTCAGCAATACTTTTACTGGAGTCAATGGAGCCGTGCTGATGTCCAGCTGCTGAAGTTCTAGCCCAGGGGTGGGCAAACTACGGCCCAGGAGATGCATCCGGCCCTTCAGACATTTTAATCTGGAGTGGGGTCAAGGGCTTGCCCTGTTCCACACATGCCATGGCTCCACGAGGCTCCCAGAAGCAGTGGCATGTTCCCCCTCTGGCTCCTACGGTAGGGCAGCCAGGGGAGGAAGGGGGCTCCGCATGCTGCCCTGCACCAAGCGCCACCCCTGCAGCTCCCATTGGCCGGGAACCGTGAGTATTCATGGCCCAGATGCAGCCCTTGGGCCAAAAAGTTTGCCCACCCCGTACTAGCCCATAGCGTACTATCTATGTGTGTGTATCCTAGCCGTCTGGTTCTCTGAAGACTTCCCATTGGTTGGGTCAGAGTCACACATATAGGGCCAACACACATCCAGCTGGGGCTCATTTCAGCTACAGCACTGCTAACAAATAGAAGGAAGAGGAAAGATATGGCTGGCAAGAGACATGCTAGTCTCAGCAACTTGGAAGATTGGATGGCCAAGCTTGCAGGCTGTTGAGAGCCTTGTTTGCAGCCTGGGAAGGCTGAGCATTGTTTTAGTTCCTTGACTTGCCTCCCAGGGAAGAGAAATCTGTGCTTGTTTGGTGAATGTCACTTACTGTGGATGAGGGAAGCCTACCCTGACATTTACCTATCATGCCCAGGTGAAGCACCCACCACAGGCTCCCTAACCAGTCCTGCCAGACTACTCACATTTCTAACGAGACTGTAAATCCCCAGCTACCGTACATAGAATAGATGTAGATATATCAGCCTTCTATGTCACTCATGGCTCAACAACACCCTCCCTCACTCAGCAAAAGACTGCTGGGCCCAGACTGTCCTCTAGTTAGGCACCTAAATACCTTTAAGGATCTGGGTTCTGGCCTCGTCTCCTGCCCATACAGTGCAGGATTGACACTTATTACTTTCATTCATTCTTTCTATCTAACCTCTCTTTTCCAATCTAGCCAGGTACCTCAATGAACTATGGTGCTGGTTCAGCAGAGCATTTAAGCACGTGCCTGAATTCTATCGACTTTCATGACACTTCAGCATTGCACTTTCGGCCTTCTGCCGAATCAGTGCCTAGCTGAGCAACATTACAAATCAGATCTCTCTCACCAACGTTGCAGTGGGTATGTGTATATACAACACAGGATTACTTTTGGTGCCATGACAACAGCCTAGTGCTAGTTAGTGGACCTTAACTATAAATTTCCTGATTTTGTCCAACTTTAATTGCCAGACTCTCACTTTATTGTTTAATGTAGCTATTCCGATTTAATCTTTTTAAGCTGATTTCTATTCCAAGCTCAAGAATTTTGTAGGCACAACTAATACCATTAGATGGCAGCAAGACCTGTAAAATAGAAATTACCTACGCTAGTGGGGCATATGTAACAGTAGAATTCCTTTGATTTAGTACATAATAAATGCAGAAACATGCACGTGGCTTCTTACGGTGACATAGATTACATATGAATACATTAATAAATGCACTGTATTCTATCATTGTAGCTCAGCGTTGAAAGATTAACATCCTTGTGTTTTATTAGAATTTCAACCCCAACCATGTGCTCCTATAATAAAATAAAGACTGTGCTATAAGCATTATCTATCAGACTAGTTACAGAAGAGATTTGTGTTTACAAAAGGTTTCATTTACATCATGGAGAGGCTGATGAAATTCTAGACTAAAAAAGTGAAATGGATCTGGAGAGACTGCATTTTCCTAGGATATTTAATTCTCTGGAACATTTCACAGTTTTCTTAATATGATGTGTGTGACCAGAGGGGAATTTTGCAAATAATCCCTAAAACAAATGAAAAACCATTCCCAATCAGGGTATGTTCACTTTTGAGTCATGCTTTAACACGTGTTACACAGGATTGTAAGGGCAGGTCTACGCTAGAGATTTTTGCTGGAATGACAATGTCTGTTAGGGGTGCGATTTTTGGGGGGGGGGGGCAGAGGGAGGACAGCATTTCTATGCTGTGAAAGCCCTATGGCTTATTTCACATAGGGAACTGGTATTAGATATACCAGCCAAAGACATGCTTGCCAGTATAAGTGCATCTGTCCTAGAAGAGTGGGCTGCTAACACTGTTCTGGCAAAACTTAGTGTGGACTAGGCTTAATTTTAGTGTGGGCAGGATACGGGAGTTTGATTTTAGTCATGTTTAACTCTGGGAGCAGGCAGTTAAACACAGCTAGGAACAAACTTATGTCACAATTGTTTTAGTTAAGTATTATATGTGCTAAAACATGAGTAAAAATCCAAAAGACATGGCCTCAAATTGTCTTCAGTTTAGTTAAAACAGGGTGAGGTAATGCTGCCTTCACAATCTTAGACAAAGTTAAATTTAGAGCCTTTTGAATTTTTTCATTTGAAACATTTGACAATAAATGGCCTTTTTTCCTAGAAACAAAATTGTTTAATTTTTCTTCAACAAAAGACTCGCTAAAACTGGAGGAGGGGGGCTGTTAAAACAAGAAACAGCAACTTGGGGTTCAGTTTTCCCTTTCCAAAAACTGAAAAGTCAAACCTTGACAAATCCAGAATTTTACTTTAACAATTTTTTTCTGAAAATTTGAGAAAGCTAAAAAGTGTTATTTTTAAAGCCAGAAATCCATACCATTTTCAGCCAGCTTTCATTAAACTAGTGTCCTGTGCATAGGTGCTGGAACTAGGGGTGCTACTGCATCCCCTGGCTTGAAGTGGTTTCCATTATATACAAGACATTCAATAGTTCAGCACCCCCCCTAAAAAAAAATATTTAGCACCCCTGGTCCTGTCTCTCTTCCCGCTAACCCTGAAAAGTGCTGTGGGATCAGCAGTGACCACAAGCAGCCACAATCTCATCTAAAAGATCAAGATGATGCCCATGAATAGTTAAAGCTGATACAGATTCATTTTAAGTCAGAAAAGACCATTAGATAATCTAATTTGACCTACAGTAGAACACAGGCCAGAGAAGTCCATCTATGCATTCTTCTATTGAGCTCCTTAACTTGTGGTTGAACTAGATAGGCTCTTCCAAGCTGTAGTAAGTGTACCACCCTTTGGATGTGAGCTTGATATTTCATCCATTCCCTTAATTATTTAAGATGCTGTGTGGTGCACCTGTCCCACACTGGCCTGTTAGGGCCTAGGGCAGCTGTGCAAAAAGCAGCCAATAGGAAAGGGGCTGTGAGGAGCAGCCAATCAGGGCTGGGCAGGCCCATATAAAGGTAGCTGCAGGCAGAGCAAGTTCAGTAGCCTACAAACTCAATGAGGGGAGGTCAAGCTCCTGGCCAAGCAGAAGGGAACTAGCACCCTGGACAAAGCAGTGCTGCTAGCAGTGACCGGGGAGGAACTAAAGATGCCCCCTGGTTGGCTACAGGGATTCGTAGGCCAAGGCCCTCCGACAAGGATGAAGAGGGTTCTGGGAGCCAAGGGGAAGAGGCCCAGGGAAATAATCTAAGGAGTTGGAAGGGATGCAGCAAATGGTGGCCATCTACCAGGACCTGGAGTAGCAAGTGGGTGCCCGCCCACTCCCCCCACCTCACCACTGAATAAGTGGCTGGACAATTGGCTGCAGTCACCACAGCCACGTGGCTGGACAACGGACTGCAGTTCCCCCAGAAGGGGGGAGAAGAGAGCTGTGTCATGAAAAGGACTCTGGTTCTGGGAGTGATGTGGGCCCTAAAGCAGAAGCAACGGTGGCGAGACACCAACAGAAGGGCACAGTGGTTAGCAGAGCTAATCCCCGGGATAGCCAGCAAGTGGCACTGTAGTGGTGAATGAACCTCATCACATATGGTAGGTGAATAAGTTTGGAAGCCACTGAACTACTCCTCCAGTCTAATCTGATGACACAGAGTCCACCACAAACCACTAGAACAAGGGCCCAAAGGAAGTCACCCTCACTTAAAAATTAAGTTGTTTCTAATTTGAATTTGCCTGGCTTTAGTTTCTAGCCATTAGTTTGTGTTATGCCTTCCTTCGCTGTATTAAGGAGCCTGATATTTTATCAGGCATTAAGTTTAGCATTGTTTGAGTCAGGTAGGCTCAACTTCTGAGCTAGGAGAGGAGAATTCTGGGTTTATTCCACTCTGTACCAGCTGTGGAGAGAGATGAATGCCACACTGTGTGATGACAGAAATAGATCTGCAAACAAAATTGCTTTGAATATTTATGAATTTCATCACATGATGCACTTTGATGAAGGCTGGAACTCCTGCTTGCCAACCCCATACTGTTCATTTCTTTGAATTATAGTGATGCTAGCCTGGAGTAATGAGACACTGGTTTAATATATGAGGGTCTCTTTGGCAGCCCTGGGTAGGTTAGGAGATTGGTGGGAAGGACAGAGCAAGTGTCCTAGGGGATCGGTATCTGATCTGATCTATCAAAAGGGAGCTGCCAGTGAGTTCTTGGATTGTTGGGTGGAGCAGATTAAAAATCAAAGCTCAGAAAGGAAAGGATTTCTCTCTGCCTAGTCTCCACAGCTCAGAAGGAAAGAGGGAGGTGTTGGATGCTATCGATGGTCTCTCTTTGCACCCAGACAGAAGCAGGCATTTGGCAGGTCTGGCAGATCTCAGCATTGCTATGAGGGCTGAGAGATTCTCAGTGGTTTTGAGGCCTGAGGGTCATGGAAATATTTACTTTGGTTTTGATCCAAATGCATTCACACCAGCCCTGCTGGGAGTCTGGTTCAAGTGAATCTCAAAATTATGTTATTCTCTTCAATAAATCACTACTAAGCAAGTCTAGGGAATCCCTGCAAACAAATGCCTTTAGTAAGGTCTGATCCTGAATTAGTGAACTCACTGGGAATTTTGCCATGGACACTATGGATCAACCTTGATTGGCCTGCAGTAATTAATCTGTAATTAGGGTGTGGTGCATGTATGTGCATAGAAAGGAGTTTATTTTTGCGCATTGTTGAATTATGTAGCACATTTTAGACATATTTATGCAGAGGGGCCCTGATCCTGATTGAGGCCCTTGGTGGTTACTGCAATATACATTTTTTTAAAAATGTTCAATGAGAGCTTTAAATTGCTCACTTTTCCTGATCCTTATAAGATGGGAAGATTGTTTAAGGTATAGTTTCAACAAAACCATTGTGATGATTGGTATCATGTGGAATTTGACAGCCACTGAAGTCAATGGGAATTTACATGTAATTGTTTGCATAGCATTGTTAATATGTCAAATGATAGAAGTGCAAGGATAGATTCGATCAAATTGAATTTGTATGGTTAATTAGACACCATTGCCAGATGATGGTATGTACTGCTTTCCAAAGGGACTATGTCAATTGCTTTTCTTCCTGCCAGGAGATGAAGCCACCCAAAGTACAGCTATGAAGATAGCACAAATGTAGAATTTATGCCAATCTTCAGCAAAATCAAACACAAGCTTTATTTGACCTCACTTAGATTATACTGTGTGTTCTTAGGCAACCTGACCCTCTATAATACACTACATGCTAATATTTTATAATCCTGTTTTTATTGTGGCAGTGCCTAGTGCCAGTCATGATGGGAACCTACTCTGCTAGGTGCTTTACAAACCAGTTAAAAAGCTCATTGGGGCAGGGACTTATGGTACCTTAAAACCTGCCCTTTCCAAGCAAGACTGAACTATGAAGTTTCCTCACAAGAGGGCACCATAAATACATTGTTTAACCTAGATGCGTCCCTATCTTCCTTCCCATACTCCCACTGACTTCAGTAAAAGCTACTTACAAGAGCAAGTAAGTGGGATTGTGCATGTATATATGCACATAGAGATGGACATCTGAACCACTTCCCAAAGCAAGTTGTTGAAGAGAGGGCTTTTCAGCACTGAATCCCTCTGCCTCTACTTTTTTCCTGAATCAGATCCTTATATTTCTGGTTCTGGTTTAAATGCAGCTGAAATATCATGTGATTCTTATTGAAAAATCCTGTTGAATTTAATAGACAGTTGACCTCAAACTGATTTACAGAATTCTACAGCAGGGCTATAGTTAGTCTATTGGTCAGAGTGATTCTTAAAGAACCCTGTCAGTTTCATCCCTATTAATTCACAGTGGACTTTTCTATAGTGGGGGCATCTATTCTTACAAGAGTTTGGCAACAAGGCATTCAATAGCATGGGCCCAGAGTTTAAAAAAAAATCAGCTAAAGCTCTGCTCCTCTGAAACTTATTTCTACCATATGATAGAATATCAGGGTTGGAAGGGACCTCAGGAGGTCATCTAGTCTAACCTGCTGCTCAAAGCAGGACAAATCCCCAGACAGATTTTTGCCCCAGATCCTAAATGGCCCACTCAAGGCTTGAACTCACAACCCTGGGTTTAGCAGGCTACTGTGCAAACCACTGAACTATCCCTCCCTGCTCAGGAGCCTGCTACTACACAAGCACTCAGTGCACTGCTGCTATGGCTTCACTGCAATAGCTAGCTTTGATCTCTCAACTATTGTGTGCCCTGGGAGACAGAATCATCTTGGGGGCCGTCCCTGACTGTGGATCTAACTCTCATGAAGGACCACCACAAGCCTCACCCATCTCCCACTCCAAGTGCAGGTACATGACTTTTCCTGGCCTTCTCTAACAAGTGTAGAGCAGCGATGGTGAGAAGTGCAGTACAAGAACTTATACAGAATAGACTCAATTATATGAAGGCCAATGCTGGATTTTATTTTCAATTCCACAGCAAAGCAGAGGCCTGATAATAGCTTATAGGTAGGTAAGATATGGGTATAGACTAAGGCAGCAAGGCAATGGCCTTTAGGGCTCAAGCCTGTAAAGACAACAGCATAGCCAAATTAAGGTCCAAGGCCTAAAAACTAACCGGTAAGTAAGTGACTCTAGATCACAAGAAAGTGATGTCCTAAGCAAGCATTGCTAAATGGCTGACAGGTAACCACAAGAGGCCTTAGTCCATACCCATATCTTACCTACCTATAGTCTATACCAGCTTCAGCTATTTTAAGTTAGGAACATCAGCAGAGGTTTGACCACATGAATACTATGGTAACCAATGAACATACACGCTAATAAGCATGAGAGAAAAGGCCTAGTAACCTATGAGAAGAGAGCACTCTGCCATTAGTAGGGTGAGGAAATATAGAGAAGCAGAAAGGGCTGAAACGCCTACTGAATATGCATTAGGGAGTCAGCACACTATAAAAGCTGTATCCCATCCTGTGCGCCTTGGGAGACACCTGGATGACTACTGTGGGTGGTGATAAAGGTGAGGGTGAGGACTAATACTTTGGGCCATTCCACCAAAGAAAGTGCAAGTACAGAACTGCTGATGCACCTTGACCATTCTGTATTATCTCTACCTACTTTGCTGGGTTGGAGGGTTGGTCATGTGACTAACTGTACTAATAGATATTAAAAGGATAGAACGCCTTTCTTAAGTGTGACACCCTCTCATATGAATCGTGGGGTCCATGTAATAACTAACTTCTGGGTCTGGTAATGAGGTAGAACATTGCCAGACTACAAAATGCTAATTGGCTTTTTCCTAAGAGATCATTATAATTGAAACACGATCAGCAGAACGGGCAACACTGAGCAATAGAGGTGCATAGCAATTGGTCTGAATGGTTGCATGGCTTTGCTTCGTAAGGATTACATTATAATAAATATCCCCCCCCCCTCAGAGTATCTCATAAGCTTTTTGACTGTGAAAGTCTTCTAGGGGGATAGTTGAAAGCCAGGTGAGCCCATAGATTACCTGCAGGTTCAGAGAGAAAAGTAGAAAACATTCCATGATGCAAAGCTGTACATAGTAGAAACATCCCTTCCTAACCCCTTCAGACAAGCAGCGCAAGCCTATAAGCGCGAGCACTGATTTTCCCCCCGTGATGGGGATACACTCACAATTAGGTGCCTCTGTCAAAACCTAGTCCCAGATTTGGACCTTAGTGTCCAAAATATGGGGGTTAGCATGAAAACCTCCAAGCTTAGTTACCAGCTTGGACCTGGTAAAGCTGCCACCACCCAAAAAATTAGAGTGTTTTGGGGCACTCTGGTCCCTCCAAACCTTCCCTGGGGACCCCAAGACCCAAATTCCTTGAGTCTCACAACAAAGGGGAATAAACCATTTCCCTTCCCTTCTCCCTTCCAGGTATTCCCTCCCTGGGTTCCTGGAGAGATACACAGAAGCAAACTCTGTGAATCTAAACAGAGGGATTCCACCCTCTCTATTTCCAGTCCTGGAAACAGAAGCACTTCCCTCTTCACCCAGAGGGTATGCAAAGTCAGGCTAGTAAATCTAACACACAGAGATTTCCCCCTGACTTCTTCCTCCCACCAGTTCCCTGGTGAGCACAGACTCAATTCCCTGGAGTTCCCCACTAAAGAAAAACTCCAACAGGTCTTAAAAAGAAAGCTTTATGTAAAAAGAAAGAAAAATACATAAAAAATGGTCTCTTTGTATTAAGGTGACAAATACAGGGTCAATTGCTTAAAAAAAGAAATATGAATAAACAGCCTTATTCAAAAAGAATACAATTCAAAACATTCCAGCAACTACATACATGTAAATACAAAAAAACAAACCTATCTTTGTACTCACAACTTGGAAACAGAAGATTAGAAAGCAGGAAATAGAAAAATCCTTCCCATAGCCGAGAGGGACAGATTCAAGACAAAGAACAAAGGACTCACACACAAAGTTCCCTCCACCCAGATTTGAAAAAGTCTATTCTTTCCTGATTGGTCCTCTGGTCAGGTGTTTCAGATTACTTCTTTCCAGGTGAAAGAGACGTTAACCCTTAGCTATCTGTTTATGACAGCCTCCTTGGGCCTATATCTGGGGAATAGCTCTACTCCAGTCTGACACCACCTCCTCCAGTTGCTCACTCCATAGTCTCTCTCTCATCCAAGGTGCTCCATCTTCGTGACTAGCTCTCTGGCCAGGTCACTATAGTTCTCCTCTGCTAGAGTAGGAAATCATCACTGGACAGATAGTCTGTCTGCAGTCTCAGGCTGTCTTCTGATCTACCTCCAAGTCTGTGCTACTTTCCCAGTGGCCAGTAGAGGAATCTGGGTTTGCTCACTACTCCAGGGTCTAGCCCAGGGACCCTATGCCCAGCAACCACAGTCTGCTCAAACTCTGCTGCTGTTTCCCTGGGCTTTCCCCACCTCTCATCCAACCCACCTCTCGAGCATCCTATGCTCCCCATAGCTACTTCTCCCCCTCTAGCTTCTTATCAGAGTCCATATTACAAAGCAAATTCCCAGAGCCAACTTCCTTCTCTCTAGATAGCAACTACAGAGATCCTCCTTGCAGCCTTTTGTCTTCGCCAACTTCCCTCTTTTATAAATTTAGCCCATCCTCCCACAGCTGGGCTTTATCAGCCATGAGACTATATCAGGCTGGGGTCTCCACCAGATACTGCCTATAAAGTTTATTGGCCCTTTTTTATCACCTGTTCAGGCTTCCTGTGGGATAGACACTCTATCACTCACCCACAGCATTCCATTCAGTCCTGATCCTGCAGTCAGATCCTAGATGAGTTGCTTGTCTCACTGAGTCAGTACAACCCACTAAATATTCTCCAGCAGGTTCAACAACTGCAAATGAGTGTGGCTTATGATGTTATAGACCAACACTACCCCAAATAGCTACAATGAGCACAGATCGGTCTGGGTTAGTGCATATCATTTAGCTTGTGCTTATGCACATGACATTCTTTATCCTTCCAGTGTGCTAAGAGGGATGGTGTTTGTTTGCAGTAGACCATTTTGACTGCACCTGAATTTATTAATCTAATAAAATAAAAGTTGAACACACAGGCCTGAAAGGAAACTCTCCATCTTGCTGCAAAGCCAAACCAAGCACCCCGACTCCCTCAAGGCACTGCAATAATCTTCACTGATTCCTTATTGTTGCAGGTACAGAACTGAATGCCAGAAAAGCACAAGCTATTTGGAAAGGGGGAAAAATTGCCCCTTTCTTCCTAGAGGCACTATTTGATTTACAGTGATGAGAGCTTTTAATCAGGGCCATGTGCCTTTAAGACATAAATTATTGTTGGAGAGCAGGGATAGTCTTTTGGAGGACTTGCTGACACTCTTAGCTTTCGAAAGCATTAATCAAAGATGCCGTATTTTTTTTTTTTTTCTGGCAGGCACTACTAACATGCCATGTAATGGCAGGTGCTAAAGAATAATATGAATTCCCCTTGGATCACTGTAAATAACACAGCTATAAACATGCCTCATAAATTACTCAGAGGGCTGGGTTGCTTTCTTTTTCCCATCCTATCTCCAGCTTTGCATGCCTGTGCTGGAAGCTTGTAGACAGGAAGAGAAATCTAAGTGGTGCAAAAGGCATTCTGCTGGCTCTCTCCACGGGGGTGGGGGAGTGATTGTCACCCTCTAAATCCTGTAGCATTCCTTCCTGACCATTACTGAACAAATAGGGTTCAGAATATGTCTACACAGCAGCTGGAAGGTGCAGTTCCCAGCACAGGTAGATATACCGGTGCTAGCTTTGCATGAGCTAGTGCCTCAGAATAGCAATGTGGCTGCAGCAGCACAGAGGGTGGCTTGGACTAGCTGCCTGAATATGTACTCAAGGGGTCAGGCTGAATGGTACTTTGCTCAAGCTAGTGCATGTCGGTTAACATGCACTGGGAATCACACCTTCCAGGTGCTACGTAGATGAGGAATGGGACTCAGTGACATTACATCCAGCTGTTCCAAATTGGTCAACACCTAATGTGCTGGCTCTTTTGAGACTCTGCCCTTTGGTGTCCTTTCACTTCCACTGTTGATTATTAGGTGCCTTAGGCATTTACAGATAAAACAGGCAGAGTCATTTACATGGCAGGAAGAAATTCCAAAACATTTCATTTGTGAATAATTTTTGGGAGGGAACATTCCTCATTTTGGGACTGACCATACATATGGGCTTTGGCAAGTTGAGAAGCATGTTCCTGACCCTTCCAGGAGACCAGCATAGACCTTGAAGCATGAGAGTTGATTGCCCCATATCATTTTCATAGCTTGAATTGCTATAAATATTATTGAAGAGGAGAAAAGGGCAAGGACTACAGATTTAAAATCATGAACCCCCTGAACTGGAATGTCTAAAAAAATGTAGCCTCTAGAGAGGTTAGAAAGGGCAGTGAAGTATGTCTACACTGCAGAGCTAACTTGGGTGATCAGCACTGGGTCTGAGCAACCAGGGTAGCATAAGAACGGCCCTACTGGGTCAGACCAAAGGTCCACCACGCCCAGTATCCTGTCCTCTGACAGTGGCCAATGGCAGGTGCCCCAAAGGGAATGAACAGACAAATTATCATCAAGTGTTCCATGCCCTGTCATCCAATCCCAGCTTCTGGTGAACAGAGACTAGGGACACCATTCCTACCATCCTGTCTAGTAGCCACTGATGGACCTATCCTCCATGAATCAATCTAGCTCCCCTTTGAACCCCGTTATAGTATTGGCCTTCACAACACCCTCTGGCAAGGAGTTCGAGGTTGACAGTGCATGGGCCTGGGTTGGGTGTGAGTAGCCACACCGCAAAGCCCTACCTGAGTTATTGTGTCCTCACTGGTGCTACGCTTCCCCATGTGTGTTGCTATGACTTTGGGAACATATCCCATGGTTCTTTGGGCTGCAGTGAGCTGAGCCATTCTATGATTCTTTCCCAGTGAATTGTGGGTGAACTTGTCTGCACTTCTGGACATATGGAGGGATTTGTGGGAAGGCACTTGGGTGGTTTAGCCTGCATCCTTGTTGCAAAGTTGGAGGGTTTCCAGCCCGAGTGTGAAAGTGGCACCCATATTCTCCACCACCATCTGGGCCAGCTTGGGGCAACACTTGGCTGAATTTTGACATTTTTCAGAATAGAACCTTTTACTTTTTCATTTGGAAATGACTTGTCTAAATGGAACTCATTGTTCTGCAGATTAAAACTCTGTAAATGTTGTTAAAATTGGAAAGAAATCAAAACATTTCTTTCCATCAATGAAATGTTCCCATCAACCCAAAACATTTTGGAATTTTGATTTGCAGGAAAATTCTCACCTGAAACTTAATGAATATCAAAAAACATTTTTTTTTAAATCATGGCATTTCTTCCTTACAATCTAAGTAGAGAAGACAAAGGGAGGGGAAAGCAGAGGCAGAGAGAGAAAAAGTGACTTGCCCAAAGTCACACAGCAAATTGAGCCAGGACTAGAAATACTGATTTCCAATTCAGTACCCTATGTACTAAACCCTATTGCCTCAGGCATTGAAGCCTGGGGAAAGAGGTGATGTATATGGGAATGAGAAGCTATAATGTGATCACCTGCCTGTGTCTGATTCAGGATGTTCGTTGTCTTACGGCCATATATATATAGTGATCATAGGTGGACTGCAGAATCTTAGCTCTCCTTTTTAATTTTGAAAGGTGCCGTATAGACAAATTATTAATCAACAGATTAAAAATCTGACCCAATATCACCCAGAAGGATTTGGTTCCCGATGGCAAGAGAGAAGATTTATCTCTTTTCGCTTCTTTGTAGGCCTGTCCTTTCAAGTTAGGCTGTTATGGCGAATGTTAATGACTGCTGCATCTGAGTAAGAGCCTCTTCATCACCCCTTGCTGTCAAGTCTTCATCGGTAGCTATGGAGATTGCACCTTATGCTCATCTGCTGCTTCCTGTTAAAATTCAAGCACCTGGCGGGAAAACCATAGGACAAACACAGCTGATCGATAGGCAGCTTGGAGAAGATGAGGACTGAATAAATATTCTGCCTCCTGTAGAGAGGAGATGCTGCTGCTTGTAACTGGAAAGTTTTGGGTTTTAATTACTAGACCCTGTATAAACACATAGTAAGAGAGAGTCCTTGCTCTTATAATCTAAATAGACGAAGGATGGGAAACTGAGACACAGAGATGCAAGGTGACTTGGCAAATGTCACACACCGGGTCAATAGCAAGCCCAGATTTCCAGCCTCTCCATCCAGTATCCTACCCACTGCATCAGCCTCCCTCTCTCACACCTTCATGCCTTTGTTTTAGAACATTCAATAGATTTTTAACTCCGTGAATATGTTTGCAAGAACAACAGTAGCTTAAGTGTGGATTTCAGAGGTCTGTCAAATAGACAGCTGGGTGGGAATTTTTGGACAAAACGTTTTTTCATTGAAAGTTGCTGATTGGTTGAAACAAACTTTTTGTGGAAAAGGGTCCATTTGGACAAACTTCTCAATTAGGAAAAAAGTAGAAAAAAAAGTTTTGAACCAAAAATATGGGATTGTTTTAGTTCAGCAATTTCAAAACAAACTTTTTGTTTGAAATTGAAGCAAATTAGAGCATTTTTTCTTTCAGCAAAATTACTGAAATGGAACTGTTTGTTGACCCAAACTGAATTTTTGGAGGGGGATTTTTTTTTACTTTGTGAAATTTTTTTATTTCAACTTCCCATCCCAATTTAGGATGAGGAATTTTTTTATTTTTTTTTGGATAACTCAACAGTTTTTCCAGGATGGGAAAATCCTTTCATGTCCAGTTCCAGTCACAGATCATTTTTTGGTGCAGATTTTATGAAACTGTATTGGTTTCAACTCAGGAATAAAGGAAGGGACAGCCCTGGATAGGACAAAATATGCACAACTAGGCTTCTGTGTAAGCCTAACTTGTTGTTGTTGTTACATATTTGTTGTTCAGTAGCACCTAGCCAAGATCATGGCCCCATTGTCCTGGGCATTACACAAACCTAGGGAGAGACAGTCCTTGCCCTGATGAGCTTACAATCTAAATAAGCAAGACAAAAGAAGTATTATGTTGTCATGTGCTCCCCTGCCCCCCATTTTATAGCTGGGGAACAGAGGCCCAGAGAGATGAAGTGACTTGCCCAAAGTCATGCAGGAAATTCCATGGCAGAGCTAGGTAATGAACCTAGGCCTCCTGATTCCCAATCCTGTGCCTTAACTACAAGTTCATCCTTTTGCTGTAATGTTTTTGAATTGGTTCTGACACAATTCCATAATGCTTTCATTTGGGGGGACTGGCTGTAACATTTAAGGCCAGATGCTCAGCCTAACACTGGCTCCTTGGTTTCCTGTACTGAGGCCTTCATTGAATACAAGATCAAAGTTACAGATCTGATGCTGAAGAGCACCGGTGGGAAGCTGGCATTGTGCACCAGGTGGCATTTGCTTGGCCAGAGAATTACAGAGTCAGCACCTACTTTGAGCAATCCATTGCAAAAAAATAGGACTTGAAGCTTTTCCATGACCCACTGGGACATCTTGGATCTCATCTTCTGAAAGCTTTTAAGGCCTGCCAATGTACTTTAGCTGTTGAAATCCTGTGTAAATATTGAATTATCTGTTCAGATTCGTCACAGAGTTGATTACCTCTATTTAAAAGCTTTTTATTTCCAGCCATCACTGTTGTGCTATTCATTATTATTCTTTAGCTATTAATAATCCAGTATGTTCAGAGTTGTTGCTTCTGGAGCCTTGCCCATCCTGCTTCCCCCAGTGGCCCACTGTCATTCTGTTGACCCTGGCTGGGTCATCATCAGTGTATGAACTCTAGGCATCTGGATCTCAAAGCAAGTTCTCTACAACTTGAGTTAAATGTGCAAGGCAGTAATAGATTAATAGATCTCTTCGCATTTCCTAGCCATTAGAGGGCGACAAAGATGCATGCTGGCTAAATCTGGATTACAGCATAATGCAGCGACAGATGCTGCAAATGGGCTGACTCTCCCCTTACTTGCATTGAAATTAGTGGGGAGAGTGTATTGGACTGTCTCTAGCTGCACCTCATAGGATGGGAGCCTTGGACTGTAAGTGCCCCAGAAAAAGGAGCACAGTTCTTGAAGGAGCCTATAAAAACTCTTTGGAACAGGGATGTATATGATAATAATGTATCTGTTGCTATTTACTACCTGTAAAATACCATGCATGCTAGATGAAATTTGCAAGAGATACCTAAGCCTCATCTATCAGGAGTGTACAATTTTGGCTCTAGATTATTTTCTTTTTGGCATAACTCCACCTCCTTTTCCACTGAAATGCTAGTAAAAATTTTACAGTATCTTTGATCTCAGACCCAAAGTTCTGTATAACTTTATTTATTTTTTTTCTGTTAAATGAGTGCAGTGCTGGTGAAAACACTGGAAACAGAAGACTTCCCTCCACAGCAATAAGACAAGCTTGCCCCTCCCAACCCCACTGCCCGGCCAATGGGGATCACTCCCCTCAATGTGTGACAAGGGAGCTGAATTTCCAGGGCTTGTTCAGTCATTGGCCATTCTGCTGAGATTGTCCCAGAAGAGGTCGATGGTGCCGGTTATGGTTTTGGTGAACACATACCCATTGTCAACCTGACCCAAACCACCAATCCATTTCACTTAGTCCATTAAAGACATTAGCTAACGATAGCAACTTGGGCTGATGTGAACCTGCTACTCAGATGTGAAAGATTCTGTATCTATCTACTCCTCGAGCCATCTAGAAACTCAAAACGGGTACAGAGGATTATATTCCAATCTTATTTAAGATGGTGTAAACCTTCATAGAAACATAGGACTGGAAGGAACCTGAAGAGGTCATCTAGTTCAGTCCCCTAAACTCACGGCAGGACTAAGTATCATCTAGACCATCCCTGACAGGTGTTTGTCTAACCTGTTCTTAAAAATATCCAATGATGAAGATTCCACAACCTCCCTAGGCAATTTATTCCAGTGCTTAACCATCCTGACAGTTAGGAAGTTTTTCCTAATGTCCAATCTAAACCTCCCTTGCTGCAATTTTTGCCCATTGCTTCTTGTCCTGTCCCCAGAGATTAAGAACAATTTTCTCCCTCCTCCTTGTAACAACCTTTTTATGTACTTTAAAACATTTATCATGTCCCCTCTCAGTCTTCTCTTTTCCAGACTAAACAAACCCAATTTTTTCACTCTTCCCACATGTCATGTTTTCTAGACCTTTAATTTTTGTTGCTCTTCTCTGGACTTTCTTTAATTTGTCCACATCCTTCTTGAAATGTGGCACCCAGAACTGGACACTTCAGTTGAGGCCTAATCAGCGAAGAGTACAGCAAGAGAAATACTGCTCGTGTCTTGCTTCATTGACTTTAAAGGTGCTACTCTGGATTCGCACCACATTCTGATCTCAGTTACGCTGGTATAAATGTTCATTGGCTTTAATGGAGTTAAATTCAGATGCCTGTGACTGTGATTGATAATAGAACGTGGCTTGTGGCTTTTTTTCCCCGGCTCTTATTAAAAATTTCAGAGGGGAGGAGGCTTAGACAAGAACAAATTAGCTCAACATAGTTCTAAACTGTTTGTTTTGCAGTTAGAACTGAGAGCAACAAAGCCATGAATAATTACGGTGCTTTTAGCAGCAAAAGTATCACTTACCTCCTCCACAATCCATTTGTCCTGTGGTTTAACACCCAGAGCTTTACCCTTTTTGTCCAACATTAATGATTCATGCAGGGAAAGGAGCCACCATTACTCCCACAACCATGCAGCACTACAGGTGTGAAAGAGGAAGTGGCCGTGAACAAATACGACGGCACCTCACGCTCTGCATACTTTCACAATGGCCTCTAAATGGGAGGAGCTATTAATAAGGATCTGGGCCACAAATGCATATGCTGTGAGAGAGTTGTCTTCGCAAGGCAGATTGGGTGTGAAGTCAAGAGGGAAACTGTTCTCTGACTCAAGGATTCGCTTGTAGCTATTACAGCAGATATGTTTTCATTCAGCCCGTGTTACGACTACAATTCTGGTTTTCGATCATTTCTTGGAAATGCATTTGTGTGCATGGGCTGACTTGTAAAGCATTTAAAGTGCCCATACAACCATGTTATGTTCCACTGGTGGGAGCTGAAAGAATAATTTTTGGCACCCATTATATTACACCTTGCCTTGCATCTTCCTGTCCCAAATAAGAGGAGATAGGAAAATGGAGCTTGGAAAATAGAACCTAGAATTCCTCACACTTGGGCTATGTCTATCTTGCCCTGCACTTAGGACTAAAGGGGTGTAAATACCACAGTGCTGCACAGTAGCTCCCCCATATGGATGTTGTGGGCATGAACTAAAGGTCCCCAGTTCACATTAATGTAACTCTCTTCAAACAGGACTACAGTAATGCAAACTAGGAACCTTGTAGTTTGCACCTGTAGTGTCCACACAAGGAAGTTATAGTGGAGACCTTTGGTGCACACTGCTATTCACTCCCCTGCAGTCTGAATTACGGAGCAGTGTAGACAAGCCCTTAGACCACCCCCTCCAGCTCTAATAGGTAAGGCCTTGACCCATCCATCTCAATCCTTTAACTGCCCATTTTCTGGTCCAGCTATTGATTCTATTCCTGGTGCTGCCACTGGCCTGCTGGGGATACTGGGCAAGTTACAGCCCTGCTCTGTGCCTCAGTTTCCCCTGCTTTAATATGGGGATACAGACACTGATCTCCCCTGTAAAATTATTTGAGATTGTGTAAGAAAAGCTCTATATAAGAGCTAGATATTGCTGTTATTAAAGGTCTTTCGGGTAGTGGATGCAGGGATCTATGCTGGCTGATCACACGGCAGGATTTCAACATAAGGTCTGATTGAGCCCACTGATGTTAGCAAAACTCCTCATGTGTTTAATGCAGGGCACATGCTTTCAGGGGCATATGCATGTCTCCCCTCTTATTTGTTTAGTGAAAATGGTATTTTAAAAGTGCTCAGCATTGCTCACTGCTTCCATTGAAGGCAAAACTCCCATCTGTTTGTTTTTATTTAGAAACACAATCATCAGGTCCCTAAACTTCATGCATTGAACAAACCATCAGATGATATCAGCTACTGGAGATTTGGGAATGAGTCACACAACTCATTCCGAGCTAAGGGGCCAGAAAGTCTGACCTCTTGTCCATACACAAATTAAACTGGCTTATTTAAATAGACCTAAAGTCCATTAGTTTTAGTTAAAATTGCTGCAGATTTCAACTGAGTTTGTCACTTCCTTCTCAAGTCGAGCAAACTGATTTAGTTAGACCAGTGCTCAAACTGCATGTAGAGCTACCCTGAAAGAATGATGGCATTAGGATACCTAGGGCCAAATTCAAGGCTGGTATGTGTGGAGGGACATCTCTGCTGACTGTAAGAGAGAGTCAGTGTTTTACATGGAAGAGAAGAGTCATTTGTAAAAGACTTTTCTATATAACTTTTCACATCCTCAAAATAGAGGAAACGCACCTCTTGTTTAAGACTCCTGCTCACCTGATCTCCATTGTAACAAGAACTTCTCTCGCTTGGGTGAAATTCACACTGTGAACAGGGCACAAGGCCCAGGTACCATTTATGCCATCATACAAAATATAAGAATGGCTTAAGTAATCTGTAGGTTTTGTGCCTCAATAGTTACTTCCAATCTAAGGTGGTCCTGAATAAAAACCTTAGACCCCAACACCCCCAAACTTGGGGTGTGTGTGTGAATTCAGATATGTGGAGTGAAGGAAAAGTTGAGAGAGGCAGTGGTGTCTACTGGATAGAGCACTGGACTAGACATCAGCAGAACTAGTATCTATTTCAGCTCTGTCACTGCTAGGCAACTTTGGGCAAGACACTTTGCCTTTTCTGTGCATCAGTTTCCTCCTTATGTGACATGGGGCTAATGATGCTGATCTCCTTTGTAAAGGGCTTGAAGATCTACTGATGAAAAGCACTAGATCAATGCCATGAATCAGAATACTACAGCATTTGGTGGAAGTCTGCAGTTCAAACCCATTTTCTGCTTCTAACATCCCCATGTTAAATTCAACAATGATCACATCCACCAGAGTTCATCTGCAGTGCCCTGCATGACCTCTTTCATGAATATTCCTTCAGCATGGGAACTCCCACTTCTTTAACCCAGGAGAAGCCCTAGCAAAGCCTCAGAGATCAGATCCCAGGGCTTCAATGAGAGATGCCCAATTAGAGTGCTGGTGTTAAGACTACAATTCTGGTTTTCCACCATTTCTTGGAAATGCATTTGTGTGCATGGGCTGACTTGCTTTTGGGGCACTAGTTTTGTGTTTTACTGGCAATTAGTTTGCACTAAGAGTATGTGCATGGAGGTATTGCAGTGTTATTGAACAGCTCTGTATGATCCTATGAACATCACACCAATAGTTCGCTCATTTACTCCGTTTTGAAAAAGCCTGACCAAAATCAAGTGATCCGGCTGAACTGATCAAAAGCTGGAATTGTCACAGGAAAAAAATACAAAACAATTATAACTTTGCCCTTGCTGATCGTGTGGGGTTAGTCTGTTCTTGTGTTAATAATCAAGCCTTCATTATCTGTTACTGGAGGTTCTTCCTCTCCCAACTTGCTCTCAACGTCTGGGATTTTTTTCTCTAATCCAGCTGGGAGTCATTTCCCATATGACGTGGTTTACATTTCATAAGTGCAACACGCCACTAGAGGGCAGAATTCTCCAGTTGATTGTGACTGTACCAAGGCACGAGCTAGAATTCTATCACCCTCCAGCCTGTCCATAAGGACCTGATCCAGAAGGCCATTGAAGTCAATGGGAGTCTCTTCATTGACTTCAATGGACTATGCAGAGGGTCCTAAAAAAAAAAAATCACTCTGCTGTATTATCTAAACTTAAAAACATAAACTGTGCAAAACCCTGACGTTTACACAGTTTAGGTTTAGCTGTAACCTGTCACATGGATTTTAAATAGTCCTATAAAAAAGAAACTCATTAGAAATAAAACACCCGTGTTATGAATAAATCATGGAAACGGAATGTACTCCAACCTCCCAAGGATCTTGTTTGAATTCTTTGTAAAGTGACATCTGCATTCTCTTTGGATGAGGCGAACACCGGTCATTAGTATTTGCATTTAAAGACAATTTCCTATAATAGACAAATGTTCTTTTAGGTCCTATTTTAGCAAAATACATAAGCATGTGCCTAACTTTAAGCACTTGAGTAGTGCCATTGATTTCAGTATGATTGTTAGACCCCATAGGCCAAAATCCTGTGTAATGTAATGGGCTAACATGGATCCTGGCACCCATGTGGGGTCTCTGTTCCTGAAAGCTGGCAGTTAGAGGACTGAGAGGCAGGGCCTTAGTGGTGAGAACCGGGGTGTAAGTGTGAGGACACCAGGGTTCTACTACTGCTTGATCTTGGAGAAATCGCTTATCCCATATTACAGATGGGGAGACTGAGTTCTGGAAATTAAAACCATCACTAGGGTGCTCTAAGGGTTAATTAAGGTAGTATTTTCAAAAGCACTGGGTGTTGGCCTAACGCTGCTCCTATCACAGTCAGTGGGAGTTTAAATATTGACTTCAGTAGGAGCAGTCTTAGGTCAATGCTGAGCCATTTTTAACCCCCCCACCCTTAATGTTTATAAAGCCATTTCAAATCCTCCCATGAAAGATGCTCTAGAAATGCACAGGATTAGTGTTTGCTGCAAGTTCTCCCTCCCACTGACTGTGCTATTTCTAGGCAAATTTCTTGCCCTTTTGGGTAATATAATGTGTGAAGAAAGAAACTCGTGTGATTATCCCTTTTTCTTAGCCTTGCTGTGTTTAAAAGAGAAACTGCCTTCCTCAGCTTTACTGCTGGCAGGAAATATTGGACTTGAAATATAGATGAAAAAGACTAGATGTGATTTTAAACATATATTTCCTCACACCTAGATTCCTGGAACTGCTATTGGAACTTGCAAATATGGCTTAAAAATCCTAGAAGCCGGGGGAAGGGGGCTAAAGGCCAGGGCCAGCTCCAAGGGTTTTGCTGCCTCAAGCAGCCAAAAAAAAAAAGCTGCGATTGCGATCTGCAGCAATTCAGCCGGAGGTCCTTCACTCCGAGCAGGAGTGAGGGACCCTCTGCCGAATTGCCACCGAATAGCTGGACCTGCTGACTGTCTCCAGAGTGGCCGCCCCAAGCACCTGCTTGCTAAGCTGGTGCCTGGAACCAGCCCTGCTAAAGGCAAAGAGCTGATTTCCACAGTGAAAGTGATCACCTAAAGCACGATAATGGGGATGTTAAATATGACTTGTGCAGAAGGAATCCTCAGCATTTTATGCAAAATGTTGTAATGTGGTGCTTAAGGATTTCTGATGAATGATCGTGGCTGATGTTCTCAGCCATATACAGCATGAGGGCGTGATGGCAGACAGACTTGGACAATGGGTAACCTCACCCTGCTAGGTTATGCATTCCGATTCAGCCCAGGTTGTTAATAAGAAAGAAAAAAAGATGTTTTTCTTCTTGCACATCAGACCTAACCAACCCCTACCCTCTGTGTGCCCTGTCTACTGAGAAAGGCAAGGACGGTCTACTATTCTGTGTCTGTGAGGTGCCTAGCAGAATGGAGCACGGATCTGGATGGATCCTAGGCAGTACTGTAATGAACACGATGAATGCTAATAATTACTAAATGAAACACAAGATAATCCTTTCTCCAGTTTGTAGTAGAGAAGTGTTTATATCCTCTAAAGCTGCCACCATCAACGACTCCCTCACAGAGAATGTCAGCAATGAGACCACCGAGGGGGCAATTTTTATTATTGCTATTTATTACCTGTGCTATGGTAGCACCTAGAGCAGTGATACTTAGACTGAGCCTAGAGAACTGTAAGTGGTGTTTTAATGTCTCTCCTGCGGCTTTTTGCGACTCATGATATTAAAACACTGTGTGATTTAGTGATTAACCAGTCTAAGTTATTAACCAGTCAGAAGGCTTTTACAATGTTATTAATCTACTGCAGCTGATCAAATAATAATACTTGGTCAGTCATTTTGTTGTGAGAGATTTTTATATATATATAAAAACACACACATGCACTAAATATTTTCCCATCATACCGTTTAAATATTAATATATAGTACTACAGTAAATGAAACAATAAATTCACACTACTGTGTCTCTTTTGGGCAATGTTAATTGCTAATTTGGCTCCTGAACCACAGAGGTCTGAGTTTCACAGACCTAGAGGCAATAACAAAGATCACAGTCCCTTTGTGTTAGGCTCTGTACATCCATGCAGTGAGACGGTCCTTGCCCTGAAGACCTAACTCTCTAAAGAGATGATACAGACAAATAGTGGGGGAGACAAAGTGATGCTATTGTTGCCCCTCTCCCCCTGTGGTTAGCCATTATTTGGGGGCATGATCAGGTTGTTTCCAGAGGAGGAGAAATTGATGATATGAGTCAGGTGTTTCTTAAGTGTAATGCTGCTCATTTACAAAGAATTACACAGTAGGAACAAGGAGCAGGCAGTTTCCTTGTTTAGAAATCCCAGCTTACTTTCCAGCCCCTACTGTGCCCTGTGATCTCTCTGGGCTTCCTACCATGGCCACTCTCACACTCTCATCGTCTGCTTGCTTTCTGGTTGGCTTTCTGCTTTTGAGACACCCAGCTCCACCAATGGATGCCCCAACCTCTGCATTGGTAATCATTTCCCAGATTTCTCCTCTCATTCTATGAGTTAGTTCTTGCTCAGGCCTTTCCATCTGGCCCAGCACCTTGGGTGGTGGCTTCTGTTATTTTAGCAACCACTAAACAAAAGAGGTGTTAAATTGCTCCCTTTATTTAGCCTGAACGAAAGGCAGCTAGTACTCATTAGATTCAGGGAGGTCTGCGATTGCCCATGGATCTAAGACATAATGCAGGCAGCTATCAACCCCTTCCTGCATAACATTATGCTCTTTTTACAGACAAGGGGCTGATGCACAGAGATGTTATGTGACTCAGCCAAG
Source organism: Gopherus flavomarginatus (assembly GCF_025201925.1). NCBI lineage: Eukaryota > Metazoa > Chordata > Testudines > Testudinidae > Gopherus > Gopherus flavomarginatus. Next base: position 159,430,478 of record NC_066618.1, on the reverse strand, counting down.
GTCACATGCAGAAGTTTGCATTAGAGCCAGGAACTGAATCCTGGTCTCCTGAGTCCCAATCCAATGCTGTAACAAGTCCATCCCTCCTTCTTATCTAAGTTACCCAATCATCCCTAGATAGGTTCTCTCCAGGAGAAATTTGAAGCATGCTTACTTTGGTGGTGGTTCTGTGGCTGGATGGTTTCAGTTTCTGGGCTGTTGAACCTCTCGCTAGCACTAAAAATAGTTTATCTAAAAAGTAAAACAACTCAGGGGAGAGCTCAAGAACATCTGAAAAGATAATATTAGCATGTGTCCCAGTTTGGAAGTGCAGTTTCTGCCTGACGTTAAGGGAGTGGAAACTCCTATTTTGAGAATAGCCTTTTGGTACCAAGCCCGGTCTACGAGTTTGATTTAGAAATAAAGAAAACTACAGATGTCACAGTCATACATCTTTGTCTTCTCTGATCTGGAGATTCTTCACAAGCTGTGTTTTTGTCCCAGGAAAGGTCTCCCAGTGACAGCCACTTGCTATGGAAGGATGCAGAAGTAGCTTGTTTCACAGAGCCTGGCACCCCAAGGTTGAGACAGACCTCTCTGAAGCCAAGAAAAAGACAAGTGTCTCATTTGCTGCTTTGACATCAGAATTAAGGTGTCAAATGGTGTGCACCAAGGATGTTTTCCTGGGAAACTTTCATGGAAACAATGAAGACAGCAATGTCAGTTTCAAAGCAGAAGGATCACTTCCCCAGGAGGCACTGGTTTTGGGCAGCTTATGTTTTATAAAGATGTTACTAGACTTGTACACATACTGTGGATTTTGGTGCTATTACCAGACAAATGTCTTATTGCCATAATTTTGTTCATAGCACTGTTGTATGCTCTTCAGGACTGGTTAAAAGAATTAAAGGCACCTGTGTCTCATCTGAAGCGAGATCCTAAGAATTGGATATCTATCAGGAAACAGATTTATGCCTTTGTGTAGTTAGAGCAAAAGAGATTCATAGATTTTAAAGTTAGAAGGGATCTTTATGATGATATAGGGATAAAATTTTCAAATGCACCTTAGTGACTTCTAAGTTTCATTGACTTTTGATGAACCTTCAATGATTTTCAATGGAACTTAGGATCCTGAATAGAGCTAAGGCAAACATTTTCAGGAAAATCCCTTTTTGGGCAAAGAATGAAGATTCAGAAACATTGAAATGTTTCAGCAAAACTGAGATGAATTTGTGAATTGTTTGTGTTTGAGGGAAAAAAATTCCAAAAAAGTAAAAACATTTCAATTTTTCAGTTCAAAATGACTTTTCCATATAAAGATTTCCTTCATATTTGTTTTTTTTTTTAAAAATGTTAAAACATTAAAAAATACTTTGTCAAAAGAAAACTTTTTATTTTGGATTGAAAGACATTTTTCCCCATCTCCTTCCCACCCCCAAATGCAAACAATTTCAACATCTTGGTTTCAGGTTGACCTTTTCTCTCCCCCAAATATTGCCTGGGAACTGAAAAATCCATTATTAGCACAGCTCCACTCTGAAATAGCTTAGCCATTTTTCAAAATGTTAGCAACTGTGCCTACACAACCCATATAAATTCACCTAGCAATTCCCGTGTCAAGCCCAACAACCTGTGGCCGAATATCTCTTCGAAAGATGTCCAGTCTTAATTAAAGGCTCCTGCTGATGGAGAATGTACTATGTCCCTCAGTAATCTGTTCTGATGGCAGATTACCCTCACAGTTAAAAATATGCATCTTATTTTTAGTTTGAACTTTAATGACATTTCCTTCCAGCCACTGGATCTTATCATGAAAAAGGAAAATAATTCTTCTGTGGGTCTTCAGTGAATCCTGAAGTCAGAGGTTCCATGGACAATGGAAATTCCACTAGAGCATTATTCTGGATATACTAATTTGCTCTGGAGCAACTGAGATATATTACACAGCTGTTTACAAGCCACACTAATACAGAGGCAATGGAATGAGGCGGATTTCTTTGTATCTGGCTACACTGTGAAATGGATTTTGATTTTCTTATGTTAATTTACCCTGCAGCTTGAATGAATGCCTTTGTGTTTCGTTAATTCTAGTCCTGCCATTTATGGAGACGGTTTCGCATCTAAATTTAGTTTAGGACATTATTAGCTTTTATTTATTTATTTTTTGTTTAAGTGTTATTCCTCAGGTTAAGAATAATTAGGACTTAATTTTCAAAGCTTGAAAGGAAAGTATAACCATCATTCGTTGTTTGAAATAAAACAGCTGATTTAGAAAGCATGGGTGGCTGCCTTAAATAAAGATGTAGCTCCAATTTAAATTTACCTTCACATAAATTAAAATAATACAAGTCTAGGTGCATTGACAACAGCTGAGGGTCTGTCCTAAAGATGTTGATGGGTTTTGGATCAGCCCTTAAAAGCTAGCATGGCAGGGGTTCCTTTGCAGAAGTGAGTTGGATCAATTCACAAGGATTCTCTGATCCCTTGCTGCATAGACAGGTTCTTGGCTGGTGTAGGCTGTCATAGTGTTTTGCGCAGTTTGCATCAGCCAAGGATCTGCCCCAGAATATTTAGTAAGCCAGAGGTGGAATGGATGTTATAAAGGATATAGAACCCCTCGTTAGAGTCTTGCTGGGGTCAGAAATCTTCATATAAACATTTAGCTTGGTTATAGATGTTAGTCTAATTTTAGTTGGGTCTAGTGTGCAGGTACTGAGTGGTGTTGGAGGCCTGTGAGGTACAGGAGGTCAGATTAGATAATCTGGTGGTTCCTTCTGACCTGAATCTCTGACTGTGACTATGTATCCTACGTTCCCTTGCTCCTCTTGGCTGCTTTGCTGGCATTCTTTGATGCTATTCCAGTTCTACTTGAGAAATCCCTTGACACTCTCCAAAACCACCTCTCGTCTTTCTCCTTATCACTGGTATCTGCTTGACCCACTCAGACATTTCCTAAGCCTTCTCTGACATAGCTACATTTTGAGATTCACCCTTCGATGTCACAGAAGGTAGGAAAATGCAACCTTTTGATTAACCCATGAAAGGTAACTGGGATTTGTACCGTGCAGTCTTCTCTGTGTAGGAAACAGCCCTCTTAATAGTTTAACACAATTCTCAGTTACATCAGCTATTATTATTTGTATTACACAAACACCTACAGGCCTTCCACTGAGATCAGAACCCTATTGTGCTAGGTGCTGGACGAACACATAGTATGAGACAGCCTGTGCCTTGAGCACCTTACAGGCTGACAAGACAAGATGGATGCAGGGTGGGAGGACAAACAGAGAGGTGAAACAATTTGCCCAGGGTCTTGCAGTAGGTCAGTGTCAGAGTCAGGAATAAACCCCAGATCTCCTGAGTCCCAGTCTAATGCTCTACTCACTGGACCATCTTGTCTCATCAACATAGAGCAACTATAACTCCACTGAATTTATTTCCCCACAGGGCACTGAAGTGGTGGAACAAAAGGGAATTTGGCTGGATATTCTTAAAAGTATCATGAAACAAGATGCATACATGGGAAACAATATTTGATAATGGGCTCGTCAGTCTAGCAGACAAACATGTAACACTATCCAAGAGCTGGAAGCTGAAGTAAGACCAATTCAACTTTGGAAGAAGGTGTAATTTCTTTAACACTGAGAAGAACTAACCACTGGAACAATTTACCAAAGCTAGTGGCAGATTCTCCAGCACTGGCCATTTTAAAATCAAGATTGGATATTTTCTAAAAGATATGCTTAGTCTAGGGAGTATCTGGGGGGTGCGTCAGGGCCTGTGTTATACAGGAGCTCAGACTGGATGGTCACAGTGGTCCCTTCTGGCCTGGGACTCTATGAGCAGTAGGTGTTTTGAGCAGAAACGCACTGTTTTTATGGCTATCTCTTTGCTCAGCTGGACGGTCATGGCATCATCATGGCAGGCGATGGTTTTTATATTCTTCTTGCTCTCAATACAATACCCACTGCTGCATATGCTGCTTGCTTGAATTGGCTTCTTATTGTTATGTCTAATGAAAGGAAGCTCTGTTATCTTAGCAACCTGCCTCCCCGGCTTTATCTAGGTAGAAACAAAGATGCTTCACCCGTGGATAACAGTGTGGCAATGAGGGGAGAATCCTGTGAGTTATTCGAGTGCCTGTGTGTTTTGTAGGTGAAGGAAAAAAATGATGGGAGTGAACAAAGGTTTAAAGAGAGCAATGTGGGAGGCCACAAGTATCTTGGCTGCTGATTAGCTCAGTTGTGCGGATGGGTAGCAAACTCACCAGGAGTGACACTGAAACAGAATCACCATTCAGTAACATCTGCATTATAGTGTAAGGACTGGTGTAAATTGGCATAGCTTAAAGTCAATAGAGATCTGCTGATTTAATGCAGCTGAGGATCTGGCCCTGGAATCTATCTGGCTGGCTTGTACTCTTAGGTAATTAGAAAACATAGCTGAAGGACTTTCAGAGCATCAAGAATGGAAGAAGGTGTCAGTGGTAGAAGCAACCCTCTAGTGGTGAACTAAACAAATGTCCCTCAGGAAGCTCTGGGCATTCGTTAGCACTGAGATAATTGGATAAGGCGATCAGTTCTTCGTAAAAGTTTCTAATACCCTTTAATTGTCGTGGGGTGTCTCATAAATAGAGTAGAATAGAACGGCACTGTTTGCATTTAGAGAGGATGCAGTGCCCCTTCAATGAGTGGACACTGTCGCAATTATCTCCATTGATTCTTGGTATTGGTAACTGGAAAATAGACACCCATCCCCATCAATTTTAGAGCCTCAGCCAGTCAGCTGCCTTTAACCCGGAGCAGATTTTGATTCTGGCAGTAAAGGATGTGGATACAATTTGCCTATGCAAATCATGAGTCATTCTACTGATGTCACTAGAACAACCCAGTGGTGTAAAGCTGGTGTGAGCAGACTCAGGCTCAATTTCTTCTTCTTTCTCAACTTTTGTTCAGGTCACCTCTGACCAGGGCTTGAACTGGGCAGGGCTGTCTCTCTTTAGCCCTCCTGCCCTCATCCTGTTACTTTTTCCTTCCTTCTTCATGCTTTCGTTTATTTCCTCTGCCTCGGCACATAGCTAGGTAACCCTGAGTTGTGTTTTTATATACAGTGTCAGGCATAACAGAGTGTGTGTCCCTGGTAACATGCCTGCATTCCCTTCCATGATCCCTTCACAGCATCAGAAAGGAGCACTAGGACTGGGAATGTGATTGTTACGCGTTCCCTGGAACCCATTATAATACTCCCAGATCCATATGTAAATACACCTTGTGATGAGCTTTGTAGCCCAGCATTCCCCCAGTCAAGCCAGTAGGCAGTGCAGGCATGTGATAAATGAAACAAAAATCAAAGCATGCCTTATAATTTAATTTAACTGCCTCTTTTGGCATATGTGTTGTGCATTAAGGATTAGACAACTGAACTCCCAAATACTCTGTAGATTGTAGTAAAATAGTGGAAAGCATAAAACTCTCTAAAAATAGCATGATAATAAACACATGGAAGCCACTTTTCTTTTGGCAAAGATGAAGGCAATTTATGGCTCTGTATGTAATGTTCACAAATAATTATGTGTTCCTTTTGCTTTCCATTGGCACATTTTGGCTTTTCATAGTTTTGCAATACAGATCTAGGGTGTCCAGTTGTCCCGATTTTATAGAGACAGTCCCGATTTTTGGGTCTTTTTCTTATACAGGCTCCTATTACCCCCCACCCCCGTCCTGATTTTTCACACTTGCTGTCTGGTCACCTATAGTGGGGCAGCTCCCCCACTCCAGCAAAAAAAGGGTTAAAGTCAGTTCTGGGAGAAGGTTGTGGGTGAGAGCTGCTAAACTGGGCTGGCTGGGGAAGCAGCTGCAACTGGGCTATGCCCCAGTCAGGCCACAGCTGGCCTGTATAAAAAGGCCATGGGCCAGAGGCCCAAGAGAAGGTTCTCTCTCCCCAGGCTGGGAAAGAACATGGCCTGGCTGCCTGCAGAAAGGGTACTTGGCATGAAGCAGGGCTGGGGAGAGCCAGAAGAGCAGGGGAGCTCCCGGCTGCAGGGCCTGGTCCAAAGCCTACAGAGTTACTGGGCGGCAGGGGAAGGCAGCAGGTCCAAACCCCCTTGCCTGGGATGTGTGGCTTTTACACTGCAGTCTGCCCCAGGGAGTAGGGGCTTGGTGATGACTGTCAGTAGCCCAGACTGAGGCAAGGTGGAGATTAGAGGGTTGGGGGGGTTCCCAGAGAGGGGAGATCCATAGAGATGTGTGGGTGAATTGCCAGGGGGGCAGCCCCCGGGTAAAGGGTCACTGGGTCTGGGAGGGACACGGAGGCCCTCGGCAGTGGGACACCAGCCTGCAGTGGGTGTGCTGAGGGCTGGAGAGCTAATTTCCTGAGATGACCAGCAGGAGGCACCGCAGGGGTGAGTCCTGCACCTTTACATCACCCTATACAGATAATACATTCACAAGTAACGATTAAAGTTGCAGCCCTGAGCTGCTCTGCCTTGGAGTAATTTATAAAATCTGTGTTGGCTAGTACTGTTTCTCAGTTACCCTTGTAAAAAATTTATCAGTCTGGCTGTTCATTGAATTTTCTCGCAGAACCTAGTGGGACGTGAGATACATTGATCAAAAAAATTCATGATGTGGAGATGACAAAATAGAAACCAACAAGTCAGATGGATCTCTAAAAAGGGAGCAGTTCATTTAGTGCAACTGTCCAGAGAATGATTTTCCTTAACATAAATGGTGGCAAGGGAGGTTTAGTAAGCAGAGGTTTTATTTTGTTCCCTCGTTGCATTTCCTGCTGTTGGTGGTAATACAAATAACTTGATATTCTTGCAGTTTCCAATTAACAGCTCTTAAATCCGTGTTGTAGAATGGCACAACAACAAAAACACACAAAGTCTGGAACATAACTGCAACCCACACATGATTTAGCCGATTACACTCCATCATATAATAGTTCCTGAGCTAGTCATTAAAAAAAAGTGGGCTTAGGAAATCCTCCTCCTGGGTAGATGGTGTGATTATGCTATGAGATGACTATAAAAGAGGATTACTGGAAAAAGGGGATCAGGTTTCAGAAGGGATCTAGATCAGTGAAAGACCAGGAGCTCAAGAATGCAAGAAACCAATGCAAACAGGAGAACTCAGTGTAACTCTGACCTGTTTCTTACAGCTCAGCTTAACTGCTGCATCTCTTAGGCCTGGTCTACACTTGGAGGGGAGGGGGGTTGTCGATGACAGATACGCAACTTCAGCTACGGCAATACCGTAGCTGAAGTCGAAGTATCCAACTTACCTCCCATCCTCACCGTGCGGAATTGACATCCGCGGCTCCCCGTGTCCGCTCCGCTACTGCCGCTCGCTCCGGTGGAGTTCCGGAGTCGACGGGAGCGCGTTCGTGGATCGATATATTGCGTCTAGATATGGCGGGTAGTCTGGACGTACCCTCAGTATGTGACTAAAAAGCGGGCATCTGCAAATCCCATGTTAGCTCCTGTGTTTTCACTTGGAGACTCTCGTGCTCGAGGGCAAACAAAAAGCAGGTTGCTCCTTGAAACACAGTTATGAACAAGAGACTTTGAGGCCCTTGAAAGCCCTGCTTATCTCCTCTCTGGGGATCAGCCCCTTCAGCAGTAGCACCCATAGGAAAAGGCAGGATCTGTTCACTGAAATCATCCCCACCTTGTCCCATTGGGGGACCAGGCAGATTTAGGCCCTAATAATCCTTGTGTGCCCATGGGTGGGGCCCACTCCCAAACTTCTAGCTATATCCAGGGAGGTGTCATGCAGGTAAAAAATAATGCAGCCTGACACCTCTTTTCCAGGTAAGCTCCATGCAACTGGAAAGGAGATAATTCACCCTCCCCATCTACCAAGACTACACCCTGACCTCTGGCTAGGTCTCAGACCTACAGAGAAGACTGTGAGTTCAGGTAGGAGGGTCATTGCTGTGCCGATGACTATGTCACCTGTTCTAGTAGATTAAAGAGTTGCACGAGTGATACCATCTGTATGCCAATATTTAAGATCCTCTTGACCACATTCTGGCCTCACTCTGTATATTTGGTTCTGAGCTAGACTGATGAATAATCCTAATTTAGGTCCAAAGTCAATACCAGACCCACTGTCATTTGCAAACACATTTGTTAAATCCCTTCATTCTAACCTCTCCTGCGAAGGCCATAAAGCATTGTTGAAATCGCTTGTGATTTTTATCACACGTCTCACCATATTTGGTGTTTGCAATAAAGCCCCAGTCTCTGGCGTCACATTATTTTGTGAGAATCTCAGCTTTCATTTTAAAAGTGGAAGATAAGTTTTAAGTTCTCATGGTTGCAGAGAAAATGTTGAACCATTTATATCTAAGGTATTTATCAGGCCTCCATCACTGTAGTAACAGAGCCCCTTGCAATCTTCACTATATTTATCCTTTAAAACCCATGAGGTAGGGAAATTCTAGCATCCCATTTTATAAATGGGGAACTAAGGCACAGAGAGGCTAAGTGACATGCCTGAGGTCACATAGAAAGTCTGGGGCAGACTAGAGACTTGAACCTAGATTGTCAAACCTCCCAAACTACTAGACCATCTTTCTGCTCTACAGGCTACCTAATGGCTCAAAAACCTGGAGATATCCAAAGTTTATTTAAAAAAGACAAACAATTTCATGATTTTTACATAAGAATGGCCCTACTGGGTCAGACCAAAAGTCCATCTAGCCTAGTATCCTGTATTCCAACAGTGGCAGTACCAGGTGCCCCAGAGGGAATGAACAGAACAGGTAATCACTAAGTGATCCATCCCCTGTCGCCCATTCCCAGCTTCTGGCAAACAGAGGCTAGAGACACCATCCCTACCCATTCCAGCTAATAGCCATTGATGGACCTATCCTCTAGTAATTTATCCAGTTCTTTTTTGAATCCTGTTATGGTCTTGGCCTTCACAACATCCTCCAGCAAGTTTTTGAGGCCTGGCTAATGATGTTTCAATGCCTGGGATCGGTAATCCTGCCAGTGAAGAATGGTATGTATTTTGATCGTCTTACCCTTTTCGTGTGTTCAGGAAAAAAATAAAAAATTTCTGTTTTAAAATAAGAATTGCTAGAGATATTTTTCTCGCCCCTCCCTCCACCCCTCCAGATATAGTACCATCCGTTTAAAACATTATGATTCTCTAGGGAAACTCAGAACATTCCTGAAACTGGAGTAAGGTTTTCAAATCCCTGAACTGGAGTTCAGATCACTGAGGCTCTCTGAAAGATAAATCATGAGAGCTGGCAGGATGTGGAAGATCTGGTTTAAGAGACACAGGGCCAATAAACATTGATACTGTTAGTTGGGTCACTGATAAATAATCAAACATTTAATCACAAATTTGTTTGCTGTGACTCCAGTATGGGAATATAAGAACATCACTTTGGAGGGCAGATAATGCTAATCAAATGTAACTATTCTTCAGTGTTGGCATTCATTTGTGTACTGCTGCCATACACCAACTATAATGGGAAAAAATTATTGGTGAAGAAAACTGTCCCAGCTGTTGAGTTTTATGTAAACACAAAACCACATGATGTAAAAGGAAATTGAGTGTGTTAGATTTAAAAACAAATAAACCATCATCTTCACTGTCAAAACATTAGGACAGATCCTCTTTAACTCATGTAAAAGGGCAGGCCTTCACTGAAGTAAATGGAGTTGAACTAGAGTAAATGGTGGATTCACTGTAACTTGAAGTCTTTAAATCAAAATTTGAGGACTCGAGTAACTCAGGCAGAGGTTATGGGCCTACTTCAGAGGTGGGTGGGTGAGATTCTGTGGCCTGTGATGTGCAGGAGGTCAGACTAGCTGATCATAGAATATCAGGGTTGGAAGAGACCTCAGGAGGTCATCTAGTCCAACCCCCTGGCCCAGTGTGATTAAAGATCCATTCTATTTAGAAATTATTTTGCTGATATCTCCATTTGCATTTCTCTTTTCTATATCATTATTTCCAGGAAGATTAAAATGAAAATAAGATCTGTATCAGTTGAGAGTTCATTGGCATTGCACGCTATTTGCTAGAGGCATAAAAACCTGCTAGTGCCACTTCTTTCAAGGGCAGTTATATATTTGCAGTTGTGTCCCTTTGGGCATTGATCCCATCAGCTAAGCAGAGGCTGGGCCTTCATTTGGGTGAATGGCCTCCTAAGGTCACCTAGACGCTTCTCTAGAAGTTGTGTTGATGGCTCGGTCGGTTGTGTATTTCTCTCTGAATTTGCACTCAACTGATCATAAGGCATGATGATAGGTGCTGTGCTTCTGAAGGTGCAGTGTTCTGGCAGAAGTCTTGTGGCTAAGGCACTACATTGGGACTCACAAAACCTGGCTTTAATTCCTGGCTCTGCCACAGACTTTCTGTGTGACCTTGGGCAAGTCACTTAGGGGCTGTATGCCCAAAAGATGTTAAGTGTTGGGATGCTCAGCGTCACACTGCCTCTCTTTTAGATGCCTGGAAAAATCACTGTGATTCTCAAAGCTTGCTTTGGGTGTGTAACTCCTACACAATAAATGGGGAGAGAGAGGCCCCTTAGACTGTGATTCACAAAAGCCATCACACTAGCCAATGGAAGATGCAGTGTGCACTAAGCCCCAACCTTGTACTCTCTCACAGAGAGACATCTCAGTGTGGGCTGCAAGGAGTTTCCTAGCTTTGTTCCCAGTTCTGAGGCTGGGAACCCTCTTTAGAGCTTAGAGGCTTTATGCTGTTTTAGCACGAAGCTGCCAAAGGAGAAAGAGGAGGTAGCAACCTTTCCTCACATGAGTAGCCTGAGTGGAGTTAATGGGATTACGTGTGTGATTGACAGCTGATGGGGGTAAGGAATGCAGCTTCACCATATATTTTTTTAATTGGGTTATGGAGAAAGAGGGTCAACTCTTCATTTTTGTGCACGTGTTCTGCCAAAAACATGTTAGGAGGAAAAAGCAAAAGAAAAACACCAGGAAAGCTTCCAGAAAGCAGGAAACACGCCAGGCACTTTGCTGTCTAGAAACTTGAACAGAACATTTCAACTTAAGGACCAAGTTGGAATGTCAAAAGTATGTGCTCTGGTGTGGGAGTGCTGAGCGATAACTGTTTTTTCACACTGCTGCTTCTTCACAGTGTATGGGCCTGATCCTCAACTAGGGCAAATCACTGTAGCTCTATCAACTTCAACATGCCAATTCACACCAGCTGAGGATCTCCCTCCACATTTGTAATGTCTCTTAGGGCTTGTCTACATGACTGGCCGGATCGATGGGCAGCGATCGATCCAGCAGGGGTCAATTTATCATGTCTAGTATAGATGCGATAAATCAACCGCCTATCGCTCTAGTGTCAACTCCGGTACTTCACCTCAATGAGAAGTGCGAGGGGAATCGACGGGAGAGCATCTCCCTTCGACACACCACAGTGAAGTCACCGCAGTCAGTAGATCTAAGTACGTCAACTTCAGCTACGTTATTCACGTAGCTGAAGTTGCGTAACTTAGATTGATCCCCTCCATAGTGTAGACCAGCTCTTATTCACTGTATGTCCAACACCTAGTGCAATGGGGCCATGATCTCAATTGGGGGCTTTTAAAATGCTACTGCAACATAAACAAACCACAATAATTAATGAACTTTCAAGGTGAATTTTATGCTGGTGAAAACTGATGGACTCGTAGCACTGAGGTGTGGGCACAGAGCAAGAATGACACAGGAAAAGGGAGAGCAAGCTTCTCACTTTCTTGTCAACTTTGAGAATGGGCCACATCTACATGACTGAATTGGTCTTGTTAGCACTGACTCCCCTACTTGGTAAGGCAACTCATCTTTTCATGTGCAGTATATTTATACCTGCCTACTGTATTTTCCACTCCATGCATCTGATGAAGTGGGTTATAGCCCACAAACGCTTATGCCCAAATAAATTTGTTAGTCTCTAAGGTTCCACAAGGACTCCTTCTTGTGTTTTTTTTTTAATCCTGACCTTGGCTTGAACACTAAAGGGATTTTTGGCATTAACTTCACTCAGACGGGTATTTTACCATTAGAAGGAATAGCTGTAAACTGAGGGGATGATTCAGTCTCCAATCTCAGTGGCCTTGAATGACTTTAGGTAACTTCTGAACTCATGGGCCAGATTCTAATACATTTACTCACTGCATAGTCCCCTACGCTATGTCTATGTCTACACTACCGTGGTAAGTCGACTTAAGTTATGCAACTCCAGCTACGTGAATAACGTAGCTATATTTGACATAGCTTAGGTCAACTTACTGTGGTCTCTCCACCACGCTGGGTTGACGGGAGACACTCTCCCATCGACTTACCCTACCCTTCTCGTTTCTGGGTAGAGCACCAGGGTCAACCGGAGAGCAATCTGTGGCTGATTTAGCGGGTCTTCACTAGACCCGCTAAATCAACCCCTGGTGCATCGATCACCAGAATGTCAATCTGGCAGTACTGTAGAGCTTCACTGATTTCTGTGGGACTGTCCAGATTATTTTGCCCTGATTCAGCAAAGCTATATATGCATGTGCTTGAAGTCATGCATACGCATACATGCTTATAAGTTTTTTGCTGAATTTGGAGCCTATATTACTATTCAATGTGAGCAGTGGTGGCAGTTTGGCCTTATTCTGAGCTCAGATCAATGTAAATCAGGAGTAATTCCATTAAAAATCACGTAGCAAAGGAATCAGAATCTTCTGAGTTTCAATTTACTCATCTCCCAACTGGGGATAATCTTACTTCACAGGGGTGATGTGAAGTGTAAGCAATGTTAGGGCTGTGCAAATATTTGATTTTTCAGTTCACTGGATAAGCTGAAAAATTAAAAATTGTTCTGGGTTGAAAATATTTAGTTTTGAGGCAAATGAAACATTTTCATTTCTGACTTTTTTTTTAACTCTGACATTTTAAAAAATGAAACTGAAGTAAATTTCAAAACAAAAAAGTCCCTTTGAATCAAAACCTTTCATTTCAATAATGCTGAAACCAAACATTTTGATTCTTTGGAATTGTTTTTTCTTAGCTGAAACTATTTGGCAATTCTGAGACAGTCATAAAATGTTTCAGTTTCGCCCATTCTGCATTTTTTGGCAAAAAAAGTGTTCAGTTTTTTGTACAGGCCTTGGAGGAAGGGGTGGAGTGGGGGGCAGGGCTGGTGGTGGAGCGAGAGCAGGAAGAGGCGAGGTAGCGTGGGGGCGGTGCCTGTGGTGGAGGAGGGGGGCGAGCATTCCCCCGGGTAGAGAGGAAGTCGGTGCCTGTACTTCAGAGTTATACCAATCTCTACCTTTTAGGGATTAGCATGCAATTTTACAGGGGGAAACAATCCCACATCTGCCACCTGAGGGTTTCTTCCAACTTCCTCTGAAGCAGCTGGTGCTTGTCTGCTGTCCGAGACAGGATGTCAGATTAGATGCACCACAGTGTGATTCCATTCAGCACTTCCTGTGCTCCAAGTCAACTTGACCTATAGCATTATAGAAATAAGCAGTCCCAGCAGCCCTGTAGACTATTGTGCAGCTGTATGAACAGCCTGCGAAAATGCATTTGCTTTTACACAAAGGATGCCATCGATTGCATGCTGGAAGCCAAATCCTGGGAAGGCTTTGCAGACAGTGGGGCAGACGTACAATATAAATGTAAAGAACCACACTTCTTGGGACTAGTTCAATCAGTTCAACAGTTCAGAGTGTACAGACAGAGCATGGTGGCTGGGAAATGCATTACGTGACCTAATGGATTAACTGATTTACATTTGGGTTACTTACCCCTCTAATGAACAGTGACAGAATCACACCTGGAAGTGTGCTGCAGCATTAGCTGAATAAAATATGTGGCTGTTAAAAATAACTGGATGTTTCATTAAGGCTTGCTGCTCATGCAGTGAAGCTTGAACAATGTTAATGGTGGGAGTGCTGCAGGCGGAAAACATGTATTTGGGGTGTTATTAGTACCTCAAGCAGATCCAGCACCTACGTGCTCATGTGATTGCAAACACAGTCACTTTGATCATCATAAAAGCATTTGAGCCCCAAGAAAGTCCAGGAATGTCTCGACCTTACACTACACTCAGATGACTGATTGTACAGAAGCTGCAGCATTAAGATGGTGTGTTTCTGGTTTTCTTCTTCTCTTTAATCAATATGTCTCTTTCTCTTTGGGGAGCCAGCTGGCTGTCATTCTGTTGATCATAAGGATTCTGCAAGGGACCATGATTAAAACTCCATTAAAACTCTCTGCGGTGTCTAAACTGTGTAAAACAGAAGCACCAGTTCTCTAGAACGTTAATAAAAAAATCACGATCGTATCTTTGGGCGACATAGTGGCTCAGGGTATTGGCATTCCCCATGTGTTAATTAAATATTACATATCTTTTATTTTGAAAATATTGTAGTGTTAAATTATGTATCCTGGACAATTCTGACTCAGGTAATTAGATTCTGCCATCTACATTTCCCCTGGAGTTCGAATTGGATGGGGCAATTTGCACTTCCTGATCAAAGCGGAAGTATAATGTTAATGTAAGCTGTGGAATAGCTATCTTGTTTTACCCTAGAGATGGCACATTTCAGTCAAGGACAAATTTGTCCTCGTGCATAGTTTGTATATCAGTTTAAGTTTATAAAAAAGCTTGAGGGTTCTTCCAAGGGAAATGTCTAGTGGAATTTACTTGTTGTAAAGTTTAAATCACAATGCTTCTAAAAGCACTTTGAGATACTTGGATGAAGTGTACTAAAGAAATAATATTTTGGCTTTTAAAATTATTTTCGTCTCTGTAGTAACATGTTTATGGTAAGAAACTCAAAACTCGGTTTTGTAGATGGATCAAATGTAAACCAGAGGAAAACTCTGTACTGAAGATCGATTGTGCTTTTTGGTAATGCTGAGCACAATTTGGCTTGTGTTCTAATAAAGCGGCTATTGTAGAAATGGAGACAGTACAGCAGAGGGGAAAAAAAGTCAGCTAGCGTGGGGGAGAACGAGTTAAAGTTTCCGAAAGATTTAGGTAGATTCTGAACTCAAGTATGTATCTGGAGTAATTCCACTGACTTTGGTGAAGTTACTGCAGGCTGGCCCTGATGTGAGATCAGAATTTGACTCTCTAAGGGCTCAATGCCACTCGCTCAAAGCAAGGGGCAGAGCACAGCTGGGTGGACTCAGGAACAGCCAGGCACCCGGCTGGGCCTCTGAGTCACCATTGGAGCTGACGTAAATGTTTTTGTCTCAACTTTTTAAGCAATGAAAAACAGTGTTTGGCCAAATACAACATTTCGACAAACAGTCGGTGGGGTCCACGGCAATTTTTCACATTTTCCTTGGAGAAATGAAAATCTGAAAGAAAAAACATGTCTTTGAAATTTCTTTTCATGAAAGATACGAAATCATTTCCTGACTCTCTGCAGTTACAATGTGGTCCTCGGTTCCCTTCTTGCCCCCGAGATGGGGAAGTAACCTGCTCCTGCCATAGAATAGGTACCAATTACTTCCCTGGCTCAGCTGGGCTGGCCTGCATGTACCAGCGCACCAAGTGCGTGCCTGGGGCGGCAAGCCAGGGGGCAGCCTGACGGTTGCTGTGAGGGTGACAGACAGGCGGCTATCAGCGGCGCGCCTGTGGGAGGTCCGCCGGTCCCGTGGCTTTGGCAGCAATTCAGTGGCAGGGACGCCGATGGCGGGGCACCAGCGGACCGCCCACAGGTACGCTGCCAAATCCGCTTGACCAGCGGACCTCACGTATGCGCACCGCCGAAAGCTGCCTGCCTGCCGTGCTTGGGGTGGCAAAAAACTTAGAGCCACCCCTGCCCGCATGTTGGGGAGATGGACTCAAGCCCCTGGCTCTCCCATGTCCCTGAGCAATGTGTGAGAGTAGCAGCCTCGTGATAAGTAACTGTTCCAATGTGGCCCTAAACATTGCTCTTTACAAAAGAGGAAACCGAGTGGATAGGAACTGTCATAAGGCCAGTGTCAGGCCTTTAGTGAAGAGGCGGAAATGAGGACATGAAGTTACAAAGGGCATAGGCACTGGAGGGATCAATATCTAATGCATGTAGACATAATTAAATTAACCAAAAGCATCAACGGGTCTCACCTAGGCCCTCGCCACTGTACTAGGCCTCGCCTCACAATCCATAATGGAATTTTAGCCTCACAACACCCCCAGAAGGCAGGGCAGTGCTATTATCCCCATTGCACAAATGGAGGACTGAGGCACAGAGAAGCTAAGTGACTTGCCTGTGGTCCACGGAAGAAGTCTGTGGCAGAGCAGGGAATGGCACACAGGGCTCTCAATGCCTAAACTAGTGCCCAAAGCACTGAATCGTCCTCCCTCTCAACTTCACAGGTGGGGAATTTAGTACAGGGTAGATGAATTGACTTGCCTAAAGTCACTAAACACGACTGTAGCTCCGTTAGGAGGCAGACCCAGATCGCCTGCATCCTAGTCCCATGTGCTAGCCACTAAGCCATCCTAAATCACTGGTTTGTGTGTAACAGAGGGGAATTGCAAGACAATTAGCTAAAGAAAGGGCTTCCACTACGGTGCTAGAAGAAGGGGCATATTCCTATATTACCTGCACTGATTTTATTGCCTCATGCATATACTCTATGAGACTAAGCAGAAAAATGTGCTTCCAGCACCGCTTTCCCACCACTTATAAAAATAACTCCAAACCCTTCCATTTGACAGGATATCTAAATATTGCACAGCTAAGTCTGTACGTTAGTAGTTATGGTTATAAAGTTATTAACTTGCTTCATCAGTCAAGGTCAAGTTGGCAGGCCTCGTATGATATATTAGATGTTCAAGCGCTTTAGCATCATTTATTCTTGAGCATAAGTAATTCCATCTTACAAAGCCTTGCTTTTGCAAGGTATCCAGCTCCCTCAATTCTCCCTGACTTCAGTGGGCTTTAGGCATCTCCTAAGAAAAGAGCCTCAACTAGTGACCCCAGAGTGACCTTCAGGAGAAAGATCAAGGGGCTTGGATTGACAGCTCTTTAAAGCCAGGACCATATTCTTTTGTTCTGTATTTGTACAGTGCCTGGTACAACAGAGCTATAGTCTATGGCTAGAGCTCTTAAGCACTACTGCAATACAAATAATAGCAACAACAATAAGTATGAAGGGACTGATTCTGATTCCATGCCAGATGAACATTTCCCCCTTCCGGGATGGAAGTATATCAGTCCAAAGAGTCCACCCACTTCCCTAGTGGTAGCGGAGAGGGGGGACCTGGGCCTGCCCACTACTCTGGGTCCCGGTCAGGGTCCCTGTAGATAGCAGCCTCCTACCGCCTCTCTTTAACTTCTCCACCAGTGCTGCTTCAAATCCCTGGGCCACTTCCCCGCAGCCCCAGCACCGTCTTTGCCCTCTTTTCAGGGCCTTGAGCCCTCAAGTTCCAGTAGCCAGCCAGGAACCTCCTCGTTTCCTCCCAGCAACTGCACTGTCCAACATACTACCTTCTGGCAGACCACTAGGAACACAGACTTCTCTCCTTGGGCTCCCTGCAGCAACTGACTTATTCTGGCCCTAGGCGAAACTTCCACCTTGCACACACCCCCAGCTAACCCCACCCCCCGCACAGCAGCTAACTCAGCACCCCACCCGGGGAGCCCCCCCGCAGCAGCTTACCCCCCCACACCGTGACAGCTAACCCCTCTCTCTCCCGTCCCCCCTCTCGCCCCTCGCCACGGCAGCTAACCCTGCCTGGGGGGATCTCCTGCGGAAGCTAAGCCTGCCTGAGTAGCCCGCCCCAGCTCACCTCGGCTCCACCTCCTCCACTGAGCATGTCGGCGCTGCTCCAATTCTCCTCCCCGCCCAGGCTTGGGGTGCTGATTGGAGGAGACTTAGAGCTGGGAGCAGTTCCCCTGTGCGCCCCCCCTTGTTATTGCGGGCAACCCTCTCCACGCGCCCCCCCACCCAGCTCACCTCCACCTCCTCGCCTGAGGGGGCTTTTAGGTGCCCCCAACCACTAGGCACCCTAGGCAGCTGCCTAGTTTGCCTAAATGGTTGCACTGGCCCTGCCTGCAGGTCCTTTTATGTGAGCCTGCTGGGCCTTGATTGGCTGTTCCATGCAGCCTCCCTCCAATTAGCTGCTCCCTGCACAGCCTCCCTAGCCTGCTTTTAACCCCTTCCTTTCTGATGTGGGGTGAACACCCTATCACAGAGCAGCACCACTTAAATCAATGGGATCATCTGTGGAGTAAGGTCTGACTCAATGTGAGTAACGGAATGTTGGTCCAGCACATAGGGAAAAGTCTGTAACTGAGGATAACTCACATTTATAGGAAACCCAAACAATTTGAAAAAAAAACCTCTGGTTGATGTTTCACAAAATATCTTATTTTTCCCAATAATTTATTTGTTTACCTGGTAATATTTCATAAACATTCAATTTTGTTCAAGAAAATGGCCAGCATGACTGTTCAAACATGTCACATATCAAACGATGGGTCTATAAAAACAGCATATAGAAAATTCAATAACATTGAAACACCATATTCAGAACATGTGGTGCTCATTCCTGGAGACTGAAATATCTTAAATTTTGGCAGCCCATCTTGTACGGTGTGGATGTAAAATGCCACAATCAATGGAAGGAAACCGAGCATATTCCTGCTACCAAAAACTAGGTAAGCGTTAAAAACATTATAATTCTGACTTGCATAACATATAGAGTACAACTGACTGGCCAGCAACGTTCAGCAAAGATATTTATAGTCTCACAAAACATAATGGTGCTGTGATCCTCAGCTGAGATCTCACATATCAGTGGGCAGGCTTTTTCATGCGGAAAATTGTAGAAATGCTGGTCGGATTTCTGAGCTCTGTCTTGCTTCACAGAACTGTCTTACAAAGGCCAAGTGTTACCGGATAAATATGGATCAAGAGGTGCACGTTTAGTTGTTCAGCCTGAAACACAGAGTACTATGAATTCACATTTTTGTGTTGTTTTTAGTATAAATACTTGGCCATTCTGGACTATGGGTGAAAGAGATTGCAAGGTATCATTTAAAGCAGAAGATATTTTTCAACAAGGATTTGTGTTTGCTATTACAGAGAGATAGTAATCCACATCATCCTAGCTCCTTTCTATGTGTCATACCTTAAGAGATACATTATTTCATACTGCAGTAGAGTGCAGTACATAGCTCTTCCTTCTATCTTTTCATTTCCTCCACAGCTCATGTGTTCTCTTTTTTCCCCTTCTTTGCCTGCATGAATAATATGCAGTGACTCTCTATATAAGGCATGACTGTTTGCTTGAACCTTTAATACAAATGTTGAATCTCCTCTTGGGAGCTACAGTGATTCAATTCCATTAATCAAACTGGATAGAAGAATTTTATTTTAAATGCACTATAAACTTTTTCTCCCAGAATCTAGGATTTTCATAATACTGTCCTGAATACTACAATATCTTCTTGTGACTATTCATCCTTTAAAAGGAGTTGATGATGTTTTTGAATTAGTTGCAGGTTATAGATATTGACGATTCTGTTCACTTATGTGTCAAGCTAGGAAACCACTGGATTATTTGTACAGATATTTCCACCCTTCTCCCTTGAGTTCGTTGACTGTCTCATTTTAATTTGGCAAGAAAGCGAGCCTTGTAAACAACTGGCTGTGGGTTTATGGGAGTCGTCCTAGGACTATTGGGCTTGGTGGGAAAACAAATGAAAAGCCAAAATGCTAGTGAGATTAAAAGGGTACTGTGTGAAATTATGATTTGAAATAGAAAGTGATTAAACATTGTGTTAATCAAAAATAAACAGCAGCTCAGTAAACAAGGCTGGATCATTACAAGACATTTTCTTGCTAGCTGTTATGCCCTCCCATATCTCTGCTGCTTGGCAAACACTTATAGTTTATTGTTGAGTTCTTACAGATGTATTGTGCTCAGCACAGCATCTTTGATGCCTGGAATTTTTGCAGAAATGTAACCAACCAGGAGAAATAAGTGCCATTGGCTGTAACCTGTCATGCCTGCGGTTAATTTTCAGCTTCGTTAATTACTCATCCTCTTCCTCACTCAAACAGTTTTAGGAGCAAAGGATTAATTTGTGATTAGGGCACGCAACTGGCTGCCAGGTAATATGGATTCTGCACCCACAGCTGCTAAAGGCTTCCTTCGGCAAGTCATTTAACTTCTCTGTGCCTCAGTTTCTCTACTTATACAGGAACATAATTTTCTTACCACATGGGCATTATGTGAATTCACTCATTAACAAGGTGCTCAGCTGCTGTGGTGGGATGAGCATCATAGATATGTCTACAATTAAAATAAATCCTGCTGTAAATTGATGGGAGTTATTCTACTGACGTCAATGGGTGCAGGATATGATGCACAGGTCATCCAAATCAGTAAACTCTTCCCTTCCACAAAATAGATAAGGCCAAGGGCAGGGATGTTTTACTATCATAGTAAGACTGGAGGTGCCCAAAGAAACCCATTTACCCAATGGATAATTTTTACACAGTGGGTAAATAACCAATGGGACTCACTCCCCACTAGATACCATTGGGGCCAAGGCTTAGCATGAATCAGAAAAAGTGTCAGACATTTACAGGGATAATGGAAAAAATCCACAGTTACAGACAATAGGATTCTAAAAATGTTTGCTAGAGGGAATAGAAACCCGAAAAATCAATAGATGATAAAGTCTGACCGAACTCCAGATGGTGGAATGCTGATCAAACTCTGCTTCCTTCTGTGGCCTTTTGCTTAGGTTTGGCCAATGGTATCAATATACATTTGAAGCCAGCAAATAGCTGAGAGCCTCCTGTGTGTTGCTCACAATACTGAGCTCTCCTCAGAGACTTTTGGAGCTGAGGATGCTCAGGGCTCCATGGGAGATGCTCAGCTCCACTCAGGACCAGGGCCTTGGTTGTCTGACTCAGTAAAATGACTGAATGGGCAGTACTTCTCTCTCAGCTTTCTGTGGGGTTCTTTCAGAACAGTTAAATCAGAGCGGCAGCATGGTCTGGTATGCAGAGCACAGGACTGGGAGTCAGGCGACCTGAGCTCTCTTTCCAGCTCAGTCATTAACCTGGGGCAAGCCCTATGTGCCTCTACTTCCCCTCCCACCCCTGGTCTATTTAGATTGTACGTTCTTTGGGCTAGCAGCTCTCTCTCACTGTGTGTTCAAAGAGTACCTAGCACAACAGATCACTGATCTCAGTTGGGTGCTCTGGTAACACAAATAATAGTAACTGGCAGGGCATTGAGGGAAGCTGCACTGCAAATGCCTATTTGATGGATAATCAAGACCTTCACTCCTCCAGGCTGTCAATCATTCCTCAATGCCGAATTCACTTTAAACAAGAAACATACGGGCTGCCAGTCACTTTATTTTTCCCCAGAGTTCCCGGAATAGCTCTGGAAACCGTCAACCCAAACGTCCGTCAACTTGACGAGCGTCTATGTTCAGCAAAGTTTTCGGCAGTTTTCATACAGAGATTCCCTATTGGGTGAGCAAAACCAACTATGTATATTTATACTTGCTGGCAAATGTGACAGCAGTGATAGTGTTAGCGGAGAAGTGGCTAGTGTCACGTTGGACTATTTCCAGGATCCTCTGAAAGAAGAACAATTTTATCCCCTCCTCTGAATGGAAGCTAAAATGGGTATGTGTGTGAAGCATAGTGTTCTGTCATCACAGATGGACTTTGCAGAGGGTGACAGAATCGCAAATACACCATGTTAGCATACGGTGACTATGACTGAAAGGGAGGTTCCTCAAATTGATTCTTCTAACAGTGTTCCATGAATCATAGATTAAGGTTGGAAGAGACCTCAGGAGGTCATCTAGTCCAACTCCTTGCTCAAAGCAGGGCCAACACCAACTAAATCATCCCAGCCAGGGCTTTGTCAAGCTGGACCCTAAAAACCTCTAAGGATGGAGATTCCACCACCTCCCTAGGTAACCTATTCCAGTGCTTTATCACCCTCCTAGTGAAATAGTGTTTCCTAATATCCAACCTAAACCTCCCCCACTGTAACTTTAGACCATTGCTCCTTGTTCTGTCATCTACCACCACTGAGAACAGCCGAGCTCCATCCTCTTTGAAACGCCACTTCAGGTAGTTGAAGGCTGCTATCAAATCTCCCCTCACTCGTCTCTTCTGCAGACTAAACAAGCCCAGTTCCCTCAGCCTCTCCCTCTCCATGAGAGGTGTTTAAACCAGGCCAAGCAGACTAGTAACTATTTAGTTACACTGTTCTGCAGAGAATCTAAGTTCAGCTTCTGAGCTCAATATCTCGACAAGCAAGACTGGCAGGGAGTAGCAGCTCTGGTGGAGAGAGACCCCCCCCCCACCATCTGTTTCTAATGACCTCCTGCCATTCCGGATTTTGGGTTTTTATCCCAAGGTCCTCTTCTAGTTTACTCTTGGGATATAGTGCATTGAGAGACTGGACTATGAGCGATCATGTCCAACAGTAAAATAGACAGTGTTTATTTGGGAGGCAATTCTCAGTACCTCGACAAGTCTGAAGAGGAACTTTTGGGGTTAAACTCTTAATCATTCTGCCCTTTGACTTTCACATGTAGGAGCATTCTGAGCCAGAGATGACCCTGGCTGCCTGTCTGTTTTTATACCACCTGAACATGGTGCCATCTTTTGAATAACATCTCAGGCTTTTAATATAATATTATTTTAGGATTACTCTGAAATTATTGTCCCATTTGCTTCAGCCTATTTATAGCTGTACAATAATCCCCTGTTTTACAGCATATAAAAATATACACTTCTGAAAAAGCAACAGTGGAAACTGTGCAGTCCAGAAGACGTGAGGAGATGAGTGACAAAAACAACAGTTTGTCCATCTGATGTTATTGGTCAGTAACTTGATGTCACGTAGGCTTTGACTGTGCGTCCAGCTTCTGAAGATTTCAAGCTCTAGCCAGTAATGTTCATGTTAAGAAACTCTCTGATGGGCATTTTTCAAATGTTTTAGAGTTCAGGTTTGGTATCCAAAATATTTGAACCCCATGAGATTGCAAAATTTGGCTGGGAACTTCACAAGATCAGGGCTTTCTTGTAAGATTTCTATCTCTTCTGCTTCTCGTCTTGGCTTGAAATACCATGAGAATAAACGTTTTCATGGTGTATTTCAGCACTTGCTGGTTTCAAATCCTGGACTTTATTTCAAAATCTCTGAAAAGGTTCAGTTTAGTTCTAAAGGGTGGTTTAACGACTGATGGGCTAGTGTCACAAATTTGGGGTCCAGGCCTATATACCATTTGAGAGTTGGGGTTCAGATCCAGGGTTTTGATCTGATCCCATCTCTAATTTAAACTATTTAAGACATTCTCCAGTTTTCTTATAAAACCTTCATATAGGAGAACTGAACAAATGGCTGTGTTTAATTAGTCCAATCAGCTAAACTCGTTGCCTCACTCCCTCAGTACAAAGAAAGTTATGAAGTGTCATTTACTGACCTGCAGAATACAGTGACCCCTTTGATGAATTGGAAAAACCTCAGCACTGCCCTTCTTATAATTTAATTTAGCTCTCATGCTGGACAGCTCAAGTGTACTGTCAACCTCTATTTATAGGTATCATCTTTATAGGTGGAAACAGAGATGAATTGATGTCAGCAAGATTAGCAATTATACCACTACTAAATAGTATGCTTGAAGGGCTAAACAACAGCAGTAATTATGTCACAGACTCTAGTTCACACTTTCCCAAAACAAGTCATATTCTCAGAGAGTATCCCAATTATGCTATAACATACAGGATAGTGTGTATTTGTACCACTATCCTCTGTTGGAGAGAATGTGAAGCTTGCTTGGTTGGGGTCAACAGGGCGCCCACATGGGCTGGTCCTCAGAGGGTATGAGCCCTAACGCTGCTAGGTTAACAGAATTTCTACCTAAACTCAGCTTGTAATATGAGGCATGTCCGTAATCTGCAGCAACATTCTATCGCCATTGGCAGGCAGACAGCCCCCTGGGAGAGTTAGAGGGGTGCCCAAAACATTTTGTGACAGTGACCAGTCTAAAGGACTACCGCTCAGAGGCCCAAAGGTTGAAAAGCAATGGTATTGGGTGGCGCAAATTAGAGGCAAGAAAGGGAATCACGGCAGCAGCCTAATGAAGATCCCTTTAAGCTTCACTGGGTGCATGGTTGGCTGTTTGGTCATTTACCTGGGGAACTTGGGCTCTCCATTATGATCAGTGATCCTAGTAATGAGGGCGGCCATTAACCACTTGATCCTGCAGCCCTTAATCCCAGTAAAATTAACAGGGCTAATCAAGTGAGTAATGAATACATTACAGGAAATGTTCACGGATTAGCCCTTTTCTTGTTTTACTCTATTCTTTTTTTTTTTTTTTTTTTTAAATTTGACTTCCATCCAGAGGTGACTTGACTATTTGTATGCCATCTGTAACATCTCAGGTTTGGAATATGAGATTGTTTTAGGAAATCTTTTGGATGGTTCCCCTGATCCTACAGGGATTCGGACCACATGCTACTACAAATTGCTTCTCCCCTGCTTATGTCACAGACCTGTACACAACTCATGTTCCCAACATATCATACAGCGGGAACAAGCACATTGCTAAACCTATGTTTTGCCTCTTGCCTAGCTGCTTAAGAAAATCTGCAAACTGTTATAAGATGAGGAGCAAAGTAGAATCTATGCTCCTAGGGATCACCCCTGGTAGGTCAACTGTCACCTTGCAAATTTGCTGTGAACACACTGTATTCTTTCACCACCTGTAAACTCACACAAAACACTTATTTGACGCAATGGCAGTTGTGAGGAAAATGACAGGCACTCGCAGAGCGCCCAAAGTGCTCTTGATTGTTATAGAGGAAAGAAAATGCCAGCTTCTCAAGATGGTTCATGCCTCTCCGCTTTTGTGAAATATTTGAAACACACCGGCATTATCTGAACTGATACCAGCAATTTGATCTGCAAACAAGCACATTCCCTTTCTCTCCCCTTCCCCCCCCCCCCCTTCCTTTTACAGGTTTCACTTTGATCCCTTTGAGATCGGGAGCAAGGATCTTACCTCAATGGGATTGGGCACTTCGTATTGTGTTAACTGTGAGTTCAGTAATCTTAAACAGCGATATTAATGCATTCAGATTAGAGCAGAGTAAAAATTTAAGTTGGACAATTTTGCCTCTGTTTGTGAACTGTCTGCAAATTTTCTTGAATTCATCATTCAGAATGACTTCATTTGGGCAAATAATTCATGGCTTCTAGATTGTTTGTGAGCAAGTTTGTTGTGAGGACAGTTGGAATCTGATCTCTGATGGTTGGACACTAAAGGCCAGATTTAGGTGCCTAAATATGCAGATGGGCCCCTACTAGATTTTACAGAAGTGCCTGACCTGATTAAGTGCCTAAAGTCAATGGGAGTTAAGCATCTAACTCACTTAGGCATTTTAGTAACTCCCACTAGGTGTCAACCTGCATCTTTTGGTGCCTAAATACCTTTGTGAACTTGCCCCCAAGGTGTGATGATGGTTTGATTGGGAGTTTATTGAACAGAAAATGCTATTCCTGTTTAGCTCTTTTTTCTGCTTGTTTACTTTGGGCTCAATTCTCATTTACACTAGCACTGCTTTATACCACTCTGCCTGTGTAAAGGAGCCTCAGTGTGGGTGCAAATTACATTTACACTCACCTCAAGGTGAAGTGACCCTGTAAATTCTAGTTTTGCGAAGTCTCCAAGACAATTTGTAAGGACCCGACGGTGACGCGTGGGTTCTCAGAAGCTAACAAGTGTCTTAGGGATGCATAAATGAAAGACATGGGGGGAGATCAAACCCTGCCAAATGTAGGAGTTATTATTGAATGAGAGATGAATGAATAATGATTGCTCGTCAATATTATTCGGTGCCTTTTCAAAGCCCTGCCCTGCAAAATTCCGTATGTCCTCTCGATGTTCTGGACACCTATAATTCCCATTCAAATCAATAGGCATTCAGTGCCTCACAAAAGTAATGGACTCTTCCATACTGGGAAAGATGTCAGTGCTTCATGCCAAGGAAGCTGCATTATTACTTGGCAGGCCCAGTGGGTAATTATATTATGAGCTGCTTATTTCTGATATTGTGCAAATAATTCCTCCCACCGTTTCTTTCAAATCCTAAATTGCTTATTTGTTTGAATAGCTAGTGGAAAATATAACAGGCTCCCAAATGCTTTTTTCACTCACATCTACAAGGGAGGGCCCATTCTCACTGGGGTAAATCCTTAACTCATTTGTGCATGTAACTCCCATTGATCTGAATAGGAATGAACAGCCTGGCGTTCAGAACCGTGTGAGAGCCTCAGTACGTTGAGGAGAAGGCATCAAAAGAGAATGCAGTACAAATACGCAGCAGAGCAGCCTGACATCTGTGACTCTTGTGCTACATCATAGGAAGATTTTGTGGCTCTGGCAAGTAGCTGGAGCAAGAAGTGTTGAACTTTTAAATGCCTCCACCCCCGGACCTTATAGAAACTGGAAAATATGACTGAGTACAAAGGTCTCCTGGAAATCCCATGATACACACATCTTGTCTGGTTTCGAGTTTTGTTTTAAAAGCATTAAGGCTCAGAAACATTTTGAATGAGTCTGGGATGACCAGTGTGTTTAAAAAAGAAAAGAACTTTGTGGCAAGTTTCTGAAATGAGGTGAAATTCACCCCCTTTCATCAAATGTTTCCTTGAGATGGAATTTACTAGACTCCAGAACACAAAATGGAAGGGAATATCCTCACCAAATCCTGAAAGCTGAACCCACTGAACTTTTAGACAGCTTTGGGGTCAGGGGACTTCTGCAAGTCACAGAGAGTCAGATCCCCAGCTGGTGTAGATCAACGTAGTTCCATTGGCACTGAAGTCAACAGAACTACACTGATCTGCACCAACTTTGGATCTGACCCAATGTGTTGTCAACTCCCTATTTGCATCAGCAGGAATCTAGGGTGCTCACTGCCTCTAAGGACTGGACCGTAACTGAGCAGTGGAGGTGACTGGAAGTTGACAAGTCTTCATGTTAGAACTCCATTAACTGAGATCATTCAGAGATACATAACATTCCAATGAATGCTTTTTCCCCCCTTTCCCTTAACTTCTGTTGCTGTTGGGTCAACAGATCCAACTTTAAAAAAAATTATATTGTGAAGTGGCTCTAAAGTTAGAGCTCTCCGAATGTACCCATGCTGAAACCATCAGGGTTTCTCTCTCGCAAGATGCATTCAATGTTCTTGTCCCCCTCCCTCTACCCGATTGCACTTCAAAATCAGAATAGCTGGAGCTTTAGAAGGAAGAGACAGTGAAAATCAAGGCCTTTAAACGGTAGGGAAATGATGTTACAGTCATTTCAAGGGGCTGGTGCTTAAAGATGATTCAGGACTTCAATGCCCATTAAAATAAATGGAAAGATTCCCATTGACTTCAATGGGCTTTGGATCAAGTCCATAACTCTCAGTGACTTCAGTTCTTTGACCCACACTGTGTTAGGACATGCTACTCCTTTGATTCAGGTTGCTCCCCCTACTTCAGCATCCATCCCTACTTACCATTAAGAAGAACAACTTCCTGCTAGCAGAACTATGCCAGCAGAGCAGGGTTGCCAGAGCTGAACAGTTGCATGTAAAGATTCCCCCTCATCCTCCCCAGGCCCATTAGTGATCTCGATCCCTTAGACATCCTCCCCATTTTCACTGAGGGAGATAGTGTGTATTTTAATGGTCGGCACTTTATGGTTCTCCCGAGCGACGCTCCTTGATGTGCCAGTACAGCAGCATGTCCTGAGGAAACCTTTGTTCTTCACTTTGGCTCTGGTACAGCTGGACTTGTCTTTAGAGATTGCACTTTTTGTAGACATGCTTTGCATGGTGGAGAAAATCTTCCACTCGCAGACCCCATTGGACTTGGAAATCCTATAGAAGGTTTCCCCCGATCCTACAGGGATACGGACAACATCCTTGGCACCGTCCATACCTGGACTAGCTGGCTGGTTCAGATTGAAGCTAAGGGAATGCTTGTTGGCTGCTTTCTTTCTTGTGAAACACTGGGCTCGTAGGACATTTTGGAACGCTTTTTTAAACTCTTGACTCGAGCATGGGTAGATGATCGGGTTGATGCAGCTGTTCAAATATCCAAGCCAAAACGTTATTTTAAAAACCGTTTCGGAGGGCTTGAGTGCGGGAAAGAAAACGCCTGGAATGGAAAATACAGGGAGTGTTAAGACAAAACTGTTGAGAAATTGCAGATAGTCAACGTGTAAGAGAGATAACAATCAAAACAACAAAGTTCATGATTTTCGGATGCTCCGACAACAGTCATACCTCCTGGGGAAGAGAACATTTCAGAATGTATGGTGCTCTACAATTACATAGACATAATAACTCTTCCAGGGGAACCTATCTGTTCAGTTACAAATGAAGCAGTAATTTCATATTTTAGGTTCTACAGAGTCCATAGTTTGGTGAAATGAGGTGACAAAGGGAAATTACTTCCTCCCAGGAGCTAAAGCATCAGGCTGCTCAGATAAGTAAGGAGACAACTTAACGGGATTTGAAATGGCCAGGGAATCACCACCTCTGGGATCACAGCAAATGGAAAGCCCAATGATCCCTTTCAGACAGGAATTTTTAAAGGATCCTAATGGACCTGGATGCCTCCCTCACTTAGGATCCTTCAAAAATCCCAGCCTACAGATTTTTATGCATCATGCACCTAATCCAAAATTCACAAAAGCCAATGGAAAGGCTCTCATTGACTGCAATGAGCATGGATCAGGCCCTTGAGCAATTGCTGTATAAACCGTAGGAGTTTCAAAACATCTTTACTTTCCTGCAGTGAGAGTGCTTAGCAGTGGTTAACTGAAGTTGCTAGAAATGTAAGGATGTTTCACATGGAGCTAATTAAAAAAGGAAGGGAAAGGTGACTCAAAGCTAAAACGGGCTGATGCTTTGTTCAACTGTCGTCAGCTACAGGGAACGCTGATTGTCAGTGAAAAAGCCGTACAGGTATCATTTTTAAAGGGATCACATGACCAGTCTCCCTCTGCTTAATAACAGTGGGCTCCAGCTTGCCTGCAATGTGAGCAAATATATGGATATGTGTGCAAGACCTAAAAATCTCCCTCCTTGATTAACACTCCGATTAAAAAAAAATGCAATTGTTCAATTAATGTATTGATTTTTAAGAAAACCTTCTCCTGTCAAAGAAAGCAGCCAGCTGTTCAGGGCACGCTCTGTCCCCACAGATTTACAAAAGCCACAAAGCATACCAGCAATTTGTTTTTGACTAATAGTACAGTTCATCTATTGTAATGAACTGGCTTGTGTGGATACCTACCCCTGCCATTTTCCAGGCTGGAATGTGTATCATAAACCCTGTACTACAAACACCTACTAAATACTTTCCATTAGCTTAAGTGCCAGGGGCTGTGTGGTCTATCCCAGCTGTTGCTATAAGGCTGTGAATGGTGATGGAGGAGAACAGTTGTGTAGTCTCGACCAGGGAGTTATACTATTCTCACTGCATTTCACTACATTCCTCTAATCTTTGATACTCAGGTCTTTGGCAAAGGCAGTCTTTTTACCTTCTTGTAAAAGGATACAATGAGCAACTCTCCCAAACACACTTAAAGTAAGAATTTTCTGCTAACTTTTCCATTTTTAAAAGATTTTATCCCATGCACTGAAAGATTAAAGATTAATTAAAGATTCCTACTAGAGCTGTTCAAAATTTTTAAAATGGCCAAAAATTCAGATTTTCACATCTACTCCTTCAAAAAAGTCACCACCCACTTTACTTTTTTTAAGTTATTTGGTCAGCAGTAGCACTGGATACATTTTTTTGATTTTCATTTTTTTGTTGTTGATATTAAAATAAAACAGTAAAAAGCGTTTATGAAATTAGTGATTTTTTTTAAACTGTTTTTTCAACCAGCTTGACATAGAATCGTAGAAATGCCAGGCTGGAAGGAACCTTGAAAAGTCATCAAGTCCAGTCCCCTGTGCTGAGGCAGAACAATGTAAATCTAGACTATCCCTGTCAGGTGTTTTTATCCAGCTTGTTCTTAAAAACGTCCAATAATGGGGATCCCACAACTTCCTTTGGAAGCCTGCTCCAGTGCTTAACTACCCTGAAATTAGAAAGATTTTCCTAATATCTACCCTAAATCTCCTTTGCTGCAGCATAAGCCCATTACTTCGTGTCCTACCTTCCAGTAGACATGGAGAACAATTGATCATAGTCCTTTTTATAACAGCCCTAAACGTATTTGAAGACTATCAGAGCTCTCCTCAGCCTTATTTAAAGACTAAACATGTTCAATTTTTTAAACTCTTTCTCATAGATCAGGTTTTATAAACCTTGTATCATTTTTTAGCTCTCCTCTGGATTCTCTCAAATCTGTCCACATCTTTCCTAAAGTGTGGTGCCCAGGATTGGACACAATTCTCCAACTGACGCTTGGCGCTTGTAGAGTAAAATTCACTCTTGGGCAGAGGCCCAGCACAATGCCTATGCACCCGGTATGTCCCACTTAAGCAAAGTGACTAAAAGGATTGCTAGCATGTGTGGTATTCTTCTGTTCCAAGGATGTAAGTGGTGCATAGGCTTCAGACTGGCCTGCAACATGACTGTACATTTCACCCATAAACTTGAGTTATACTAAGAAAGCTTACTGACATTATTCAAATGATGCTTGTAACATGAAGAGAGGCATGTGCCTAAGGGATTTGCTGAATCAGGGCCATAATGACCAAAATATAGAAACATCGCTAGGATACCAAAGATGTAACACTGATGCTTTTGGCGAATTGTTTACAAAGCTGCTGTTAGTGGTCCCAGAATAACGCTAGAAATTCGCCTGTAATAAGATCTCACAACTCCCTAGCTCAGCTGTTTCAAGTTTCTTGGAAATGAAAACAGTGCTGTCTGGTTGTGAATGAAACAGAAAACTGGATTCCATGCTGTCAAAATATTGCCTGTTCTGGGGGCCTATGGTAAATAAAGCCTCTAGGACCACTTTCTGCTACAGCTCTCCCATTGCATTAAATCCTTAACAGGTTTTTGGGGGAAAGGTCATTCATTATTATGCTTTCAAAGTACTTGCCTCCAATAATGTGACTCTATCATTCCAAAATCAGTGATTACTTTGGACAACATAGCTTGGATATAAACATCACCCCAAATTCCCAGAAAACACAATTTGCTTGTTTGGGTCTTTACAGCCAAGATTTTGATCAATAGCTCTTTTAACATTGACATATCACCCCACCCAGCCCCTATGAAATCATAAACATGCCAAGATTGATAGGGATATTGTAGTACTTATTTACACAACATATGAAGTTTGCCAGTAAACAAGCATTCATCATTTTTATTCTCCAAAATCATACAAACAACAGTACTGTTAGAGACATGGGCCTGAACAAAGACAAAATATCTCAAATTCTAACTGAACGCTGGGGAAGTTCAGATCACCCCCAGATCTCTGTGTGCCCAACCAAACCCCCAAGCTGAAGAAGTTCGGATGTGGATCCTAACTTCATTGCATTAATGCTTCTCTGCTCTTGAACCATGCCAGAAAGCAGTTCCTGAACTTTCCAGTGTTTCATTCTGGTCTCAGGGGAGCCTAAGATGAGGTGACTTTTGAAAATGTAGGGGAATTTATGGATTCATCTGTAGGATCTGAACTCAACTGCTTCTGGATACATGTTCAGTCTGAAACTTAGAAAATTCAGAAAAGTTATTTAAGCTGCATGCACTGAAGAGAGTTTTTCTGGGTGAATGTGTGTGAGAGACGGTATCAGGATGTTGCCTAAACCAGGCACACACATGATGAGAATGAATAATTGCTCTCATTCTGCTTCTGCTGAATGCAATCCCTATTGTCAAATGCAAAGTGATGTCTACCCACCATAACACAAACCCTCATTTTCTGAGCTGAAATGATGGGCACAGGAAGTATGTTGGGGGCAAGTGAGGAATGTGGTCAGAGTGCAGTGTAATCTAGTTATCTTCAGTTGGTGCAAGGTCCCTTAGGGACCACAGCCAATTGGTGCAAATTACAGCAACCACTAGGCTGCTCTAAGATGCCCCAGGGCTAGGACTAGGGCAGCATATGAGAGAGTTGTAGCTGATTCCCTGACAGTCAGGTTAGGCACCGCAGAGAACCTTGCTCTTTATTTTCAAACAGGTAGACGTCTGGCTCTGGATCACAATTGCTACTAGTGCATTGCACATTACAGTCATTTGGCTATGTGAATGTGCCTTTTTTGATTGAAAATAATTAAAAGTATCTTTCCTATTCAATGCAATACTGAAATTTTAATTCTTTACCAAGTGAATCATCCAAACTGTTGTACAAAAGAAATCAGATCCATGTTTCATGATTTTGCTTTGTGACTATACTTCAGAAATTTCTTAATATACAAATGCTATTTCCCTGTAATAACAAAATGCCCTACAGCTGTCCATTATCTCGCTGAAAGATTCTTTTTGGTTGGGAATTTCAAAGGAACCTAAGGAGACCAAGATGCCCCAATTCCAATGAATTAATCTGATATCAGTTTGTCCATTCCTTTCCCGTTTTGTTTCAATGGAAAAGGTAAATGAAATCCAGGAAGTGCTCTATTAAGCCAAATGCAGTAGTGGGTGAAAAAAAATCTTGTTTGCTGTGTCTTTTGGCTAATTTTAAATGGAATGCTAACACTCTGCCAAAGACTGTTAAAAATAGAAAATAGCCAGTGTCAAAGCCAGGCTCCTGCTTTTCTGGGGGGGGGGGTGGGGAGATTTGTAGGCTAATTTATTAATATAACCTTTTTGGTTGATCAGTGTAGCGATTTCCTATCTTGGAACAGTACATTGTACGTGAAAAGGACAGTGAGTAGCTTTAACAGTAAACATGGGTTGGCATCTGTAGAAGCCACCATCTTCCTTTCTTAACTCTTTCATTCCCATGGTAGATGCAACTTCCATATTTTAGACAAACATGTGCTTCCACATACATCAACTGGGCCAGGCATCAATGAAGCTTTGCAGATTTACACCAACTGAAGATCTAGTATGTCTACTTCAGTGGTGTGGCACAGGCATAATTTAGATCAGGGCAAAGTGAATGTAAAATTCTTCTAAATCAAAATAGTAGCATTTTGCATTCTCTTTACACCAGTGTAAGTGGCTTGCACAAGGGCAAAGCACTGGTAAAGTGGGCTGAGGATATTTACATTCTAACATAAGAACATAAGAACGGCCATACCGGTCAGACCAAAGGTCCATCTAGCCCAGTATCTGTCTACCAACAGTGGCCAATGCCAGGTGCCCCAGAGGGAGTGAAGCTAACAGGCAATGATCAAGTGATCTCTCTCCTGCCATCCATCTCCATCCTCTGATGAAGAGAGGCTAGGGACACCATTATTTACCCATCCTGGCTAATAGCCATTTATGGACTTAGCCACTATGAATTTATCCAGTTCCCTTTTAAACATTGTTATAGTCCCAGCCTTCACAACCTCCTCAGGTAAGGAGTTCCACAAGTTGACTGTGCTTTGTGTGAAGAAGAACTTCCTTTTATTTGTTTTAAACCTGCTACCTATTAATTTCATTTGGTGACCCCTAGTTCTTGTATTATGGGAATAAGTAAATAACTTTTCCTTATCCACTTTCTCCACCCCACTCATGATTTTATATACCTCTATCATAGCCCCCCCTTAGTCTCCTCTTTTCCAAGCTGAAGAGGCCTAGCCTCTTTAATCTTTCCTCGTATGGGACCCTCTCCAAACCCCTAATCATTTTAGTTGCCCTTTTCTGAACCTTTTCTAGTGCTAGAATATTTTTTTTGAGGTGAGGAGACCACATCTGTACACAGTATTCGAGATGTGGGCGTACCATGGATTTATATAAGGGCAATAATATATTCTCAGTCTTATTCTCTGTCTCCTTTTTAATGATTCCTAACATCCTGTTTACTTTTTTGACCGCCTCTGCGCACTGCGTGGACATCTTCAGAGAACTATCCACGATGACGCCAAGAACTTTTTCCTGACTCGTTGTAGCTAAATTAGCCCCCATCATATTGTATGTATAGTTGGGGTTATTTTTTCCAATGTGCATTACCTTACATTTATTACTCTACATTACTCCATATTAAATTTGATTTGCCATTTTGTTGCCCAATCACTTAGTTTTGTGAGATCTTTCTGAAGTTCTTCACAATCTGCTTTGGTCTTCACTATCTTGAGTAGTTTAGTACCAGCTGCAAACTTAGCCACCTCACTGTTTACCCCTTTCTCCAGATCATTTATGAATAAATTGAATAGGATTGGTCCTAGGGCTGACCCTTGGGGAACACCACTAGTTACCCCTCTCCATTCTGAGAATTTACCATTAATTCCTATCCTTTGTTCCCTGTCTTTTAACCAGTTCTCAATCCATGAAGCGATCTTCCCTTTTATCCCATGACAGCTTAATTTATGTAAGAGCCTTTGGTGAGAGACCTTGTCAAAGGCTTTCTGGAAATCTAAGTACACTATGTCCACTGGATTCCCCTTGTCCACATGTTTGTTGACCCCTTCAAAGAACTCTAATAGATTAGTAAGACACGATTTCCCTTTACAGAAACCATGTTGACTATTGCTCAACAGTTTGTTTTTCTATATGTCTGACAATTTTATTCTTAACTATTGTTTCGACTAATTTGCCCGGTACTGACGTTAGACTTACCGGTCTGTAATTGCCGGGATCACCTCTAGATCCCTTTTTAAATATTGGCGTTACATTAGCTAACTTCCAGTCATTGGGTACCGAAGCCGATTTAAAGGACAGGTTACAAACCTTAGTTAATAGTTCTGCAACTTCACATTTGAGTTCTTTCGGAACTCTTGGGTGAATGCCATCTGGTCCCGGTAACATGTTAATGTTGAGTTTATCAATTAATTCCAAAACCTCCTCTAGTGACACTTCAATCTGTGACAGTTACTCAGATTTGTCGCCTACAAAAGCCTGCTCAGATTTGGGAATCTCCCTAACATCCTCAGCCGTGAAGACTGAAGCAAAGAATCCATTTAGTTTCTCTGCAATGACTTTATCGTCTTTAAGTGCTCCTTTTGTATTGCGATCGTCAAGGGGCACCACTGGTTGTTTAGCAGGCTTCCTGCTTCTGATGTACTTAAAAAACATTTTGTTATTACCTTTGGAGTTTTTGGCTAGCCGTTCTTCAAACTCCTCTTTGGCTTTTCTTATTACACTCTTGCACTTAAGTTGGCAGTGTTTGTGCTCCTTTTTATTTGCCTCACTAGGATTTGACTTCCACTTTTTAAAGGAAGTCTTTTTATCTCTCATGGCTTCTTTTACGTGGTTGTTAAGCCACGGTGGCTCTTTTTTAGTTCTTTTACTGTGTTTCTTAATTTGGGGTATACATTGAAGTTGGGCCTCTATTATGGTGTCTTTAAAAAGGGCCCATGCAACTTGCAGGAATTTCACTTTAGTCACTGTACCTTTTAACTTTTGTTTAACTAACCACTTCATTTTTGTATAGTTCCCTCTTTTGAAATTAAATGCCACAGTGTTGGGCTGTTGAAGTGTTCTTCCCCCCACAGGGATGTTGAATGCTATTGTATTATGGTCACTATTTCCAAGCGGTCCTGCTATAGTTACCTCTTGGACTAGCTTCTGCGCTTCACTCAAGATTAAATCTAGAGTTGCCTCTCCTCTTGTGGGTTCCTGTACCAGCTGCTCCATGAAGCAGTCATTTAAAGTATCGAGAAATTTTATCTCTGCATTTCGTCCTGAAGTGAAATGTTCCCAGTCAATATGGGGATAATTGAAATCCCCCACTATTATTGGGTTCTTAATTTTGATAGCATCTCTAATTTCCCTTAGCATTTCATCATCACTATTACTGTCCTGGTCAGGTGGTCGATAATAGATCCCTAATGTTATATTTTTATTAGAGCATGAAATTTCTTATATTTTTATAATATAAAAATGTGTGGTCTGGGCAAGATATTTTAAGAGGTGTCTCATCTGTATAATGGAGATAATAAAGACTGTTGGTGTAATTAGCGTTTGTGTAGTGCTTTGTAGCTATAAAATGTTAGTCTCGTGCTGCAGGACTTGAATCCAGAACTTTACTCACCTCAAAGCTAGAGATATATTTTGATCCAAAACTTTAGATTGTCCCGTTACCAAGATCTAGGCTGATGTTCATGTCCATGTCTAGTTACTATTATTACACCACAGCTAATACAGGCAGAAGCCCTAAGGTCCCTAGTGATGTCAATTGACGTGAGTGACAGGAGAATGCTATGTTTTTATGTATCTTCTACAGACAGAAATACTTTTTATTTATCTTTCATTCATGAGTTTCAAAGCACTTTACAGACATTAATGAATGAACCCTCATAAGACCCCTATGAGATAAATATTATTTCCACTGTATTGCTAGGGAAACTAAAGTACACAGAGTTTAGGTGAATTTCCCCGGTTACGCACGAAATCTGGAATTGAACCCAGATCTACAGGTTCCCCATCCTATGCCTTCATCACAAAACCATCCTCCACACAGCACTTAAAAATCTTACATTCTGCAGTGTGATTTTACCAGTTCAAGAGCCTGTCACTCTATTGCACCCACCTGCTATGTGAAATGAGGAGAAATGTGCCAAGTGTGATGTATGACATCCTTTGGCACTTTAGTGTGCTCAAACCAGTGAAGGGTAATGAAGTGCAAAAACAGTATAATTTTTATTCTGCACCAGCTCGACATGACTAATGTAATCTCCTGCCACGATTCTGCTGTACTGTCTGCCCTTGAAAGAGTGAATCAAAATCACATTGCTTGGAAAAAGCTAGACAGCAACCCCACTGACTATGGCACTTATTTGATAACTTATATAAACTCATTACCAATAACTATAAAGGCTCAATCCTCTGTCTAAAAATAGCACCATAAATATGAGAAATGAACACACAGAGTTTTCAAAGACTATAACAATATTGGCTCTTGTTCCATAATGGTACAGTGTAAGAATCATGAATGCAAATACAGAGGAATTTGGTTGAAAAGTGTAATTTACAAAACAATATGATATGCAGTGTACGTATGCGTCCTTCAAAAAAAACAGCCCAGAGAAACATTCTGGTCTGTCAGAAAATACTGTTTTGTTCAAACCAAAACTTTCTGTGGAAAGTGTCATTTTGGTAAAATGTTCATTAAAAAAGTGAATAATTTTAATAATGTAGAAGTGCACCATTTAGACATTTTTAGTACAGAATGTTAATTTAGAAATGACTTTTCATTTTGAAATTTAATTTCATATGATAAAACCATTAAAAATTAAATAAGCCTACATTGAAACTAAATGTTTTGATTTTAATCAAAACAAGATGTTTTAACTGACCTAAAATGTTGTTTCCAAAATTCACCACCATCCCCTGAACAAAAAATATATTCAGAAATGATGGAATGTCCCACAAAACAAGAAATTCCAGTTCCTACTCAACTCTGAAAATTTGGAGTTGTTCAATGAGATATGAAACCAAGGGCTTCATTATTTAGTTGGTGTTGGTCCTGCTTTGAGCAGGGGGTTGGACTAGATGACCTCCTGAGGTCTCTTCCAACCCTGATATTCTATGATTCTATGATTATTTCTAGTCATTGTAGAGTCATGGTATATTTTGCAACAATAAATGTGTTAGCCCTGATATACTGCACAAACACCAATACAGGACAATTACATTCTGCCTATTATACTCTCCCAGCAGTTTCAGCTGGTTCTGCAGTAGTTATCAACATCTTCCATGCCATGACACTTCTCCACATCCCTATGCTCCCTTCCCATCTAGCTGAATGGGTAGGGCAGGGTGACACCAGCGGAGTTCATGACCCCTATGTTGAGAACCCACTGGAACTGATATTTTTCTTCCAGTCCTTTAATATTTTGTAGAGTCACTGTATGCATTTAAATAGACAATATGTTTAAGACCAGAGATGGATGCATTCAGTGCTGAATGAAAACTATCTTTATCTGGTGGTGGTAAGACTTGTCTTAAGGTATTTCATTCAGAGCATTTGAAGGCATAACAAGAACCAATGGCTGGAAGTTAAAGCAAGACAAATTCAAGTTAGAAATAGAGCAAAAGCTTTGTTATCCAGCATGCTGGGGGTATGGGAGGTGCCGGTTAATCAAAAATTCTGGTTAACTAAGACTTAACAATGGAATACCAATTTTCAAAGAATTAGACTACAATAAAATGAAAAAAGTATAAAATCGTATTCAAGTACTCACCAATCCAGTAGTAGTACTGCACTGCAGAGTGGTTGGTTTCTTGAAGCACTTAGGTGTATACAGGGAAAGTTTTCTATACAGTAGGTTATCTTATGACACTTCAGGTCACCCAGATCACTAAAACTACACTTAAGACTAAAACAATTCTGAACATAATTTAATCTTTCTTTGATGATTCAGAAGGCACTTCAGGATCTTGCAGTGCCTCAGAATCATCATCACCATCAATTATCATTGTCAATGTGGAAGGTATAGAAGGCTGGGCTGAATCTGTAATGGCCCTATGACGCCCCCTGGAAGCTGCTCTTTTGAATAAATCCATGATACCAGCTTGCTTGCTTCCTTGTCCTCTGCCTCTTTTGCATAAACATAGAGTGCAGAATGTGTAATTGCATAACCTCCTGGGCTGTATACTAGTCCCAGTTACTAGACTGAAGATTTGTATTGGGAGATATCAGAAATGCCAGTTAATAGAGTTTTCCGGTTGGTAAAGTGCCGGATAACACAGCGTTTCCTGTAATACCCTTTTTTAACAATGAGGATGATTAATCATTGAACAAACCATCACTTGATGTCTTCAGATCAAAACAGACTGCCTTTCTGGAAGATATGCTTTAGCAAAACACAAATTAATGGGCTGAATACTGGGGTTATAATCTTCTCTTTATCGCAGGGCATCTTTGTAGACACAGGGAACAATACAGTGTCACCATTCATTTCTGTCAATGGCTTGTTCATCCATTAAACCCAACCTGGCCTGTTCC
The DNA here is from genome assembly GCF_025201925.1 of Gopherus flavomarginatus. Classification (NCBI taxonomy): domain Eukaryota; kingdom Metazoa; phylum Chordata; order Testudines; family Testudinidae; genus Gopherus; species Gopherus flavomarginatus. The sequence goes on along the minus strand of NC_066618.1, from coordinate 159,391,475 downwards.
TGCGTACAATGCCATGCCATCTAGCTGGTGGTCAGTGGTAATCATGTGAAATTCTCTGGCCTGCATTATACAGGAGGTCAGACTAAATGATCTAATGGCCCTTTCTGCCTGTAAAAACTGAATCCATGAAACAATTTCGGGTAATAAATGAATTAGTAAAAATCAAAGTCTGCGTAAGGATGATTCACAGATAGGAAAAAAAAGAGTGTTAAATAAATTATTCACTTTGAATTGTTCATCTACTTTCCTCCTCACCACCTGATTAATGACTTATTTCCCCGTACTGCGGCTGCTACTGCTTAGCATATGTGAATGTTCAACAGTGCACTTGCAACGTTTCCTAGCAGAGCCAAAGGATGTGAGAAGAAGCAAGCAGGGAGTTAAGAAAGGGTAACTGCTACAAAAATACTTTGTGTTCTGTCAAACTCTGTGCATAGAACAAGATACAATTTGAGCATCAGCAGAGCAAGCTTCTTGTCACTGTGCCACAACCTTGTTCTGGATGGATCATCTTCCCTAGAGGTGAGGAGGGAGTTCAGAGTCCACATTCATCCACTCTGTTGTGTCTGCCAATTAGTCACAATTTTGATTTGAACATTTCACCCACTAGCAGCCTGGACTGAGAGTGCTAATTTGTTTGACGAAGGCCGGCAAAAAAAACCTGTAGTATCTACCATTTTTCAAGTGACTGCTGACATAGATTGGATCACAACCAGCAATCAAGCCATGAAAGGCTTTATAACTCATAACTAATCCAATTCAATCTAATCCTCATGGACTCTTATGTCTTAGCTAGTATTTCTTTTGCAGAAGTAAAAGGTTAAATTCTGGTAAACACCATTGTTAATTTCATAGAATCATAGAATATCAGGGTTGGAAGGGACCTCAGGAGGTCATCTAGTCCAACCCCTTGCTCAAAGCAGGACCGATTCCCAACTAAATCATCCCAGCCAGGGCTTTGTCAAGCCTGACCTTAAAAACCTCTAAAGAAGGAGATTCCACCACCTGCCTAGGTAACCCATTTCCTTTCTTCTTGGAGAGTTAGTTACATCTGTGCAAAGGGAGTGAAAAAATGTTACCAAAACAGAATTCTCCATTCACACCAGTTGTGTTTTACACCCACTCTGAACTCACTTTTCAAGTGTGTAAATGACTACATAAAGTACAAGACACTAGTGAATCAGGCTCTAAGCTTTTCCATGTGCATATCATACTGGTATACCTAAATTCCCTCCAGGAAGTGCTGACAACCAGGAAAAAAAGATTAACTCAGCTTTTAATTCCTGTGCATTGTAGATTGGTTAAATGATCCTTGGTTTATGATTTGCATTCTAACATAAGTTTTATTAAGAGAGTCATTAGCATGATTCAGTCTCCTCTTGTTCAGAAATAAAATTTGTTATTAGTGTTGTCAGTTCTTTAATTTGCTTTCCAGATTAAACATTTCCCATCATTTATCCCTCCTCCTTCCATCCCCCAATGTGTGAGGATTTTGTTTTTCCCAGTGTAAGCTTTTATTTTTATGTTTGCCAACTTTGTTTTTTGGAGCCAACAGCTGTACGTTTTCCACATCCTGCTGCTGATTAAATGCCAAGACAGGCGCAAAGGCACTCTCCGATTTCTCTGTAAATCAATTACTTAGGAGTTATGGAGTTGCTTGATTACAGTGTATTCAAACATCAGTACTGATGTCAAGTATGGATGTGTTAATGGAAAGCACATGGCATATGGAGTCCCCAGCCTGTACAGGTTTCTGGCCTTCCATATTATTTAATATAGTGGTGTCCTACTCCACATTATAGGAAGCAGCATGAGGTTAGTAACCCTTAAGTCTTTGTGTCCTCAGGACCTTTGTAGGAATGGTATATTGGTGAATGTTCTGAAAACACGTAGAGGACTATGAATCAGGGATGTTAGACAACGTCATTTTCAAGGTTATGTTCCCCACTTCGTTTCTTCCATATGTGTGTTCAAAGTCCAGTGGTGGAGTAAGAGCACAGGGATGATCTAAGGAACAAGCAGTAACCTGTGAAATATTCATGCTTGTGTAGAAATATTAGGGCTTATATTCTCTGTGAGATGCAGTGAGGAGTGGGAGACAATCACCTACACACAAATGGTCACATTCCATCCAGTAAAGAGCAGTGCTTCATAAGCACATTCTGAGATGACAAAAACAAATAAGGCTTATTATTAAGTGTTATTTGATGAGGGGGTTGCATCAGAAGGTGCCCGAGGGCTCCAGTGGAAATACAAATTAAAACAAATTAAAAAGCATGAAGACAGAAGGCTGAACAGCAGACCTTCCATCAGGCAGATTGGTCCTGTATTATCTATGGCATTCTGTACCTAAAGTGAGGCAGTTTGCAAGATGGAGCTCACCAAACATGGTTAAACCCATTTTTGCCCTTGCTTCCAAGCTTGGAGTTTGCCCTGGATTTTATTCCACATGACCACTCCCTACCTACACTGTTCCTTATTCTCAGGTCAAATAGAAAATATGCCATGGAAATATATATATATATCTTACTTCTTCAGGGTGATCACAGCTGTGCTCTGTACTTTTACTGCCTTGAAGCATGTCTCACCCAGCCCTTCTCTATGGAAAGAATCTTTAGTGGGAACAAATATAGGATCAAATAAGCTTTGAAAAGTAGGAAATGCTGCAGATTTTTCTAGCACTAAATTAATGCACCTAATACAGAAGGGCAGAATGGAGAAACCTCAGTGCCTAAGAACCCTCTTTCAGGATTCTGGAAAGTTTTGGATAAGTTGCTCATTCTTATTCCCCTACCAATTCTTTGCACTTCTTAAATCGGCTGGAATTGGAAATGCCAAAATAGCAAGAGAAAAGCTGCTCTCATGCACCAGACTTTGAATTCAAGGATCGCTAGACCATGCAGTAGAACTCAGAGGGGCCGAATCCGACCACTGGCAGCCAAGCTCCCCTCCCGCCCGTCCCGTCCCGCCCCACCTCACCTCCACCTCCTCTCCTGAGCATGCCATGTCTCCCCTCCTTCGACTACCTCCCAGCGCTTGCTGCCGCCAAACAGCTGTAGCAAGCTCTGGGAGGAAGGGGGAGGAGCTGGAATGTGGCACACTCAGGGGAGGAGGCGGGGCCAGGGCAGGGATTTAGGGAAGGAGTCGAATAGGGGCAGGGAGGGGGCAGAGTTGGGGAGGGGACTTTGGGGAAGGGGTTAGAATGGTGGTGGGAGGGGGTGGAGTCAGGGCAGGGCCGGGGCCAGAGGGGGTCTGGCACCCACCAGCGCCAGGAGAAGTCGATGCCTATGGTAGAACTCACCTGTTTCCCTGCCACTTTTGCAGGGGAAGGTAACTGATGGATTGGATTGATTGAGGGTAGGAGGCTGGGATGGGTGTTGGAATTGGGAAATATTTATTATGGTCTACAGGTATCCCGGTGTCTGGGTGCTCTGTTTGGATTTTTTAAGGGGTATTTTATGTTATGTGTTATGATGTGTCCAGTTACAATTAGTGCCAGTTACATACATAAAATAAATATTTCTGGCATAAGAAACAAACACCAAATATCACATATGCAAGGCAGTAACTGCCAGATTTGCAGCCCAAATCTGAAGACTCAGAATGTTCAGCTAAACACTTGGAGCCAAATTCTGCTCTCAGTTACATCATTGTAAATCTGGAGCAACTGATAAGATTGAATTCATTATTGATAAAATTAAACAAAGTAAACAAAAAACCTGGTTGCAATGAAATTACTTGTGATACCAATACTGCAACGTTTGTGATTCTATCATGCTATTTATGTTTTCCCTAAAGGCCCCAGCTCTTGGAGTCATGTGACTAAGGGAGAATCCCAGCTTTGATTTAAAAAGTAGCCTTCGTGGTTTCAGGAAAAAAGCTTGAAAATATGAACTCTAAAGGTTCAAAACCCAGAAGGCAAATAAAAAGAGCCCATTTATTTTAAAAAAATCTCATTTCCAAGCCTCTAGATTTTTGAACATTTGGGGTTGGTAATACTGGGATTCACACCGTAGTGCAAATGAATAAAATATATCCCTTAAGCTTTTCAACTGAACCCAAATCTTTGTGGATCATCCATTCCCACTTCTTGATGCATAATGCATAAAAAGCACTCTGACATCTTTTTGAGTGGAAAGTGACATTCCTCCTGGCTCATGTACTCTAGGGGCATAAAAGTGGTGACTTGAAATCATTCCTGTAGAAGACAAGAGCATTTTAATGGGGAGAGAAAGCTTCCCATTTGACAGGTAAATCATCCAGGAAAGCCATACATGCAGAGCTTAAGTCACTACCATGTAAAAGGCAAATGTTTAAAAATCTCTTCTTTCATTTTTAGGTCAAATTGGCTGGAATATAACTCAGGGGACCCGGGTCTAAATTCCACAGGTGAAATCCAGGCCCCTTTGAAGTCAAAGAGACTTTTGCCATTGTGTTCAGTGTGGCCAGGATTTCATCCAAAAACCAACAAGAACTTTGCAGTCCATGTCTTTGGCAGATTCCCTTTGTGTTGAAGAAACACTCCAAAGAGATATTCCAGCTGCCGTTCTTCTCAGTTTATTTTCTTTATATTCAATGGCTCTACACTCACACACATGTACCCTCCAGATCTTGTTGTATACAAATGCGCTCTAGCTCACTGACCTGCTGCCACCCTGCTCTGCTACTGTACTTCTCTGTCATTATGGAACATGCTAAGATGCTAATAGAGGGAGTCTCGATCTGAATGCCGTCTCTGGGGCCCACATGTAATATATTCTGACCTCAACACCATTTAGGGCTGGATAGTCTTAGCCTTTATTCTGCTGTGCAGGGGATCAAGGGGCATCAGGTCTCCTCCTTTCTTCTCTGCACAGCCCTGCTTAGATTGTGACTTCTGCCAGGCTGGGGGAGAGCTCAGGCTACTTGCAGAGCAGGGAGTAACTGGCAAGCTAGAAGGGGCGGAAAGAGGCATGGAGTGGGGGGACCCTTGGCTCCACCAGGTTATTTGTTGGTCAGAGCAGATGGCAGGATATAGAGGAGAGAGGAGGCTGTTGCATGAAAAGGGGCAAAGTACTTCACTCCTTCCCTGGTGCAAACAGGGAGCAGAAGAGAAAGTCCCATGTTGTTCTCTGGCTGCTCGTGGGGTAGAGCAGCAACACACCACCCCATAGTCAGCAACTAACTAAAGCGGCAGCAAGGGACGAGTGGCTTCAGCACATAAAACTCTGATTAACCCAGCTAGCTCCTTGATGACCACATTATACTAGGCTTGTCCTACTGCAAAGAAAAATGATGCTTGCACATAAATGACTAGCCATCCAGCCCTATTACTCAACCCTTGTGACTCCTTTATTCCACTCTGCTCACTCGCTGAGTCACATCTGACACTCGATTGTCAGCTCTGAGCAGCCAGGCTCACAGCATGTGTCTTTATTTTCTCGGTCAAATTCCGAGCATGGTCCTGGGCATTGCCTCGTTAAATAATAATTGCAATTATTAATAATTATATATCCACCACGAATCCTTCTACTTGAGGTCATTGCATAATTCCACCAGAATTTAATTTAATCAGGAATCTCAGTTTATAACTCAGTTAGGGACCATTATTAATGACAGTAACGCTGAGAGGCCACAACTGAGATAGGACCATTGTACAATCAGCAACACACTGAGCGACAGTCCCTGTCCTGAAGAGATTCTAATCTAAATAGCCAGAACAGATACATAAGATACTACTCAACGTCAAAAAGGGTAATAGAATCTGGCATTAAATTGATAGTGCTTATAAGGCAGAAGGCTTTCAAGATATGATATAGTATATTTCAGAAGAAGAAGAGGCTCCTATGGTATTTTATAGAATAGGAATAAAATATAAACCAACCACACCGATGTCACCGCTGCTAGTCATTTTATGACTTCCTGCAAGCTTTGGCAGTAATTGTTTTCTGTGTTGGGTTTGGATTCTTATTATATGACAGGCAAGTTCTCCTGACAACCATCGTAAATTTCAAAAAAGGGAAACAGCCTTTTCCTAGCACAGAGCCTATGGGAATAGAGCGATAACACGAGCTGGGTGAAACTTTCTCTTAATGAAACCTCAAAGCAGGTAAAACGTGCTGTGACTTGTCTTACTCAGAATTGGAGTCAATGTATTGAATGAGCATGAGCCCTGTTCAAGTGAACTTGGGTGACTTCCACTCAAACAAAACACAACAGTTTCAGCTGAGTATCACTCCTCGGGAAACTTCAAGAAAGTGGAGCCTAGGGACATGAAATGAGAATAAAGGTTCACATTAATTTCTAATCTCAGGCCATCATGTTTTCTTCACAGCTGCACTTATATTTGTCCCATGCTGTCAGTTAAACTAGCAATAACTACGATGGCTTTTAATGCTGATCCGTGCCATGTAGTTAAGATACTAATCCATGCATTTAAAAGAGAACTGGATAAATTCATGGAGGTTAAGTCCATTAATGGCGATTAGCAGGATGGGTAAGGAATGGTGTCCCTAGCCTCTGTTTGTCAGAGGGTGGAGATGGATGGCAGGAGAGAGATCACTTGATCATTACCTGTTAGGTTCACTCCCTCTGGGTCACCTGACATTGGCCACTGTCGGTAGACAGGATACTGGGCTGAATGGACCTTTGGTCTGACCCAGTATGGCTGTTCTTATGTCTGGGACACAGGAAATGTGGGTTCAAATCCCTGCCTTGCCAAAGACTTCTTGTGTGACCTTAGTTAAGTCACTTAGGGCCAGAACGTTAAAAGTATTTAAGCAACTAATTCCAATTAAAATCAATGGGAGTTAGGTGCCTAAATTCCTTTGAATTTCTGGCCCTTCCTCATTCAGTGCCTTAGTTCCCCCTTTGTGAAATAGAGATAACAGCACTTCCCTACCACACAGGCTCTTGTGAGGATAAATATGTTGAAAATTGTAAGATGCTCAGATACTATGGTGGTGGAGGGTGACAAGTGCAATAGACAGCTGGATCTGCAACACAAGTGAAACTATTTGGACTACAGTATTGGTTTTGTCAAAAAATGCCAACACCGTCTGAATTTTCCATCCCAGCCCAGGCCCAATTCCAAACGGCAACATTCAAAAAGTCTCAGGTTGGAAATGTCGTACATATTTGATGCGGAAAAAAGACACAAAACCCTTTAGAAGTTATAAAGAATGCAGGAATAAGAAACAGTGACTTGTTAGTGAGATAAAATGAGGGGGAGGCAGCCTCCCGGTGCTATGACAGTCCAGGCAGGACATTAAGCGGTGCGGGGGGGAGGAGCCCAGCATGCCGCTGCTATGATAGTCCAGGCAGGACAGAATCTTTTCTTTACACAGGAAAGGGAGGGGACTGATGGAGCTCAGCCCCCAGTGGCTATGATGAAGACGGTTACCAGCCATTCTGTACCATCTCCTGGGAATGACCAGGAATCATTCCTATTTTTACCCAGGTGCCCCTGAGGCCAGCCAGGGGTATTCAGCAGTTATCAAGCATGTACTGTCTGCCACCGGGGAGGGGAGAGGAGCGGATACTGCTCTTCACTGCTGCAGCATCGCGTCTACCAGCAGCATTCAGTAGACATAGGGTGACATTGAAAGAAGTTAAGAAACGATTTCTTTCCCTTTTCTTTCACTTGGGGGGGGGGAGTAAATTCACGACCTATTCCCTGAACCACGCCGGACAATGTGTTTCAACCTACAGGCATTGGGAGCTCAGCCAGGAATGCAAATACTTTTTGGAGACTGCTGGGGACTGTGGGATAGCTGGAGTCCTCAGTACCCCCTCCCTCCCTCCCTCAGCGTCCATGTGAGTCTCTGGCTTCCCGTTACACTTGTCACGCAGCACTGTGTAGCCTGTAGATTTTTTTTTCAAACACTTTGGCATTTCGTCTTCTGTAACAGAGCTCTGATAGAACAGATTTGTTTCCCCATACAGCGATCAGATCCAGTATCTCCCGTACGGTCCATGCTGGAGCTCTTTTTGGATTTGCGACTGCATTGCCACCCGTGCTGATCAGAGCTCCACGCTGGACAAACAGGAAATGAAAATCAAAATTTCGCGGGGCTTTTCCTGTTTTCCTGGCCACTGCATCCGAGTTCAGATTGCTGTCCAGAGCGGTCACAGTGGTGCACTGTGGGATACTGCCTGGAGGCCAATACCATCGATTTGCGGCCACACTAACCCTAATCCGATATGGTAATACTGATTTTAGCGCTACTCCTCTCGTTGGGGAGGAGTACAGAAACCGATTTAAAGAGCCCTTTATATCGATATAAAGGGCCTCGTAGTGTGGACGGGTACAGCGTTAAATCAGTTTAACGCTGCTAAAATTGGTTTAAACACGTAGTGTAGACCAAGCCTAAGAGAGAAAAAGCAAGCCATTCAAAAGGCAGAAATTGCCCGCCCTCCACCTCATATCTTTACCTGCTCCCCCCAGTAATGCTGGACTGCAGCTTTAAACCCCAGCTCGTGTTGTTGGGGGATAGGGGTGCAGCAGGAGCTGGGAATTCTGGCTGACTCAGCTCAGATTCTTCTGAGAGCTCCAGAACAGCACATGCAGCCCCACCACAGGATGCAAGGTGGATTTCCATGCTTGTCTTGGCTCACTGGGTGAGCTCATACGGTAGCTAATGCTAGCAGCCTCAAAGCAGACCTTGTTGGCCTCTCCCTAGGGGTGAAACATGAAGCAAGGTTCTTTGATCCTGTTTCTCCCCCCATCAGGACCGGCACTAGGGGTTTGAGCGCCCTAGGCAGACGGCAATTTTGCCGCCCCACGTGCTGGTCCCGCGGCTCTGCTGGAGCTGCCGCAGTGGTGCTCGTGGAGGGTCCGGTGCTCCGTGGCTCCGGTGGAGCTGCCGCAGTCATGCCTGCGGGAGGTCCACCGGAGCCGCGCGAGCAGCCGACCGTCCGCAGGCACGACTGCGGCAGCTCCACTGGAGCCACCTGCCGCCCCCTCCGGCAAACCGGTGCCCACCAATTATTCTGGCGCCCTAGGCGATTCCCTAGGCTGCCTAAATGGTAGTGCCGGCCCTGCCCCCCATTTATGCCATCGCAACCCAGATGCAATCTGGCCCATTAGAAAGAAGTGGCCCATGCAGCCCCACTACAGACTCACAATGAATGTGTTAGGATCATGGCTGCAGACTTCCATGGACATCATTCTTCCATCTTTCACAACCAAATGTTGACACCATAAACATTAAGGTTTGAAGGCTGTCCTCAGTCACTCCTGTGCAGTGACATTCACTGGGGAGCATAGGTGAAGCCAGGCAGAATTTCTCCAAAATGGGTCAATTCCTGCACTGGGCTCAGGGTTTGTCCAAGGACTTAAGCAGTTCAAAAGAAGGTGCAAATATCATATAAAGGGCATTTGTACTATCAAACTCTAGTTTCCCTTGTGGCAGAGAACAGACAGGATAGATAATAATAGAAACCATTTGTAGAGGTTGCTGCTGGACACAGACAAAGTACGTTGTGGTTCTTCCTGGTTCCAGATTAAATTTAGCTTGTGCTGCTGAGAGACGATCCTCACTTGGGTCTCCCTCAGTCCTGGCCTGGACTAAGCAAACATGGAAATGGAAACCATTCTGCTGCAGGTCACTGGGTACATGCATCCCAGGAAAAGCTGAGAGTTGTCCGGGAAGGGGGTGTGCAAACCTCAACAGTGGAGTTGGCTGGAATATTTTTGACAATATTGTTTTCCAGACCTGCTGTTTTCATCAAAGCACAAATGTTTGGTGGGGACATATTGATTTTGACGAGCTTTTTGCTGGCAAGGTTTCCGAGGTCCAGGATGGACTCTCTGGTTAATTTGAGGGACAGAGACAGAGAGAGCAAGTGGATTCAAAAAAACTGACCTTTTTGCATAGAAAATGAACAGCTTTTGACACTATCCCCCTTTGACCAAAACATTCAAAAGGGGATTTTTTTTTGTTTCAATGTGTAATGCATGTTTTTTCCCAAAACCTCTGAAGCTCTCACCTAACAGAATTCTTGTTCTCCAGCTAGCTCTATTAAACAGCATCCCAACCAAGCCAGAAAGGGGTAAAATGGCCTTAACACCTATCCTGCAGCAGTCTATTCTGGGAATAAGGCTCCTAAAAGCTTGGCCTAAAATGAAAGAGTGCCCATGCAGTGGAAAAGCCTCAGGAAAGGTTGGGAGGGCATTACCTACCCTGATTTTAAACCAACCCCTCCTGATTGTCACCTATATGTGTTAATTTCACCTAGAGCATTGTCCAGCACTCTCCATTCAGAGGCTGGTCTTGAACTACTTTGGAGGGCTCTTTCCACCTAAGGTATTTGAGAGGGCACATGGCAACTTGTGGCTGATGAAATGATCTACCTGTCGCTCACAAGAACACGCTCCCCCAACGTAAAGCCTGGGTCTGTTTAAATTCCTGTGTACACCCTGCGAGCAGGCATGGAAGTGGAATGTCTACACTGGTCCTGCGAGCATCCCTCTTCCAGTCCAGGCACAGGTAATTGATACAGACACTGTTGTTATGGACATATTGGTTACTAACGCGGAGAGAAGAAAGCTTCCCCCTTGCATCTCTGCACCTATCATTGATCAGTCGCTGAACAGCATGTTGTGCAGGTTGCTGTATGCCTTCCTCGTTATCCTGTTCTGATTTCTGACTCTCAGCTTTTCTTTGCACCCTACCTGGCCTGTCTGAACCAGGCTGACATGCATTTTACACAGCAGCCAGGGACTCTAGCACCACACCACTAGGTTTCCCCAGACATGCTCTCATTATGTCCAGAGACTTGCTGTACTCTCCTAACTATACCTTGCCTTTGACTATGATGATAGATCTGTGGACCCCAACTTGCACTGAGCTATCTACATGGGAACAGACACCTCCATTAATGTTGTTTAGCAGTTCTTCATATAGTTGTTTTATTCCATAAAGGGCAAGATTACAATAGGTTTCAAGGGTCTGTTGTTGATTCTCTTTCTTTTGGATATTCAATATTTTAAATTTACATATCCTGCTAAAGGGATCAGCATTGCAGTTATTTTCTCACAAACTTCACAACATCACAAATAAAGTATCAGGGGATAGTCACGTTAGTCAGTATCCACAAAAACAACAAGGAGTCCGGTGGGTCTTTTACCCACAAAAGCTTATGCCCAAATAAATCTGTTAGTCTTTAAGGCAACATCACTAATATGGGCTTTCACTGATGTTTACTTCCACATCCCTCCAACGGGTATTTCAAGGATTATTCTGATTATTATATGGCTGCATAATACATCAAAGGTTTCAAATAGAATTGGTTGGGAAATGTTTTTATTATAATTATTTGTATCGCAGTAATACCCAGGAGCCCAGTCATGGACCATGACTCCATGGTGTTAGGTGCTGTACAAACTGTGGAACTTAAAAACTTTTCATATAATGGAATTCTTATTTTCTAGCCAGCACTGTTGAGACCCTGCAGCTCCCATTAACTTCAACTAGCATTATTAATGCTCAGCATTTCTGAAATCTGGCTCCTGGATTCTGTGCTTGGCTCTGCCATTAATCACCTTTGTGACCTTGAGCAAGTCACGTTCCCTCACTGGGCCAGAGTTTTCCCATCTGCAAAATGGGGATAATGATGTTTGCAAAGCTCATTGTAATCTATGGATGAAAAACTCTGTATAAAAAAGCTAAGCATTATGGGGCTATGATACAAAGTAGATAGGAAAACAGCCTGGATCAAGACGTAACAGTGTTTTTGCATAGTATATGTCTCTTAGTGCTACATTTCTGTTTAGCACTCTTTTTTTCTTTTAACAAAAAGGACAAACAGATTTTTGGAAAAAATTATAATGTGATTCTAAAATAACAGAGAAACTATGTGAAGATAGGGAGACTAACCTTAGGAAACTTTTCTTATAAGGGATCAAAGCTTCAAAGTTCAGTTTTGAATAAGGAAGTTTTCTTCAACTTAAATCAAATGGATCAACAGCAGCAGCTCTATGTGGGCAGCCAGATTTGCGGATTTTTTTTTCACCAAAGTGTGCGTCATGTGCTCTCAAACCCTTTTTGGGTATGTTTGGGATATCTTGGCAACAAACATTTCAACAGAATGACACTCAGAGCAGAAAGAGCCAGTCCTCCTGGGGCTTTTCCTTTTACAATGTCTAAGTCTTTCCTCAGACACTTTTCCAGTATTGACCTGCATTTCAGATGACGGACTTAGATAGACTCTGCAGTCATTGACATTCATGAGACAATAACAGCTAAAGGATTTAGTGAAATATTATGTTGGAATCCTATAGAAGTTAATTGAAAATGGTCACCTTTCTAAGATTTTTTTTTTAAACTTTCCCTTGGAATTTGATTGAGAATTATATCCCTATCTAGAGTCCTATAGAATGGCACAAAGCAGCTATAGACAAAAGGAGATCATTTTCCATTTCACTCTATAGGTTTTTAGGGTAATTTCCATAAGATGCTGTAGAGCCTTATTAGTTTCATGCTTCTGAAATTGTAGAAGGCTCTCCCATAAGGGCACAATTTCAAAGCTTTTGTTTAAGCTTTTTCTGGCAAAAATTGGCTGCTGCAAAGAGATTAGCTTGCCAATGGTTAGGATGATTTAACTAGTTTGGTCAAGAACTAACTTAATAACCGCAGCTTATAAACTATAGCCTGGTTTTCTTTCATATGTGTTTTGCTTGTATCCCCAAAACAGAGGGGAAAAAAAGATCTGCAGGCATCTAAATCTGTAATTCATGTGGAATCCTGGATTTTATTGCAGTTGGTAAGTAATTCTCTATTAAAATCATTTTCTCTAAACAAACTTTCCAATGCTGAAGTTTGAACTTAGCAGCTAAATCTGTAACAACAGAAACACTGATATGTAGAATTGATTCCCAACACCTACCTGGCCCTCGGATTTAAAAACCACAATAAACATAACCATGAGCATAACCCACTAGAATTTGAGTGGTTCATTCTTTTTTCCATTTGGTCTGCTAATCCCGCTATTATCTACACCACACTCTTGTGCTACATCATAAACATTGTTAAAATACAGAGTACTTTTTTTTTTAAGGGATGCATTAAAACTTTGAAACTGTATGTCATTCCATTTGCAACTAGCAAACAGTTGAGTTAATCGCTCTTTTCAAAGAGAAATATATTTGCAGTCGCTCTCTGGCTTTTTTTAAAAAAGGTCACCTTTGCAACAAAATATAGAGAAGCTAAAATAATTATTTTGCACTAAAGACCTAATTCAAAACTCACAGAAGTCAATGGCAGCCTTTCTCTTGGTTTCAGTGGCTTTGGATCAAGGCCTAAAGGGCAGATGATCAAGAGCTCAATTCTCATTTAGGCACCAAGGTAAATTGCCCGGTTTTCAACGGATCTCAGCACTTTGGTTGCTTGTTGAGTGCTTAGCTCTGGAAAATCTGTCCATAAATGTCACAATGGGAGCACTATGGAAAATCCGGACTTGATTGTGGGTACTGAGCAATTGAAAGTCTGGTCCCTTAGCGCCTTTTAAAATCCAGATGTAAATTTGCAAAAAGATACGTTGGTGTTGAAGTTAATGGTGCTTATGTCCTTTACGCCAGCTAAGGATTTGGCCCATAATGTCTGTAGAGCTGGCCAGAGGACAACAATTCCATTTGGTGGAGAAATTCAAAACTGACTTTCTTCCAAATTGTCACAAAACCCGACATGTGTAACATGCTCTGCAAAGGAAAAATCTGATTGTGTTTTAATTTTTTATTTCAGCTCAATAAAAATGTTTTGTTTCAGTTTCCACTTTTTAAAAATGTATAATAAAAAATTGAAACAAACAGTCCTTTCAAAATGAAAAATCAAAAACTGTTTCATTTCAATAATGTCCAAAACAAGATTCTTCAATGCTGTGGAAAAAAACTTCCCCCCGAGATTTTACTAAACAAATTATTGGTGAAATTGACATGATTTTGAGAAGTGTTTCAGTTTTGATGGAACTGCATTTTCCAATGGAAAATGGTTCTGTCTAAGTTTTGCGGATCGGCTCTAACCCATAGCAAGGCAAAAAGAGATTCCCCTACCCCACAGAAGTTATTATAAAAGGTTAAGTGTTTTGCTTTACTTACCAATAGGCATGACTATAAAGAAAGGAAGCCAGCACAGTATGAAGCACCCCACCACTATTCCCAGGGTCTTGGCTGCTTTCTTTTCCCTGGAGAACTTCAGGAGACGTACTGAGAAGTGTGTTTTGTTCTTTGTGCAGGATGTAGATCTGCTCTGTACCGAGGTGTTTTTGCGATGGATCCGGAGAGTCACCTCTTCAGAATGAGATTTCTCCGTTTTCAAGCCAGAAATCAGGCCTTTGCTTTCTCTTTTGGCCACCACATACACTCTACAGTACATCACCAAGATGATGGTCAAGGGGAGGTAGAAGGAGCCAAAAGCAGAGAACAATACGTAGCCAGGCTCTTCAGTGATTTGACAGATGGTCTCATCTTCTGGAGCTGGCTCCTTCCAGCCAAAGAGAGGTCCAATGGAGATCACCAGAGACAAAGCCCAGACACTTAGCAGAGCCAGGAGTCCCCTCTTTTCTGTCACTATAGCTGGATATCTCAGTGGGTAGCTCACCCCAATGTATCTGTCTATAGAGATGATACATAGGCTCATGATGGAAGCCGTGCAGCATAGGACATCGACAGCTGCCCAGATGTTGCAGAAGATCCTCCCAAAGACCCAGTAGCCCAAAATCTCAAAGATTGCTGAGAAAGGCAGGACAGTGGAAGTTAAGAGGAAATCCGCAACAGCCAGGTTGATTATGTAGTAATGGGTGACACTCTGAAGGTGTCTGTGGCAGGCTACTGAGAGGATAACCAGAATATTACCCAGCACCCCAAAAATAATCAGCCCCCCTAAAATTACCCCTAATAATATGGCCTTAAAATTGTTCACTATCCCCACAGTCTGGGTGCAATTTGAACAGTCAGAGGAATTTCCAGGGAGGAAAACCATTGTCGTTGGCAGATAAAGTTCATCCAACTCTTGTGCTCCACTTGACTTTCTACTGCTTAACGTGCTGAGATCAACTCTTTGAAGGTTTTGCAGGCAACATTTGCCCAGCTCTGTTGGTAAAAGGTATTATAATTATTAATAACAACAACAATAATAATGACTTAGAAACACAAAACCAGGATAAGTAACCAATCCAGAAACATATTGGAAAAGCCATAAAGTTCTCTCTAAGCTTCCGCTCTTCTGGTTGCTTTTGGCAGCTAATTAGCAACATAGCCCCAATTTTGAAGACTTTCCAAGACTGGCTTTCTTCCTGGGATGCAGGGGTCTCAGTTGTATGGTGTAAAGTAGGGGCACCAATGAGGACATTTCTCTTACTTTCCAGGATAACTGTCCCAGGGGAAATGGACCTGCAGTGCTAAAATCATTCCTGCTTTTTGGAGACAGTAAGACGAAGTTTGCAGAGGTGAAGGGAATAATGTAAAAATCTCCAGTGTCTTAATTTGGATTCCTCCTAACAGGAAGTTGGTGACACTTTCACTGGCCTTCTCTGTGTTGTAATTCTATTTCGCACCTAGCTTTGTAGAAACCTCGGCAGTGGTCATGATGCCCATCATTTCTGTGATTTTCCAGCTGAAGGATGCTCATCTGTAGCAGGCTTCATCGTCTTGATGTGTTGATCAGAAGTTTATGAGTCTCTGGGAAAGTTGTTGTCTTGCTGCTTGGTCCCCTGGGCCAAGGATCTGGGCTTATTAACACCAGCTTGTTGTAGGCTCAAAAGGAAAGGGGACGTTTGCACCTTGATACTGTGCTCTTCTCTGACATGGGGCCCACCTAAGGGAGGTGAAAAGACATGAACAACATGATTCAGAGAGCTCATGACTACCTATTGCTGTGATTTCCCAAGCAGAAATATTTTCTGGCGCCTGGGAATCTATTTTAGTAAACCCTCCACATCAGCTACGATATTAGATTAATATCCCAGTCCCTTCCATTCAGTGGAAGCTCTGCTATTTGGCTGATGTTGTGCCAGACAGCACAGACCAATATGAATTTTTGTTGCCTGATCAATTTTTCTGACCACCTCTCCATACCCCCAGCTAAGAAACAATGTTATACATTCAGCAAAAGCCTGCCGTCCATTGACCTGAGGGTAAAACAATCAACCCTGATCATTAATTTGCCTACTGGGACCATTTATTAAAGATACAAAGGGACAGAAATCAGAACGAGAAACTGATTGTGAACCAAATCTGCAACTCCAGAATTTAGTATAGAATCGCCCAAAGTGACTCCCTTACAGATCAAACTGCTCATTAGTTGAGATAAGCTGTACATTTTAGAAAGCTACAGGGGAAAGTGACTTGTGAAATCGATGGGGTGTTGCAGAAAGAATGAGTTTTTGCTGGCTGGAATAGCATTTCAAAACATCTGGAGGCCAAATCCATCCTTGGCTGAATAAAGATGGAAAAAAGATACATCCGATGGAAATGTGAGAATGAAGATAGGAATTTGAGGCAAAAAGGGCATGAAGGTTAGTTATAAGTGACAGCTAATCCTCTCTTATAATGCTAGGGATGGTCTCGGTTTCCTGTTCAAGCCCTGATCAGATATTTGAAAGGCCATCAATAGCAACACAGACCTCAGTTCCCAGATAAGAAGAACCTCAGTAAATTCTTATGGGCAAGCTCACTGTATTATCTCTTGCAAATTAACTCTCCTGTCTGATTAAACACACTCCCACCAATCCAGCAGCAAAAATCATCTCATCTACGAATCCCAGGAGTGTGTATTTTTCTACAGGAATGGAAATAAAAATAAAAAAGTCTTATTTTAGCACCTGTGGATTCCCAAATTCAGATGCACAGGGCGGTGGGGAAGAAAAGGTCGCTTTCTTTCCACAGTGGGAATTCACCTTCCTTCCAATGCTACATTTACATTTGTCTTTCCACAGGAGGGAATGAGACCTCGAGTTACTCCAGGGAAAAGGAAGGTTTAGAATAAGCACATAAGTGAAAAATGAAACCACCATCGTTTTAAGCATTTTCTGATATTAT
The DNA here is from genome assembly GCF_025201925.1 of Gopherus flavomarginatus. NCBI lineage: Eukaryota > Metazoa > Chordata > Testudines > Testudinidae > Gopherus > Gopherus flavomarginatus. Next base: position 159,374,461 of record NC_066618.1, on the reverse strand, counting down.
TATTTAGTATAAGGCTGATGATGGAAAAGGGAATTAAATGATCAAACTGCATTTCCAAGTGCATGAAATAGAACTTCCCAGCAAGTAAAAGAAAGGAGAAGGCAGAAAAAAGATAAGCGAGGCAAAAAAGGAAGAAGGTATAATACATATATGCTCCAAACAACCCAACATCCATCCCGACCCTCACCCTGCGTGCTAGAGTCTCCAGACCTGAGACTCTGCCCTACCTTTGCCCTTCACCCACACTCACCTCCTGGGAGGCTGCACAGCTCCTGTTGCTGAGCATCTGGGAAGGACATTCACAGCCAGCCCATAGCACAGCACTGCAGTGTCCTCTCTGCATGCAGGGATGGGGAACTCTGCCGGAGATTCCACCAGTCTCTCACCCCCTTTTTAACTCCCCTTGTGTTTTGATGACTCACAATTACACTAATTCCTGTGTCCCAATGGCTGAGGGGCTTGGGGCCAGCTTCTCTGAAACCTCCGCTCCCTGCCACTTGCAATGTTCAGCGCCACACTGTCAAGAAGCAGCAGCAACTTTACCGCTATGCTGCCGTAGCAAGCAGTATCCCTGCCATTACCGTAATCTCCTGCCATTGCCGTATTGCTCAGAAACTAAGAGCACTCATGGGATGCCCAATTGTCTTTTGCGATGATTTACTGAGCTTGCATGGGAAAGGAGTGAGAATTCAGAAAGTGTATTTTTCAAACTGGAAAGATACTAGTTGGCAGAACTGTCACATTCACAATATTTATGGGATTGATAATTGCCCTAAAATGAACTGGCAAAATATCACCTCAAATTACATGGGGCAAAAAAACAACCCATGAGTCTCACACAGCTCTGTTGCACTATAAAACGTGCAGTGCTTGCCAGATAAAATGACTATGAAGAAAATAACAAGGACTGACAAGTATTCATACACACACACACACATCATAGAATATATGCACTGGATTAGAGATTAAATTAGCTAAACAAAGATAGACAGTTATTGCATGTTTTCCCCATTTGGTCCACATTGCAACGATCCTCCTCTTTTCCCAGGGGCTTAACTAAATGGTTGGGGAATTGCATTGGGAAACAGAGTCTGGTTTAGGAAGAAGTTGAGGAAAGTTAAGCATGAAAATCTTGTATTTAGATAATAAATTGTGGGAGTTGACATTTTGCTTGTGGCTCTTTTGACTTATTGAACTGCTGCCTTTCAGTTTTGTGCCATACCAATATCAACTAACACGTGAATAGAAAAATACTGAATGACATCACAAACATATGTGTGTGTGTGTGTGTGTGTGTGTGTGTGTGTGTGTGTGTGTGTGTGTGTGTGTGTGTGTGTGTGTGTGTGTGTGTGTGTGTGTGTGTGTGTGTGTGTGTGTGTGTGTGTGTGTGTGTGTGTGTGTGAAAAGCTGCCTTCAGATTTGATGCCTGCAGGGAGAAGGATGAAAAGAGCTGGCCTTTTATATTGACTCCTGTAGCTGTACTCTGAGACAGGATACTGGACTAGATGCACCACTGGTTTATTCCAATATGGCAGAGTCACCATGGTCTTATATTAACATGTAATCAGGTGCCACATAGTTCCCTGGATCTCAGTGGAAGGAGGAAACCTAAGAGGCACAGTTGGTTTGGATGCAGGTTGAGCATCCAAAGCATCATAAAAAGGGTAAAAGAACCCCTTACTTGGAAATAGAGCTGATTGATTAGCATTAATCAAACTCAACATTTGCCAAATTTAGGTCTTTTCTTGATTCACAATTATTTTTGCTGGCATAGGGACAATTCCTAGATTAGTAACTTTGAGAGGGGAAGCATGATCTAGTGGTGAAAGTCTAGGACTGAGGAGTCAGGCAATCTGTTCCTAATTCTGCCACTTATGCTGTGTCACTATGTGCATGACTCGTTATGGCTCTATTTGCTCCCATGTACAGTGGGAATAATGGGATGCTGTGAGACTGAATTCACTGATGTTTGCAAAGTGCTTTGGAAGGTGCCAGAGAAGTGCAAGGAATTATTATTAGCATGATCCTTGCACAATATTATCCTGGAATTAAAATCCCTCACCGTGTAATAGCATGTAAGGAGCATCAATTCGACAGTTTCACAGGGAAAGAGAGAGAAAGGAGGAACAGCCTTCTGGACCAGCATCGACAGACACCACATACCATAGCAAATTACTGATTACTGGATTTCTTTCACTGAAGGCACTGCAAGAAACCACTGAAAACAGCTCACGACAGTATGTGGAAAAATTTCATCTGTCAATCAGAGCATTAAAATAAAAGAGCTCAAACAGTGGGCTGATGAGTTGTTTCCCTTCTTGAGTTTGAATGCCAGAGAACAAAATGTGATTCTGGCTGCCCAAAACATTGCTGTTTATTTTAATTATCTTCCCAAGACTTGAACATCATGGCAAGAAAAATAACCTCTTTCTCCCCTGCCCTGACTTTTCAGAATTGCCAGCAAACCAAAAAAACCCCCCAGCTCTTATTTTGACCCCATGTGGTAGAAATTTGATGAAAAGCACACATCCGTTTTCAGGATCATCCCCTTTCCTTGATGTGGTCTCACAACTGAGCCCCAAATCATTGCCTAACTGAGGTCCAGCTCTGAGCATGCCTCAGTCACACGTGTGGTTTCACAAAAGGATTAGTCACAGTGCTTTGACAGACCTGCCCTGAATAGTGAATATGCAATGAAGTTGAAACCTAGACAGCTGAGGAAGGGTTGATCTGTGTGTGTGTGCGTGTAATAATTCACAGCTCTATTTGTGAATAAATTCCCATGAGGTGTGTGTGTGTGTGTGTGTGTGGTGGGAGGAACAGTGTTTTTCGAAGGATCTGAAGCATTATCAAAGGTTATCATATGAAAATCAAAATGGGTCTGGATTTTCCATTCGATGGACTTCATCTAGAGTGGATTAAATGTGTGGTGCAGTGGTCAAGAAGCAAAGCACACCTGGCAGGCTTCAGCACTGAAAATCTACAGGAACCATTATGGGCCAGACAGGTGTAAATCAGCATAGCTCCATTAATTTCATCAGCCAATTTATACCAGCTGACAATCCGGGCCTATAGGTATCTCACTGCCACTTAAAATGTCATTGCTGTTTCCTAAAGAATCCAATATGTGTACATTATAGTGAGATAAACGATACCAATAGAATTTCTCATCAAACCTATGGAAAGCAGCAATGACTATATAGGTACTAGACATTAATATGGAAATGATCCCAAAGCATTTTACAAACATTAATTCCTTTAGTCTTAAAACACCCATGCGAAATCACTAAATATCTGTATTTCAGGGAGTCATATTCATTTTAAAGACTGGTGAACTGTAGTGAAGCAAGGTTTGAGTGCTCAGCAAATTAGCAAGGAGAAAATCAATTGCAGAGCTGAGACTATTAGAAGCACTGACTCCTAGACCCCATGCTCTCACCACTTTATACAGCTCGCTATCACCTGCTGGCCTTTACTGCGGCTAAGAAAAGTGTAAGAGAACAACAAAAAAGCATATACAGTTGAGAAGATCCCAAATGTTTTTATTCGGGAATGAGTTTGAAAAGTAGAATCCAGCCTCATCTTGTCACAGTTGCAGTTACTCATTATTCACAAGCTTAGTTTGAAAACAAAAAAATCCCGTGGGAGTAAATTACAGAAGAAAAAGATCTGAGAAGGTAAGAGTTTTTTTCAAACCTTGCAAACCTCAAAAATAGCTTAAGGGGTTCACAAATGCTCGAGATTCTGAGGTTTGCTCATGCACCCCTACTAGGTATTTCCAAGATAGTATTTCTTATTTGTAATACTCTAGAATGCCCAGCTCTGCTTAGGGCCTGTGGCAGGGCAGGGATAAGCCCCTGCTTGAAGCCCTACCAAAATGCTGGTGGTAGCCTGCTCTGGGGCCAGGAGGCCAGGTGTAGAGATGCAGGTACTCAGCAGTGAGCACAGCTGCAAGCCCTAAGGAGGGCTGGCTCAGAGAAACATATGGAGCTAAGTAGTGACAGCTGGTCTGAAGCAGGAAAGGGCTATAAAAGCCTAGGCAAAGCTCAGTGAGGAGGCTAGCCTGGGAGGAGATAGGAGGGTAGTATGTCTGTCTCCCTCCCTCCCAACAAGGAAGCCTTGAGGGTCTGTGGGGTACTAACTGTTGGGGGATCTGGGAACTGCACAAGCACAGTAAATAAAGACACTTGGGTGATCCAGCAAAAGAAGGCTTTTTATTATACCAGCCTAAATACAGTGCAGGCACAAAAGTGGGAGAGCCTGCTCTGACCTTCTGACAGGGCCCTAGGTGAAGTACAAACAAATAGTGAAAGACAGCCAAATAGACAAGACAGAAAGACAAGAGAAAGGAAGCATTATTACTAAAATGATCATGCTACTCAGCTTTTCATAGGAGATCTCAGAGTCCTGAAGTGTTATGGGTTTTCATTTCACAACCAGAAAATGCTGTTTGTGAGATATTGTTACACCAAGTAGAATTTTCAGTAGTAGCCTTTCACTAGAATCAGCGTTCAGTGTGATAAGTGTTATTTGGAGTGAAAAAGTCAAATGAGGATAGGCACTATCAAAACAGTTGTTTTGTTCATAGCTCAAGACTAGAATTGGTTGAAAAAAATTCCATCACAATCACTTTTCAGTGGAAACCAATTTTGTGGAAATTTTTTATTTCTGTTGAAGTTTTTGAGTTTCTTGATGAAAAATTGGGAAAAAAATGCAGAAAGTTTTGGTGCTGGAAAATTGGGGGAGAATAGGGAGAGAGGGGCAAATCAAAATACCACATTTAGAAAAAAAATGCAGTTTTAGTTTTTCATTGAAAATCCCAAATATTCTTGAGGGAAGTTTAGGAAAAAAAAAGTTCTACAAAATGTATTGTAAAAGACAATTGGCATTTTCCAACAAATGCTATTAAAGGCATGTTCTTGGTATTTTATAATAAAGTCATGCTGAGAAATACATATGTTGTATACTCATAGATCAGGACATGATTTTCTCATTGGTAAATAAAGTTTAAGTATCTCCGTTACATGGCTTGTTGATGATGTGTTCTCAGGGTGAAATTCAGAGAGCCACAACAAAGCCTGTTTAGGGTCTATTTTGAGGGCTTAAGTTGAATTTGAGAGGTTCATAGCCTTGCACTGGCTATCTGCATGGGGTATCAGCCTGAACCAATGTCCTCATTTCCATGAGTAATGAAGGAAAGAGGTTCAGACCTAGCTTTTGATGAGTTAGGGGAAATGGAGGTACTGGCAATGGTATCAAAATAAGAAGAGCAAGAGGTTTTGAAGCAAGACTGATTTTAAATGGAACTGATGTTTCTTCACAGTGGGGGTCTAAACGTGTACAACCCTTCTTGCACTGCAAGCTTACTCTACACCCTTAATTGCACAATTAAAAAGAAATTTAGATTCATGACTGCACTTATCAATGCCATGCTCAGGAGAAATCGCCTTATTTAAGATTAATGTCCTTGTCCTAGGACACCCTTCTGTTTCACTCCCCTTTGGGGAGAGAGTGCCAGACTGCAGTTCCAATCCACAAAGAAACATAAATTCATTTGCAGTGAGGAGCTCATGGAAACAGAGAGACCATTGAGCAGACCAACATCAGAGGAGTGGTTGACAATGATCATTATATGCCTATATAAAACATGCTATTGGAGGTCCAGCAATGGTCTATCCATTAGAGGGTATGTTTACTCTGCACACTAAGCCAGGGCTCTGACTCAGATTTGAGACCAAACTCCTTTTCCGTTCACATGTGAACCTGTCTGACTTGGGTCAGCAAGCACTCAGGGCCAAGGTCCTAGGACCCTGCCAGGGGGATGGGTCAGTCTTGAGTCTCCCTGTCATCTTGAGGTATGGATGCAGCTCAAGCCGCAAACCTGACTCAGGTCTGTGTAGTGCAGTATAGATGCGCTAGCGCAGTGGAGAGACCTGGGCCTAGCAATTGTTAACCCAGGTTTTGCAACACAGTGTGTATGCTCAAGGGTGGGCTTGAAAACACTAAATACACAAGCCTGGGTCACACAGATCTGAGTTTACAATGCAGTGAAGACATACTCCTATTCACATCATCAGGTAGAGACGGCCTAGGTAGTAGTAGCATAGGTTCATAGAGGGAAGGATGGTCTCAGCGTTAAGGCACTGGAGCAGGACTCAAGAGGTGTCGGTTCAGTTTTTGGTTCTACCCCAGACATTGTATTCAATCTTTGGCAAGTCACTTAGGCCTAGATCCACAAAATGACTTTTATGTGCCTTGGAAATCACTGGTCTCCACACAGGCTGATTTTTATAGCAAAAATGTAGGCACTGAATGTGTGGAGGTACCTACAAGCCAAGCAGGCGGGGGGGTGAGAGGGAGGGGAGGGAAGGGAGGGCTTTGTGCATTACAGTGGTGCCTAAATCCTAAATCTAGGCTTTAGGTACCTAAGGCCCCTTGTGAATCTGGTACTTAATCTCCATGTGTCAGATTTCCCCATCTGTAAAATGTGAATAATAATACATTTCTCTCCTTTTGTTGTGTTTGCTGACTGTGCTGCCACGGCTTATCTGTTCTTATCTGATGTTAGATCAAACTAACTCTCTTTGCTGCAGTCACATCTCTGACATACCCATAATATAAATGTGAATTCAGGCTTTACGTCAGTAGAGCCTCTTCACTGTAAGTGAGAGGATAATCATGACTTTTAGCTGCACCTAAAAATAAGGCTTTTCCCCCAAATGAGTTAATTGGAAAATAAGCTACAACATGCTGCTGGAGTTCTATATATTTCAATCTTTGGTTTAGGTGCCAGCTCTTTGAAAAGCCTTTTAACAGGCTTGGAAGTATTAGATTTTTACTAGTAAACATTGGTAAGTGTCAATTTCACCGTGTACACGGGCACCAGGAAAAAAATATTTCCATCAATAATAATTGAAATTTACACATAAGGACAGTAAGAAACATGCTGCTTGAGAACTTATTGATTTCAGGATATTTATTTTGTATATTTTAATGTGAAGTTGACCATTTGTTTTAATGGTTCTAATTTAACTTCAACATTAACAGTGTGATTTAACTTTTCAGATCCCAGTGGCTACTGTCATTAAATAATTATCATCTGATCCCTCTATAATTTCTCACAACTGTGAACATTTAAACCGATAATAAAAAACAAATTCTTAAACCCCATAATTTCCCACAATTGTGAAAATTTAAATCAATGAAAAGAGACAAAAATACTTAAAATAAACATTGATATTATCCATCAATATTATAAACAATAAAAATCAAATTATGACAAGCCTATCTATCAAGTTATTGGCTTTGTTAAAACAAAGTGATAACAAGTATTGCTTTGAGAAATCAGCCCCCAGAGTTTCGGAAAGTTTCAGTTTACACCTGAGTAAATAGGAAAAACCCACTGATGAGCAAAACGATTTAAATATGCTCCATTAAACTTTTTCCCCCATTCAGCAGGTAAGGGATTTCCCCAGAGATGAGGAAAACCGGAGGTTCATAGAACAGCTGAGTTGGAGGTAAATTGCAACTCCAGAGTATTTAAAAAGGAGCCAGCATCACTGCGGGTGGGTTACAGATGCTCATACACTGAAGATGATCATTTAATACATGAAAAAACAATGAGGAGTCCTTGTGGCACTTTAGAGACTAACACATTTATTTGGGCATAAGCTTTCGTGAGCTTATGTCTAAATAAATGTGTTAGTCTGTAAGGTGCCACAAGGACTCCTCGTTGTTTTTGCTGATACAGACTAACACGGCTGCCCCTCTGAAACCCATCACCATTGAATACATGGACCTCGTAGGGTGCTGTTATCACAGGTCTGAGGCTCGGAACTGTATAGTGTGTGTTCACTACAGATCACTTATTTTTCCCCTCGTTTGTTATAACACTTATAATTAAACCTACTGGAGAGACATTGATGAACAGATCTACATGTACTGTTTGAATGCAGTCAAATTAGAGTTATTCTCTCTGCAGGACAGCAGCACTTAGAGTGCTGGAAATTATGCACAGGAACAACGATGCGGGTTTTTTACAAATGTTCTTGATAAAAGATGAGGGCTGAAATTTTCAAAGCATTGGAGGCCCAATTCCTCCTCACCTCAATGGGAAACGGGAGTTTGAAAATCTCAGCCCTGGAGTTCAAGATGACGTATGCAAAAGTGCCTAAGTGATTGTAAGTCAGTGGGACTCATGTCTATGAAAATCCCACTGTTAAAGAATTTAAGACTCACTCTGAATTGGAACAGGCACCATATCTGAGAAAGCTGGGTCCATCCTCCAAACTTAGTCCATTTCTAAGTCTAACACACAACTCTTGATTTGTGGCCTCATCCCTAAACCCGCTAATCACACTAGCAAAATACTTTTATTTTCCAGCAACAAAGAGTCCTGTGACACGTTATAGGCTAACAGATGTATTGGAGCATAAGCTTTTGTGGGTGAATACATATGCATCTGACAAAGTGGGTATTCACCCATGAAAGCTCATGCTCCAATACATCTGTTAGTCTATAAGGTGCCACAGGACTCTTTGTTGCTTTTTACAGATCCAGGCTAACACGGCTACCGCTCTGATACTTTTATTTTCCAGTCATCTGTGGAGCACCCTAGAAATGTTAGTAATGAAGTGAGCCACTAACACCAACCTGTAATGGTTTAGTTCACATAATTTAACAGAGACAAGAGGTTGGGGGAAAGATATTTAGAGATAAAGGGCCATTGAAATTAATGGAGTTATGCCAATTTCCACGAACTGAGGAGCTGGCTTAGAGACTATTGTGTGATCGCTGTGGGTCTGAAGGCTGATGAATTGGCACTGGTAGATATTTTTGTATGTTTATTTGCATGGAACTCAGGAAGAATAGCTTTAATGAATTTCTTGGCGTGACTTGTGACTCAGATGATCTGGTAACACCCAACCACAGAGAGGCCTATTTCTAACCTCAGGAAGATTGATTTTATCTACTGCTGAAGCAGATCGATCAGGAGCTGAGAATCTACTACAGTTTCACTCCCCTGGCCCACTTTCTTGTTTATCTTCTGCGTCTAGCCCAGGTTTCCAGATTGAATGTCTCTCCAATAGTAATGCGGCTTTTCTGCAAAGTCCTTTCACAGTGAAGGTGGGGTTTTGTGCCACTTTCTCTGCTCTAGCTTGAATTTAGCTTTCAGTATGTTGAGTACGTTGGGATCCTTTTGAACTCAAAAGTATTATATAAAAGAAATGTTCTAGTGTGGGGGAATATACACATACATGGAAAGAGCACCGTATGTTGTAGCAATGTATTTTAAAATGGTCACTTTAATGAGGTATTTGTATATTGCATAGCTGCCTACATGTATCAAGGGGTAGTATGGCCCAGTGCATAGTGTACCAGACACACAATCACATGACCTGGGTTCTGTTCCTGCTTCTGATTTGCAAGTCACTTTACCTCTGTTTTCTCCCCCAACCCTTTGTTGGTTTTGTCCATTTGGACTGAAATCAATTTGGGGCAAAGACTATTCTCTTATTATGTGCATGTACAGCACCTAGCACAATGGGGGTCCTGATTGCAACTGAGGCTTCTAGGCAATACTGGAATAGAAATAATAATGTTTTACTCATCAGCTCCTCATACAGAACTAGTTTTAGGTGATATATGTGATATAGGTCATCATGTGCCAGCAATGCCCCCCTGCCATGTACATTGGCCAAACTGGACAGTCTCTACGCAAAAGAATAAAGGGACACAAATCAGACATCAAGAATTATAACATTCAAAAACCAGTTGGAAAACACTTCAGACTCCCTGGACACTCAATAACAGACTTCACAGTGGCAATTCGTCAACAAAAAAACTGCAGAAACAGACTCCAACAAGAAACTGCAGAACTAGAATTAATTTGCAAACTGGGCACCATCAAATTAGGCCTGAATAAAGACTGGGAGTGGATGGGTCACTATAGAAACTAATTTCCCCATACTAATTTTCCTCTACTGTTACTCACACCTTTTTGTCAACTGTTTGAAATGGGTCACCCTGATTACATTGCCCTCAGTACCACTACAAAACTGATTTTTCCTCCCTTTGTATTCTACTGTTGAGAATAGCCCACTTCCACTTTAATTTAATTGTCTCATTAGCACTGACCCCCACTTGGTAAGGCAACTCCCATCTTTTCATGTACTGTGTATATATACCTGTCTACTGTATTTTCCGCTCTTTGAGCTGATGAAGTGGGTTTTAGCCCACAAAAGCTTATGCCCAAATACATTTGTTGGTCTCTAAGGTGCCACAAGTACTCCTCATTGGGTTAGCTTTAGGTCTGTTATTGCAGTTCATTATAAGTATGCAATTTTACTTTCCTATCCAAAACAACAATCACCAATTCCCTGATTGCCTTAAAAAATCTCAACTTTGAAAACTTTCTGGGGAAGAAATTCTCTTTTGTTTATACAGATGCCTATTTCTGCCTAGAGCTGGAAGTCAGTCTGAGTTTTATTTATCTTCTTATGTCATAGTGATTGCTGAGATCATCATTCTAGAGCCAGGGCTTTGTGTGCTGTCATCCTCAATTTCGGTTGCCCTACAATTTAGTATATTGTTCTGTCATCTCTTATAAGTCCTTTTCTCCCTGTTGTGTTTGAACAGCAACTTTTGCCTGAATTTCCCTCCTAAGCAATTTAGAGCATAACCATCACTTACATTTGATTGATAGCACCTTTCATTTAGAAGAAGCCCCTGGCACTTTGTAGACTTTAAATGCAGAGCTCTTTTACCCACTGCCACCTCCAGGCAGTGATTCTCTGCCAGCAGCATTACACAATAGTGTTTTATAGGGGAGGTGAAAAGGATGGATGGTGTTACTGATTTACCAGTCTTTCTGCAGAAGTATGTTTTCCCATTATTTACTGACAATATATCTTGTCCCAGGCCCTCATAAACGGGAAAAGAACCCAGCAGATGACTACGAAAGACAGCAGCTTTAAAAGAAATATGACAACAGTAAGTCATTTTAGTGGTGTACAAATTTTTGACGGCAGCATGATCCCTTGGACTGAGGTATCTGACCCAAAACCCACTGAAGTAAATAGTTGGAGCCCTGGAAACTCTGCTGAGAGTACTGGCCTCTTTCTATTATACATAGAATTTTCACTGACAGAATAAATTAATGCTCCATCAAATCCAGTATCCTGTCACAGACTGGCCTGCAGGGGATGTTCTAGAAGAAAAGGTTATGGGGGAGTAGTATAAATCCATAGATAAATAACTAGTGTCATACCAATGAAAGAGTAGGGTGGCATCAGGGGTAACCAAATGAAGGAGAGAGACCATTTTGTCTTAAAAATCCAGTTAGTCTCTAATGCAGCCGGAGTACTCCGACTCCTGCACAGCCCCAGAGCTGATTACAGGCTAGCTTCTTCTCCACATGAACACTAGGAGGACGTGTGTTAATCATATAAAGTTCCCATTTCTTTTATCCTTTTATATCCATTCAGCAGGCGACAACCAAAGCTACTTCTAGCTGCAGCAGTGATCAGGGGTCATAGCCGTGCATTGCTATGAGATGGGGGAGCCTTTGAACTCTCCAGCCACATCCAACACTCTTGCATAACAATAGCAGCTGCTCCACACCCAGGTAGCAGCACACCCAAGAACAACTTCTCTTCCAACTTCCATTCTCCAAGCCTTTCTCAAAGCACACCCACTTGTAACCCATTATACGATAATAATTAATAGCGCTCTAATACATATAGAAAGCTATGAAATAATCCATAGATCTCAAAGTGCTTTTCAAAGGAGGTCAGTGTCATTATTCACATTTTACAGATGGAGAAACTGAGGCCCGGGGAGGGGAAGTGACTTGTCCAAGGTTACCCAGCAGGTCAGTAACAGAGCTGAGAGGAGAACCTGGAGCTGAAGTCCCAGTCCACTATCCACTAGGCCATGCTTTATAACAACATCAAAGGATGACTTCATGTGATGTGACACAATATCGTATTGCCAGCCCCAAGCATTCAAAAATCATGACTCAGTCCCCCCCGCCCCCCCAAAAATCATGAGATTGTAAACAATAAACATTGGGTTCTTTTTAACTTACCCTCTGGTTTTTCGGTTGTTAGGGTTCACATTTTTCAGGCTTTCTTCCAGAGTCTCACATAATCACAGGCCTCCAGAAGTTGGGAACTGAAAAAAAAAATGACAACAAATATCCCAAGGCTCAGGAGAAACATCACAAGAATTGGCAACAGTGCAATCTCTGTTAAAGGGGCAAATACAACTTTGTTTTGTACATAGCCTAGCAATCGAGTTCTATATCGTCAATGATTTTACACAGCTAAAGAGTAAATAACAGCAAAGAAAGAAAGAAAAGCATAGGGGACAGGAAGGGGAAATATCATCCCAAGATAGCAGGGGAGTTTTGCTCACACTGTTCAGTCTACATGTGATATTTTATTTATGTGGATTTGGGGTTAGATGTAGCCACAATCCCCCCTTCAATCGCTATGATAATTCCCATTGATTAAATGACACCCTCTGAAATGGCTGTAGGGGAAAAAAACGGATGAGTCTGTGGTTGCTGGTCTTCATTAACAATCAACACTGTGATGCTTTCTCATTTAGTTTCACTCCTTGGGAGTCCTTGTCAATGAATAGGCTAGAGAACAAGAACATTTTCAACTGACCCTGTTGACAAGGCTTTTCTGATAGGTTGGTTCCCATTAGTATCACCTGGGTTAAGGTGCTAGAGATGGTCCTGTGGCATCAAGCTGCTTGAAGAGAAGAGTTTGATCCCAGGTGCATTACAGTTCTGATCTGCTCATTAGAACAAGGAGGCAGGAGCCTTCTCCTCTGCAGTGATAAACGAATAGCACAATGGGGAAGTATACAGTCTGACTCTCTTCCCCCTTCCCCACTCTGTGGCATAGATCAAGAGGAAGTCACATAACTGCTTTCCTTTTTTAAAGAGTGCCCTAGTGTGTATCTCTTTATTGTACCATTGCAATCTTCTGCACTTCTCTAGAGCCCACAACCCAGCAATCCTGGCTCCCAGCTCTCTGCTCTAAACTACTAGACAGTTTTCATTGGGCTTTGCACTTTTATATTGCCAAGGATCTCAAAGCACAAATGGTATTATGCAGGGGGGATACACTCAGCTCCCAGGTGCCTGCTCTAACCACTAGACAATACAGACTTAAAGCAGGTTTACAGAGGTTTTTACATGAAAAACTCTCTTCCCCCACCCCCAAAAATCTGTAAAGACATTGTTTCATCCTCCTTCAGATTTAACTCTGTGCTGCCAACAAAACCCTCTCAATGATTATGATGGCTTGACTACTTGGGCAAAGCTTGTTTCTTTCTTCTGACATCTGCTTGCTTCTTCATCCACCTGTTGTGTTTTGTTATAAACCAAGCGATATGGGGTTGGAGCTGCCTTTTTACTTCATTTCTGTACAGCAAGTCAGGTGCTGATTAGGATATTCAGGTATCACTAGAATACAAATACTAAATAATTGTTCTTTACTCTTTTCACTTCTATAAGCTCTTTCATGTAAGGATTCCAAATGGTATTATACAGAATGAATCAACAGCTTCCAGACTCCTAGTGCGGTTACAAACTCATCGGGTCAGTTCTGTTTTTAAGCTGGTTTCTTATTTTTCTTCCACTAATTTACTATCAACTTTGCTTATTGAAAACATGTGATTTACATCTCAGTGGCAGACTTGTGGCTGCAGGGATTTGAGACAGGCTTGATGAGCATTTTCACACCCTTAAAGCAAACAGTTTTGTCATTTCTCCCTAAAGGTGTGCGTATTTTAGTAATGTATTCCTCTTCTTAGGTTTTCCGGCTCTTTGGCCATTATTACTCAAATACACACATCAGTAATTCCCCTTCTCAGAATCAGATTCTTATGATTGTATAATAGAATTTACTGCAAATTAACAAAACAATAAAAATAAAGCAAATAACCAACCCTCCTGACTGAATGATATTTAACTGCTCTGCTTAAAAAACCTCAGCAGGCAAAAATTACTAATTAGGCTTGCAAAGGCAAAATGTTTTGACACCAGCCGGGACTTTAATGCAACAATGTGTATTTTTCCTAAGCTCAGAGTATTTCTTCCCAAAGAGACTTGCAAAGCAGAATGGTCTCCTTATTTCTGTATATAATTGGTACCACTGTAAGTGTGACAAAGAAAATTAAAACATGGTAGTGACCTGAAGTGCAGACTTAGCCAGCTCTAATGAGCAGATGGCTACTGCAGCTTTTTATCCTGGTCCCTTTTTTGTCTGAGAAAATAAGAGTACAAATGGAATTGCATCAAAGCCTGCAGATCTGAACACCCACAAACATTTTCATTACATCAGATTGGCTGGGACCTTTGGGTTTTTTTCCATCTTCCTCCACACATGAGACCTGGCGCTCTGCTTGGATCATGTGGGTATATCTCATCTCATCAATTCCCTGCTTTTACAGGGCTCTAGGGGATCGGTGGTGCCTCGATGTCTCCTGTTCTTTCCCTGTGACATCTTCACAGTGCAACGCTCCAGAAGTCGACGCTAGCCTTGGTACATGGACGCACACCGCTGAATTAATGTGCTTAGTGTGGCCACGTGCACTCGACTTTATACGATCTGTTTCCAAAAATCGATTTCTGTAAAATTGGAATAATCCCGTAGCATAGACATACTCTTTGGTTAGATTAAAACATTTCAGTGCTTAGGTGACTGAACTGACTGCAAGCCTACTAAAGAACCAGAGAGGCAAATGACTGCTGTGGGTCAGAGCACCAGGCATCCTGCAGAAATGATGAGCTGCATGTCATTCTAGGGGGTGCCCCTGCAACAACGCCACCTGTTGCTTCCCTCCTTTCCCACCCCTCCTGGGCTACCGTGGCAGTTATCCTCACATTTTTGTGATTGAAGTAATAAAGAATGCATGAATAAGAAACAACACTGACTTTATTGCCTCTGCAAGCAGAGGTCAAAGAGGGGAGGGGAGAGCGGTCGGCTTACAGCAAAGTAGAGTGAACCACCATTCTGCACTTGCTCAGCCTATAGCTGAAAATGGGAATCTGTGATAAGCACTAGGATAGAGGCACAGGCAGGACTGAATCTCCATTTGTGTGTGAGCCTTTGGTTGACACTGGTAAAATACAAAATGTCCCAGGATATGTATGCTAGGGGACAGTTCTTAATGGCAGCTTAATTTTTTTTATTTGCAGCAAAATGTAGAGGTCTAAGTATCTGATTGTGAGCCCTGGTAGCAAGGGGTAGGTGCGACCGCGTGGTGCTGCTGACTGGGACAGCAGCTTGAGGCAGAAGCCTCTAGCTGCCATGATATTCCAGGCAGGACTGAATCTCCGTTAGATAAAACTTCAAGAAGAGAATGACCTGGAGTCATTCTCATTTTTGCCCAGGCGCCCCCAGCCGACCTCACCGAGGCCAGCTTGGAACACCCATGGGATGACAATGACGGATATCGGTCATACTGTACCATCTGCTGTCGGCAAGGCAAGGGGATGCTGCTGTGTAGTGCTGCAGCACTGCGTCTGCCAGCAGCATCCAGTACACATATGGTGACAGTGAAAAAAGGCAAGAAATGATTTTTTTTTCCCTTTGCTTTCACAGGGGTGGCTGACGACATATACTCTGAACCACTCGTGACAATGTTTTTGACCCTTCAGGCTTTGGGAACTCAGCCCAGAATTCAAATGGTTTTTGGAGAGTGTGAGAACTGTGGGATAGCTACAGTAGTCAGTTGCCTCTCCCTCTGTGAGCATCCATTTCATTCTTTGGCTTTCTGGTGAGTTCCTGTTGTGGCCTCTGTCCATCATGGCCTGGAGATTTTTTCAAATGTTTTGGCATTTCGTCTTTTGGAACAGAGTTCTGATAGAACAGATTCATCTCCCCATACCAAGATCAGATTCAGTATCTCCTGTATGGTCCATGCTGGAGCTCTTTTTTGATTCTGAGACTGCATGGTCACCTGTGCTGATCAGCGCTCCATGCTGGGCAAACAGGAAATGAAATTCAAAAGTTCACGGGGCTTTTCCTGTCTACCTGGCCAGTGCATCCGAGTTCAGATTGCTGTCCAGAGTGGTCACAATGGTGCACTGTGGGATAGCTTCTGGAGGCCAATACCATCGAATTGCAGCCACACTAACCCTAATTTGAAATGGCAATACCAATTTCAGTGCTAATCCCTTCATCGGGGAGGAGTACAGATATCGATATTAAGAGCCCTTTATATCGAAGTAAAGGGCTTCATTGTGTGGACGGGTGCAGGGTTAATTCAGTTTAACACTGCTAAATTCAAGATAAATTCATAATATAGACCAGGCCAAAGTGTCTGGACTTAATGCATGAATATCTGCGTGAAAATGGATGGTCCGTAGTATCCAGGAGGTCAGACTAATGCTCCCTTCTGGCCTTAAGTTCTATGGGAGTTCAGAGAGGGGGTTATTCAGCAGCTAAACCTGGCTCCAATATATATATATATATCTATACATTGTGGGCTGAAAGCCAACTCCAGCACTGGAGTCCTCTGAACATTAAGGTATAGAGTGAGCAGACAGTTTCAAAATCTAGATATGGAGCCTCAGTTTGCAGCTGGAGCCCATAGCTTAATTCTCCATGGTTCAATACCAATGGGTCATCATGGATTTACAGGATCTGTGCTATGTCCCAGACCATAGATGATCTCCCAAGGGGTCACTCTCTTCCACAAAGGTAGGTTATGTGTCCTCAATGCCTCCAAGGCTGAGCCTTCGGGCTCCAGTCCTCTTGTTTTTCACCATGAGCTCTGCCCAGGGAGTCTGAGTGACACAGACTGCCTGTTCAGAGCCTTTATCCCAGGGCCGCCCAAAGGATTCAGGGGGCTGGGGTCTTCAGCGGCGGGGAGCCCCCACTGCCGAATTGCAGCCGAAGACCCGGAATGGAAGAAGGTCCGGAGGCCCGGGCCCCGCGAGAGTTTTCCAGGGCCCCCGGAGCGAATGAAGGACCCCGCTCCAGGGCCCCCAAAAAACTCTTGTGGGGGCCCCTGTGGGGTCCGGGGCCTGGGGCAAATTGCCCTGCTTGCCCCCTCTGGGCAGCCCTGCTTTATCCCCTTCCGGGATCAGTGCACATTTTCAAGTATCTGCAGTGACTCCATGCAGACTTTTCAAAACAGAGTAGAGTTTAACTGAAATACAGCATCAAGAAGACCTTTGGCTAACACAGAGAAGTCAGAAGTTTAGAGACTTCAGAGTGGCCAAAGTCAGAGTTCCACTAACCCAAGCTGCTGTGGAATCTCTCTTGGCTGTAGTTCTTTCTCTCGTAGTCTCAGGAGAGAGCTGCTGTGCCTCTGTGAGCCCAGCTTTTATCACAGACACCTGACACCGCTTCAGCATGCTATGGTCACATGTTCAGCTGACTCCGCAGTAAGTCATCTGGGTTTCCATTGTCTCTTCTGGCTTCTCCATTCACATGCATAGGCTCTGTTCAGTTCAATGCTGGTGTCCAGTCAGGTGGCTTCATGAGTCAAACACCTCAGCCCTGCCCTTTACACTCCTACAACACACCTAGGGAAACGGAGGCATACATGAATCATAAAAATATTACTAAAATTCCCACATTCATCACAGGATGCTATTCATTCCTAGCTTCTGTTTCGTGGATGCCAGAAGGAGAGGTAAATTACTGGAAGAGTAGAGCCTAGAATCTTTTCTTTGGACTGGGTGCATATCTTATCTATAGCTCTGCATATTGGATATTTAAATATATCTATTGTAAAACACTCCAACAAACAAAGTAGTTTACATTATGAAGGAGCAAACAAAGTTCAGAAGGGAAAAAAAGATTTCTCCTTCAACCTTCACCCATTTCTAGAACTGGACTCAGCTCAAACCTTTTTTAAATATTGTGGGTTGGCTGCACAGAAATACTTATACTCACGAGTACTCAGCTGTGAAAATGCCAACTCCACTTCTAAATGTTACATTTGTTCCCTATCTCTATCATAGATTAAAGCAAAACCCTGATTCCAAACATACCTAAACTTTGGATCTGGGTCCCTGCTAATGTTAATGTACTTGTCATTCTATAAGACACAAATAAAACCAGTTTGGGCCCTGAAGTATTTTGCTGTTTAAAGTTCATTTGCAATTCGAGAAGCTAGCAGTAAAATACACGGGGTCTATTTTGCAAAGCCCTCTCCCAGCAGAGAATGTTCAGATCCCACATTTGGGCATTTAAATCAGCATCTAAAACTGACATGTATGTGCTTAAGTCTGAGCTGATTTGTAAGATGCCAGGGTTTAAAAATAGGGCTTTTCTGTGTCTATTCTGGAAAGTCGTATGGACCAGAAAGTGCTTTAAAAACCACCAGAACAGAACACTAGAAAATGCTAAAACACTATACAGTGTCAGGGACGATCTTGCAGAGGACTGGAAGCTCTAATAGATTTCTTATATTCCTTTATTGTTCACAGTGTCGCTGCAGCCCTGTTGGTCCCAGGATATGAGAGAGACAAGGTGACTGAGATATTATTTTTTATGGGACCAGCGTCTTGTCAGTGAAAGAGAAAGAAGAGTTCTGTGTAGCTCAAAAGCTTGTATTTCACTGTAAGAAGTTGGTCAGATAAAAGATATTATCTCACCGACCTCCTCTCTCTCATATTCCCATGACACTTTAAATGAAGTACTGCTAATCAGCACGAAGAACAAATACCACTGGGAATGCCAACTTGTATACCAAACTGTGTGGTTAAATAGGGTGACCAGATGTCCCGATTTTATAGGGACAGTCCTGATTTTTGAGTCTTTTTCTTATATAGGCTCCTATTACCTCCCACTCCCATCCCAATTTTTAACACTTGCTGTCTGGTCACCCTAATGGTTAAATGAGCTAAGTTTTCCTTCTATGGCAACGATTGAAAGTCCGGAAGAACACAATTTATTCCTAACTTCCACTGTCACATGGATTACAAAGCAGTTTAAATTTGAAATTGCATATTACCTGTGCTAGAGTGGAGTGAAAAGAAATGGGCTGTTTGTTACAGTGGAAAAGCATGATATATTTCATAAAGAAGGAATGATGTATTGTGCTATTTATCACTCTCCAGACCCAACCCTGACCACAAATAGCTGGCTATCTAAGGCCTGGTCTACACTGAGGGGGCAGATCGATCTAAGTTACGCAACTTCAGCTACGTGAATAACGTAGCCGAAATTGACGTACTTAGACCTGCTCATTGTGGTATCTTCCCTACGGTGAGTAGACTGCTGCCGCTCCTCCATCGACTCCGCCTGTGCCTCTCGTGGCGGTGGAGTACAGGAGTCGATGGAAGAGCGCTCTGGGATCGATTTATCACATCTAGACTAGACGCGATAAATGGACTCCCACTGGATTGATCGCTGCCCGCCGATCTGGCGAGTAGTGTAGACATACCCTAAGGGACTAAAGGGCACAATTAGAGGGAGGAAATATAAATTCTCTTCTTTTGTCAATGGAAGAGAGGCTGATAAATTTACAGTCAATTGCTCAGTGATTCTTTCTAAGGAATAACTGTTGTAGGTTCAGACCACATGTTAAATGCCAAATAGAGATATAAAAGGAATCAGAGTCTTCCACTCACAGTAATAACAAATGGGAATTACCAAGTAGGTACTGAATGCCTTGCGGTTAGAGCAGCAGGATAGGGATCTGATTCTCTTTGTGCATTCATTTACAGCTGTGCAATACAAGTGCAAAGTGGCTGCAGTAAAATGCTTCCACATCATTGTTTTACACTGACTCTGCACAGGGTAAGTAGATATACAAGATGCCTGGCAATGGAGAATCAGGCTCTAGGGTCCACAGAGGACTTCAGTGTTGTGACGCTGACACTGCATCAACACAGCTGGAGCAACAATGGGATCCACAAACCCGGAGTTAGGCACTTAGCTTCCCTACACAATACATGGGGAAAGCTAGGAACCTATAAATGGGATCCACAAAAGCCAGCATGCTAGGCAGAGAGCTGCCTGAGCTAGCCAATGGGAGATACTAACAAAAAGTGTGTGTCCTAAACCTCATCCCACTCAGGGATTTAGGCACCAAAGTCCAGATTACAGGCCAGCAACTATCTCTGCTTGCGATCCACAACCGTCTCCGAGAGTCAGATGGCCTTAGCTCCGTTCTTGCAAGAAACATAGGAGGAGCAGGAGAAAAGATTTGAATAGGGGTTTCCTATCTCTCAGGACAGTGCCCTAACAACTGAACTATGGGATAGTCAGACGTGGGTCTCCCTCAATCTCTTCTGTCGAAGCTGTTTCATTTTAAACTACTAGCTGCGTGTTTGCCATCACGGTGCCCATTATGGTCTCATCCGCCATGCCAGGATGTTAGGGCGGAAACCCTCTGGCAAGAGGAATGGATATCGGTTATAGTCCCCAACCGGTCACTCATCGCCAACCCCACAATTCGCCCACCTGGTTTTGACCTACCCCATTGCCAGTGGTCCCTGTTGAACAGGTTCCGGACCGGGCAAGGTCTCTGTGCAGCTGACCAGTATCACCGAGGCCTTCGTGACAGCTCTTTGTGCATCTGCGGTGCAACACAGATGATGACGCACACTGTCGATGAACGCCTGCTGACTAGGTTCAGTGGTAGCCTAGAAGAACTGCATCGTGCCACTGAACATGCCATCGCTTGGCTAGACGACTATGCACCCGCTAAATAAATAATTTAGTATAAATAATTATATTTGGAACAAGGAGACAGGAATCCAGGCGTGCCTCTGCTCCCAGGTGGGTGCTCTAAGCCACCATCCTAGAACGTCATTCTTACTCTTTCTGGCTCCCTGGCTGTTTTGTGGATCGTAGTGGTGTCTAACTCTGGGGTTTAGGTGCCTAAATCTCTTTGTGGATCTGAGCCTAGTAGTCGGGACTCCTACGTTCTACTCCCAGCTCTATCATTGACTGATATTTGACTCTGTGCCTTAGGGAAAGAACATAAGTACCTACTTCACAGAGGTATTCTATGGATTAATTAATATTGATCAAGTCTTTTGAGATATTCAGATGAGCGGTTCCCTGTGAATGGAAACTAATATCCCCCCTTAATCTTCCAACAATGATTAATCAAAATGGGAATTGTGTTTGTAAACCCATTCAGTTTACTGGCATTGCCATGAACTAATTACACTGGAGTTATTTGTGCCTTAGAAAATCGCTGCTCCTTAGAGTTTGCAAAACTCAAGCAATTGTGGGGCCTACACCTGTGAATCTCTAATGTAGCTATCACCTTGCTATTAGACCACAATAAGAGTTGAGTGTGCTCAACCTTTCATAGGCTCAGGGCCTTTGATTTGCATGATGTCTGTGCACACTACTTTTTTTGGCCGGGATGTGGGATTTTAAAGTTCTCTTTATACTGAAAAACAAGCCTGAACCAAAACCCTATATTTGAACAGCCATAAACTTTGGGGAAGTAAGTTGGATCCAAGTCTTCTCTGAACTTTGTGGCTTGGGATAAGATTCTAATTGAAAAACCCTCCAACCTCCAGCCTTTTAGTTTAGTTTGGCTTTTATGTTTTCCATGCAAAAACCATAAACTGGATCTGGCTCACAAGCTTCAAGAAAATCAACCCGCACTTTCGGATTTTGTTCCAAAAATTTGCCATGGTTCTAAAAAGAATGTGCTGTGTCCATTTGAGAATTCTAAGTTAAGATCAGTCATTGCAGCCTGGAGCAATAGTATCCCCAGGAGACTAATAAGAGGGAGATCAATCAGGAAAAGATTTTAGTTTGGAAAAATTGAGGGACAAGGATTTTCTTGTTCTTCCTGTTTGATTTACCAACCCAAAATGGTGTGTATGTGGCAGGTGGGACAGCAAGTCAATTCTTTGTTGTCGATGCTCGAGCAACTTAGGCTAAAGAGAAAAACTAACGATAATTGTGGTTCTTTAACCCTGCAGCACAATATTATTGAACCTGATGCTAATTTTGCTACCATCCTAATGTGTCTTAAAAATTCTGACTCATTTTAGCAAGGAGGGTGGCAAGGAGGAGAAGAGGAATTTAATGAGAAAAGCAGTATATTAATTTACTTTATCTACCCAAGAAACCAATGATAATGACCCAGTGTGACTTTCTTAGAATGTTCTTCTTTACAAAAGCAGCACAAAAGATAAGGGGTACAAGGCAAAGGCCAAGCTCTCTTCCTGGATTAAAAAATAACCTCACAAGATGTTAAACAGGTGTTAAAAACCATGTCGCAGCAATTTTGTGGTTTGGTTAATAAGTACAGAAAGCTTTTCCTTTCAATTATATCATTTCAAGTTAGTTGGTTCCTGCAGGTTCTTCTTATTCACTTGAAATAAAAATGCAATCTCTGCATTAGTAATGAAAGCTATATTATTATTTTCTTTTGGATGATGATAACTATGATACACTGATTTTTCTTTTCATTTTTTTGGGGAAGAGGTGGGAGACTATATTAGCAATGCTGATCTATAAAGGATTTTGTGGTATAGAGGCCAGAAATGAACTTAAGTCGCTCCTTGAGATTCCCTCTTTCCCCCTCTACTCCCTATGGTACAAATCTTGAGTAACCAGAGAGGCCCAGAATTACAGGTGATGCCCAGATAGACGGTGGAAAAGGATAGGGATCTGATCTGAAGAGGAGGAAATGCCAGCTGCACTTTGGTAGCTCCTGCAATATTTCTGTCAGAAACTAAGAGTTTGGAATAGCACACTACATTCTAAACAAGGTCTGAATACCAGAAAAACAGCCTCAGGTTCATAGTTTTATGGATGATGGTGCTGAGACCAAACACTGTAGATCATATATGATAGCCCTTTACAAAACAATCATACTTGTCTTGCAGATGTGTGTTGATCCATATTTTACCTAGGAGAAGCTAAGGTATAGAGAGATTGAGTGACTTGCTCAAGTTCAGAAACAGAATTAGAACTCAGGACTTCCCGGCTTCCAGCCCTTTACTCAGACCACCTCTCCCTTTAGAGCACAGAAATCCCAATTACCCCAGTTTAATTATTCTGGGTCCTGTTTATTTTCCAATGTAAGCAGCAGGCAGTGGTAAATTTTGGGTTCTAATGGAGCTATGTGAAATATTCTTGGACCTCTTTCTTGGGAAAGTTTGGTGACCATAGGCAGAGCTGTGAAAACATCCATTTATCCCTGAGATGGCTCACCTTGCTTCTCCTCTACCCCACAAATCTCTAAACCTGCCTTCCTGAAGACATCTAAGGTCCCTAGTTTTCTTACTGATCCACGCAGTAGCTGAGAGAGCAGGGTGGGTTGCTGATCTCCAATGTCCATGTAAACCTAGATCAGTTTGTGATCCTTTTCACCATCTAAGCCTTGGAACATTCACACTAGAAGTGTCCAAATGATAATTCCATTCTGCAGCAACTTTTGAGGTTTCAAAATTTGTTTTCTACACTGGAACAAAACCAAAACTTTTTTAAGGGTTTCACACAACACAATTGTGTCAAAACATCCATTTTTGGATCAAAACCTGAACTTTTTGATTCAAGTCTCCCTCTGTCGTTCTCTCATCAGAAGTGATCAGAGAGTCCTGTACCAAACACCTCTTCCTGACGAAAACTTTGCCAAAACGGATACATCTCCACAAAATGTTTTGGCTTCAATAAAATAGCATATTTAGATGAACTCTAATTAAGTTGACGGTGTTCCAAATGGCTCAAATTCACCCATCCGTTGTCCCATTCTCCCTTAGTACAATCTACCAGTGCAAAGCTAATTCCAAGCAGATGGATCTAATTTTAATTCCTCTGGTTTTGCTAGCTTCCCCATTTCCATGCTATTAAGCAATTCAGTTACATTGGGAAACATCCTCCTTTTACTTCTATACAAGGCAAACCACAATGCTTTTCCTTATAGCGTGTGGTCTCTGTAACTTAATTGGATGCTTTTAGCCAACAACCACTGCTTTCTCATACATGGAATTATCAAACCATTTCAAGCTTGTACTCCATATATCACTGAGGTGATCAGTCTTTGAGATGTGTAATTTTTTTTTGTTTATTGGCATTAAATCTCTTATGCATATATGATACCATGAGCTCCTTGGGTCAGGCACCAACCGTTATTGCATGTCTGGAAAGCATCTAGCTACCATAAAGGAATGATGATGATGATGATGATGATGATGATGATGATGATTAGAGCTATGTGAAAATGCCGTTTCTACTAAACTCCATTTTTTTTGCAAAATCATATTGATTTCACTTAAATTTTGTTTAAAATTTGAAAAAAAACATTTTGAAATTTTCATTTTTCATTTTGAATAAATCTTTTAGTAATTTATTTTATAGAAATACAATAATGAAAAGGGTCATAATCAAAACACAACATTTTGAATTATCAAAACAAAACATTTTGTTTGGCCTAAATATAGATAAATCTATCTATATACTGAATTCTGCTTTGTGAAAAAAATTGGCTTTTCTTCCTGATTCAGTACAAAAGGGTTGTTGTTGTTTGTTTGCTTGAAATCTCAATATTTTTCACAGGATGGGAAATCCATTTTCTGATCAGCAATAATCCTAAAGTGCTTTCTCAACTGGAAAGATGCACAACCAATACAGGAATTACTGAAATGTAACCATTTCTGGCATGAAAAAAGCAGATACTCAATGATGCACAGCAACTATATAACAGTTTTGGACAGGAAATGAAATTACCACATTCTTACTGAAATTTCAGGAGGAATTTCTGATAGTTAGGACCACAGAATCTGACAGGATACCATGGCTAACATATGCCTTTTCTTGATGAAAGTACCATAGAATCTTCAATGCTGTCTCTCTTGAGAGGTTTCAGAGTGGTAGCTGTGTTAGTCTGTATCAGCAAAAACAACGAGGAGGCCTTGTTGCACCTTAGAGACTAACAAATTTATTTGGGTATAAGCTTTCATGGGCTAGAACCCATTTCATCAGATGCATGAAGTGGAAAATACAGGAGCAGGTATAAATACATGAAAGGATGGGAGTTGCCTTACCAAGTGTGCGGTCAGACTAACGAGACAATTCACTTAAAAGTAGGATACCAAGGGAGGAAAGATAACTTTTGAAGTGGTAGTGAGAGCGGTCCATTTCAGACAGTTGACAAGAAGGTGCGAGTAACAGTAGGGGGAAATTAGTATTGGGAAAATAGGTTTATGTTTTGTAATGACCCAACTACTCCCGGTCTTTATTCAGGACTAATCTGATGGTGTCCAGTCTGCAAATTAATTCCAGTTCTGCAGTTCATGTTGGAGTCTGTAAAAAGCAACAAAGAGTCCTGTGGCACCATATAGACTAACAGGCATATTGGAGCATAAGGTTTCATGGGTGAATGCGTCTGATGAAGTGGGTATTCACCCACAAAAGCTTATGCTCCTATACGTCTGTTAGTCTATAGGGTGCTACAGGACCCTTTGTTGCTTTTTACAGATCTAGACTAACATGGCTACCCTTCTGATGTTGGATTCTGTTTTTGAAGTTTTTTTGTTGAAGAATTGCCACTTTTAGGTCTGTTATTGAGTGACCAGAGAGATTGAAATGTTCTCTTACTGGTTTTTTTGAATGTTATGATTCCTGATGTCAGATTTGTGTCCATTTATTCTTTTGCATAGAGGACTGTCCGGTTTGGCCAATGTATATGGCAGAGGGGCATTGCTGGTACATGATGGCATATATCACGTTGGTAGATGTGCAGGTGAACAAGCCCCTGATGGTGTGGCTGATAGGTCCTATCATAGTGTCCCTTGAATAGATATGTGGACAGAGTTGGCACCTGGATTTGTTGCAGGATTTGGTTCCTGGATTAGTGTTTTTGTTGTGTCGTGTGTGGTTGCTGGTGAGTATTTGCTTCAGGTTGGGGGGCTGTCTGTAAGCGAGGACTGGCCTGCCTCCCAAGGTCTGTGAGAGTGAGGGATCGTCCTTCAGGATAGGTTGTAGATCCTGGAGAGGTTTTACTTGTTCCCTATTGTCTAATTTCTACTACTCTGGCCAGTCTAGTCCTAGAGTGTCTCAAGAGATGGGGCTTCTACCACCTGCACTGGGCTACAATTCCACAGTCTCATAGATCTCCTTTTTAGGCAGTTTCTCACTAATATTCAGTCAGGACCAAGCCCATGCTGGGCATTTATTCTGCTTTGAAGGGACAGCACACACCACTACAATCTCCCTGCCAGGTAGTATGAGCCTCCTTTACTGAGCTGGCTATCCAAGTAGATACTACTCTGTGAGAGAAAGGGCAGGCATTCATCTCTAGGAATGCTCCTCATCTCTTTAGCCACTGGTAACAGTGGCTGGATATTAGCATATGTTGCCCTTTGGGGTGAAAAATCTTTCCACTTTCAAAACCCTGCTAATAGCAAGATACAGGGAAACTTGACTCTGCACTTGTAATTCCTTTGGTTTCCCAAAGCAGGTTTCACTTTGGGAAACAGATTAAAAGGATGTCCCTGAGGCATCTATGAGGTGAGAGTATGAATCAATTTTTCAATTTCACAAATTCACTGTAGCTTAACCAATCTCTCCTCTCCCCCCAAGCCACTGGGAATTGATTGAAGCTTTACTGATTGACAGCCAGGTACAGCAGTCAGCTAAAATATTCCTGGTTTTGGAGGAATTCTGGGCCTGTCAGCTGCTTCTGCATTTAGGACTATTTCGTGCTGCTGACTTAACTGACTAGTCCTGGGCAAACCTCCAAATGTTCACAGATTTAACTCAGATAAGCATCTAGATGCTTTTCCAGACCTCTTGAGCGGGCAAAACTGGCTCAGAACACTCATAATGAGAACAATAATACTCAGTGGCTCTGAAAGTGCTTTACAAAGGATGTCAGCCAGTATCATCTCAATTTTACAGACGGAGAAACTGAGGTAAAGAGAGGTGACGTGACTTGTCCATGGTCCTCCATCCAGCACGCCAGTGGCAGAGCCACAGATAGAACATAAGAAGGGCCACAGTGGGTCATATCAATGGTCCGTCTAGCCCAATGTCCTGTCTTCTGACAATGGCCAGGGCCAGATGTTTGAGTGAGTGAACAGAACAGGGCAATTCATTGAGTGATCCAGCCCTGGTTGTACAGTCCCAGCTTCTAGCAGTCAGAGGCTTAGGGACACCCAGAGCATAGGGTTGCATCCTTGACCATCTTGGCTAGTAGCCATTGTTCGACCTATCCTCCATGAATTATCTAATTCTTTTTTGACCCGTTATACCTTTGGCCTTCACCCTGGTTATGAGTTCCACAGTTGACTGTGTGTAGTGTGAAGTACTTCCTTCTGATTATTTTAAGCCTTCTGCCTATTAATTTCATTGGGTGACCCTTCCTTCTTGTGTTATGTGAAGGAGTAAATCACACTTCCTTTTTCACTTGCTCCAAACCAGTCATGATTTTACAGACTTCTATCATATCTCCCTTCAGTCGTCTCTTTTCCAAGCTGAGCAGTCCCAGTCTTTTGTAATCTCTTCTCCTACGGACACTGTGCCATACCCCTAATCATTGTTGTTGCCTGTCTCTGTACTTTTTCCAGTGAGATGGGGTGACTAGAACAACTGCACACAGTATTAAAGATGTGGGCCTATCATGGATCTATGTAGTGGCATTATGATATTTTCTGTTTTATTATCTATCCCTTTCCTAATAGTTTCTAACCGTGTTAGCTCTTTTGACTGCTACTGCATATTGAGCAAATGTTTTCAGAGAACTATCCTCAGTGACTCCAAAGTCTCTTTCTTGAGTGATAACAGCTAATTTGGACCCCATCATTTTGTATGTAGAGTTGGGATCATGTTTTCCAATGTGCATGGCTTTGCATGTATCAACATTGAATTTCATCTGCCATTTTCTTGTCAATCACCCAGTTTAGTGAGATCCCTTTGTAACTCTTCACAGTCAGATTTGGCCTTCCCTATCTTGAGTAATTTTGTATGGTCTTCAAACTTTGCCACCTCACTATTCAGCCCTTTTTGCAGATCATTTATGAATATGTTGAACAGCACTGGTCCCAGTACAGATCCCTGGGAGACTCCCCCATTATTTACTTCTGTCTGCTGTGAAAACTGACCTTTTATTCTTACCCTTTGTTTTCTCTCTTTTAACCAGCTACTGATCCATGAGAGAACCTTCCTTCTTATCCCATGACTGCTTACTTTCCTTAAGAACCTTTGGTGATGGACCTTGTCAAAGGCTTTCTGAAAGTCCAAGTACACTTGATCACTTTGCCCATGTTTGTTGACATCCTTAAATAATTCTAATAGATTGAAGAGGGATGATTTGCCTTTACCTTTCACTGTGTCCCTGGTACTTACATGGGTTGAAACCACAAGCTCCTCCCCAGCAGTGCATATAAGTCTGTCTAGATATCTCAAGAGGTCTGCAGCCTTCGTACCTGGCAGGCAATTCACCATGTGGTTCTCTCGGTCATCACAAACCCAGCTATCTATATTTCTAATGATCGAATCCTGCATTATTATTACCTGGCTCTTCCTAATAACTAGGGTTCCCTGAGTATCCTCAGTGTGAGAGGATACCACGACATCATCTGGAAGAAGGGTCCCAACCATGATATTATTTCCCTCTGCTCCAGCTTGATGTTCTCCTTTGAGACTTTCATCCTTCTCAACAACACCGAGGCTGTCAGATTTGCTGTGTCCCTGGAGGTCTCAACTGTGTATCTGTCTGTCTCAGTTACCTACTCCAGTTCAGCCACTTGAGTCTTAAGAGCCCATACTTGGTCTCTGAGGATCATGAGTTGTTTGCAGCAAATGCAGACACATGTCACCTGCCCACAAGGCAGGTAATCATACATGTTGCAATCAGTCCCCACTCTGCTTCTGGGCTTCTGCCTGCATTATTTTTAGTCTTGCAGGGTTTTTGTTTGTTTGTTTGTTTGTTCTTTGTTTTTTGGAGGTGTGGGTGATTTTTGTCTTAAGTTTCAAGTATGTTTGTTAGATCTGGCTTTCATATTCCCTTGTAAAATTCCCTTGTAAAATTCCCCTGTTCTCTAGCTCCTCTGGTCAATTAGCAGCTGTCTTTTTAAGCCCCTGTTTTCCTTGCCAAGGGACTTGGGACCAAAGAACAGCAGTCTAGAGCCTTGTTAGGAAACTCAGCCTTGCCTAGCAGGTCGCTAGGCTCAGCATGCAGCCCCCTAAACAGACTGCACTATAAACTTCAATCATAGACTCATAGACTTTAAGGTCAGAAGGGACCATTATGGTCATCCAGTCTGACCTGCATAATGCAGGCCACAGAATCTCACCCATCCACTTCTATAACAACCCCCTAACCTATGTCTGAGTTATTGAAGTCCTCAAATTGTGGTTTGAAGACCTCAAGCTGCAGAGAATCCTCCAGCAAGTGACCCATGCCCCATGCTGCAGAGGAAGGTGAAAAACCTCCACGGCCTCTGTCAATCCGCCCTGGAGGAAAGTTCCTTCCCGACCCCAAATATGGCGATCAGTTAAACCCTGAGCATGTGGGCAAGCCTCACCAGCCAGCACCCAGGAAAATATTCTCTATAGTAACTCAGATCCCAACCCATCTAACATCCCAATCAAGCAGGCACAAGACAAGCAAGCACATACCACCAAACAATCTCACTCCAACGGTCACATAGTCACTCCTCCTTAATCTGGAGAACTCCCTTACAAATCTCTCATTTGCTGGTCTTGTTTGCTAGCTTGAACCCAATTCTCCTGAGTCCCAAATCCAGTGCACTATCCATTAGATCATAGGAAAAGAGGGCCAAATTCTTAAAGAAGCAATGCCACTGTCTGCAGCTGCTTTATTCAACAATTCTCCAAATAATCTGTCGGTTTGGAAGGGAATAGTTGTGAAAGCTGTTTCTCTTGTGAATCGAACATCAAGGTCTGGGGGAAGAGACATTGATGCACTGTTAAGTTGGTTGCCTGGGCCCTAGGGGGGTAATCAAACTATATCCATTTGCAGCATCAGCTTCAAAAGGACTTTGTGGCAAATATTTTATTCAGCAGAGTTGGAGGTCTCCTGTCTCTAGAGGGCAAGAGTTTTCTGATTTCTGTACAACAGGTCTGAGGGTCTGGCTGCAGAGTCTCTGCTGGTGTTTGGTGCGTTGAGTCACAACTGCGTCATGGAGTCGTACATGAAAGGGCAATGCAGAATAGGCAAAGCGAAGTTGGGACAATCTTATTCACCTGTTTACAAACCCAGTAAAACTTTTAAACCTCTGATGTTCAAGTCAGACTTGAATGTTATGGGTCTCACTGATTTACATTAAGGCCTCCTTTACACGGTTCTGGCAGTGAAAAGAGGCATTATAGTGGGTGTAAGTGCAATTTATTCTCATTAAAAGAATTTACTCTGCCAGAGAAGTGCAAACTTTAATGAATTTTGCAATCCAAGAGAAGAATCGCCAATCCTGCACTGTCATAAGTACCTTCCCCTTTAGACAATGTGGTGTAATGGATAGAGCACAGGACTGAGAATCAAGGGACCTGGTTCTATTACTGGCTCTGGCACTGGCGTTCTAGGTGAATTTGTGCAAATCATGTCACCGCTCTGTGCCTCAGTTTCCCAATCTATAAAATGGAGATAATGGTACTGCTGTGATTTGAGATATATTGATGAAAAGCACTATATAAGAACTCGGTGGTATTATATTAAATCAGTTTTTATTGGGGCCCAACACCCCCAATGAATTAGGGAATTATCCCCATTGTGCAGATGGCAAATTGAGGCACAGAGCAGCTAAGTGATTTGCCCAAGGTCACACAGGCTGTGGCAGAGCAGGGAACTGAACCTGGGTCTCTTAAGACTGAAGCTAGTGCCCTAACCACTGCCTGCTGGAGATATAGGACAAACCCCATTACAAAGGAGACAAAGATGACATTTGTCTTACCTATGCACCCTCTGGATTCTGGACTGCTCTAGGGGTCAAGACAGTTGTTGGAGAAAAATGAGTCCTCACTCTGAGTTTGAAGCAACAAGCCAGAGGCAGCTTTATTTTCTTTAACACTTGCAAGGGGAAAGGACTCACGGGCAGGGGTTCCCCTCCCAAGGCAGGTCTCCATTAGATAAACAATTAAGGCAAGCATGGATTCCCTTTGTTACATACAGTAATGATCAACAACTGCATTTTGTTTATACATATTTCTTCCTGATATCTTACTTGGCTCAGCAATTTTCTGCTACAGTCTGCTTTCCATTCTTATCTAACACAAGGCAAAACAGTATCTTTTACAGTCTGTTTCCACTTGCTTAGGCCCTGCATTAAAGTCTAGAGTTATTAAATAGAAGAGTTAGCCTGACTCTTGCACTTCCTGGAAGACTAAGATGTCTGTGCTTTTCCCAACTTCCACACCAGTGGAAGTAGAGCAGTCCTTGTCTGCTCTAAATTATGGCAGCCTGTCCCAGGTTGACCACGGGATGCTGTGCAGCCCAGAATCCTGATAGTGCCATGTGCTACAGGTCCGCTTCTGGGCCATTCCTCATGTTGGGGATGCTTACAATGACCTATGGGCTATGCTGGGGACACTCTTTCCTGGCCACTTGCAGCTCTTTAGCTGGCAGTGTCTGAGGACTGGACTGAGGGACAGAATCTGTCTCTAAAATCTTTAATCTAAATCTCCCCTGCTGCTAGGGTGACCAGACAGCAAGTGTGAAAAATCGGAACAGGGTTGGGGGGTAATAGGAGCTTATGTAAGAGAGAAACCCAAAAATTGGAACTGTCCCTATAAAATCAGGACATCTGGTCACCCTACCTGCTGCAGTTTAAGCCCACTACTTCTTGTACTGTCCTCAGTGGATAAGGAGAACAATTAATTACCCTCCTTTTTATAACAACCTTTTATGTTCTTGTCTACGTTAGTCTTCACTTTTTCTTTCCCTATTTTAACCTCCAATCCTGTTTACAGTGATGCTCACTATGTTACTCACCCGATCGCCACTAACCTTTTTGGTGAAAACAGAAACAAAAAATAGCATTTAACACTTTGTCCATTGCTGCATTTTCTCTTATTGTCTTCCCCTTCTGTGATGGTATCTTTCCCCAATCTGAACCTTAGAGTCCAAAAGTTGGGGTGCCAGCATGAATTTCTCTAAGCTCAATTACCAGCTTAGAACCTGTAGCACTGCCACCCCCCATAACCTTCTCTGTGGACCCCCAAAACCCAGACCCCCTGGATCTTAACACCAGGAAAGTAAACTCTTTCCTTCACTAGTGCCTTTCCTAGGCTTCTCTCCCTGGGTTACCCTGGAAGATTATTGTGATTCAAACCCCTTGAATCTTAAAACAGGGAGGAATGTTCCTTCCCCCCCCCTCCTCTTCTCCCTCACCCAGAGGCAATACAGATTCAAGCTCCGTGAACCTAAAACAAAGGGATTCCACTCCTCTCCCCTCCCTTCTCTTTCTTCCCTGTTAAGTACAAACTCAATTCCCTTGAGCCTCAACAAGGGGAAAAAATCAAACAGGTCTTAAAAACAAAACTTTTAATAAAAAGAAAAGAGAATAAAGAAAATCACTGTAAATTCAAGATGGAATATTACTGGGTCTTTCAGCTTATAGAAACTGGAGAAAAAAGCCTCCTCCAACAGAAATACAATTTAAAATACTTTCAGCCAAATACGCATTAGAACTCTACCAGCCAGATACACATTTGCAAATAAAGGAAAAAAACAATTAAAAGACTATAACCGCCTTCCTTACTAAATACTTACTATTCAGAATATATAAGAGACTGTAGCAGGGAGATTGGCAAGAAACCTGGTTGCATGTCTAGTCCCTTCCAGGACTCAGAGAGAACAAAGCCAAACCCAAAAACACAAACAAAGGTTTCCCTCCACCAAGGTTTGAAAGTATCTTGTCTCCTGATTGGTCCTCTGGTCAGGTGTTGCAGGTCACTGTTTGTTAACCCTTTACAGGTGAAAGAGACATTAACCCTTAGCTATCTGTTTATGACACCTTCCCATTATGTAATGGTCTTCCTCTTACTTCTAATGTATTTTTAAAATGTTTTCTTGTTACTCTTTATGTCCCTAGCTAAATTAATCATCTATAATTCTTAATGTAACCAAACTGTTTTTTTTTTTACTTAGATTGTAAGCTCTTTGGGGCAAGGACAGTCTCTTTGTTCTGTGCACGTACAGCACCTGATACATGACTGGGGCTCTTCCAAGACACATAGTTTTTATTAAGTTTTAGATGGAGAAACGTTTTTACTTCCTATCTCAGGTTTCACACTGCAAGTTTGAACCATGGCCATTTCTAAGTCCAACAACAAGTCAACTGTACTACAGCAACTTCTTTCAGAGTAAACAAGCCGGGCGGTGTTGGCCTGTTGGTAACATTTGTTTCTAAGCGAGTGGGTAGGAAAGACATGCTGGATTATTTACTGCCGGCGCTGATGGAGAAGTGAGTGAATATACTCACTCAGAGGAGGGGGGAAAAAGCATTTCGTTAGATGTGTGATGCAAATGAGGCTATAACATGATGTCGTAAATCCAGAGAGAGAGAAACTGAGCAATACTGTACTTGAAACTGGTGAGAATTCTTTTTATTACCTACTAGTGTAAAATTAGGCTTAAAAAGGACTTGAAAATACATTTTGGGGGAAAAAGCTGATCTGACTGGACAGGTGGGCAAAGTGATTTAGTAGGATTTCTCCATCAGTAATTTCCTATGCTGCTTTGAAACCTAGATTACCTGATAAACTAGGCCCCAATTCAGAAAAGCACTTATGTGTATGCTTCACTTCAGCTGAAGGCATTTTGACATAAGCATGTACTTAAATGCTTCCCTCAGTAAGGATGCTTTTCTGAACAAGAGTTGTAGCTTGTCAACTCCTAGGGGCAAGATCTAGGAGTCTGCTCCCATCCAAATAAATGACAACACTCTCATTCATGTCAGTGGTAAGGAATAGGATGCGATAGGGCTGATTTTCCTATCACTTACTGATTTTTTACAAACAATTTCACTCACTTTTAACACCTTTTGTTGGGTCCCTGCCCTACCTATCATCTTATCTACACTATTGTCATGTTGACTCTAGACTCGGACCAGCTCATGGTGCCAGTATGATTGCTCACATTATATTTTCAAATAAGCACCTTCATGCTTTTTCCTATGCCATCCTGCCCCCATGCATGGGAGGAGCCCTCTGTATACATCCACAAGGTCACCTCGTTGTCTTCCTTCAAATCCCTCCTTAAAACTTTCATCTGCTACGAGGCCTATTAAAAAATTAATAAGGATTATGCAGGTTACATGCTATGACCACCATCCATCATGCTAACATGTATTGTTTCATTGTTCCCTTGAGCTTCCCCCAACTGTTTGTTCCATCCACCTGTAGTTTCTTGTCTTATACTTAGGTTTTATATGCAGTGTAGCTGTAGCTGTATCGATCCCAGGATATTAGAGAGACAAGGGGGGTGAGATAATATCTTTTATTGGACCGATTTCTGTTGGTGAGAGAGACAAGCTTTTGAGGGATAGTAAAAAGCACAGGAGCAATACAAGCAAATTTAGACCACAGAACCAGAGCTTTCCATAGCTGTAATTTTGAACATTTTAACTATTAGCCTTGGAGGTGAAAAACTGTATCCCATTGCCAGTGAAGCAGACAATCTCCCCCAAATAATGTCAGAGTGGTCTTAATTCTTTTTTAATGTTTTTGACAGCTGAGCGAAACATGTCAGTGATATAAGAGAACAAATTATACGTGACATTTAATTCTTCATAGTTTAGCTTTTCTTTTCACAGAGGATAGTATCAGTACTCAGCTGTGATTCAGAGTTATTATAAATAATAACAAAAATCTTCAAAGAGCTATTAAAGCCTGGTGCCCCTAGTTAAATCAATCTCTAACTGTAAGAGATCAGATTGAGATGTATGTAGAAGGCAGATTATCTAACATCTGTAAATCACTTTACATGTCTCAGCTCAAGCTTTTACCACTAAAAGAAGAAACCAAAGAGAACTATTTTTTTCTTCAGGTTCTGACCATCAGTGGATATTGATCACTTAATGAGGCCAGTCTTTCAGCTTCAAATAGCCTTTGATTAAACTTTCACTTGGCGGCCTTTCAAAATAGATTTTGTATCATCATGATGAATAACCTAGTTCCATAGGAATATTATAAAATGCAGATCTAAGAGAAAAACATAAGGGAATAAGCAGTGAGTTGAAATGAGAAGGCAGAAAGTTGAAGGAGGCATTGAGCAAATATGGAGTAAATGAGTCATATACTCTGAGATGCTTTTGTGACACTTCAAATATTGTAAGGTCAAAATTGTATTTAACTAGAAATGGATGTAATAATCATAGTCAAATGTATGAGTCTAGAGACTAAACCCTGTTAAATCTAAGTGTTCTGCATTTACTATATAAAATCTGATTGTTTATGTGAAGAGGCTATAGACTTTCCAGGATTTTATCACAATATAGGGAACTTTAGACCATCCTAAAAAGGAGGAATTTATTGTACTAAATGATGAACAAACTATAGACAAATAAATAGGATTCCACAAAGATCAAGTTCCAACTTTCTCTTCCTTGTTTACCAGTGATGATATGCTATCTAGAATTCCATCTAGCATGTGGAGACATCTAACAGCTGAATATCACACTGCAAGTAAATATTATTCATAAGGGAGGTAAGCCAGTGGCAAAGGAGGAAAGGGGCAAGAGAGGAAAGGGGAAAGGGTCTGCATGCCCAAGAGCTTCTTGGGAGAAGTAAATATATCATTAAGGATATGATAAACAGGAAGACATATCTCAAATTAGTTAGCTACAGTTCATAAATGAGGATCAGATGGATTAAAAATCTATTTTTTTTAAAAAAAACCTAAGTGCTTCAGAAAAAAGAATGGACTCCTTTGCAAGAGATGCCATTTGGGGTTAATCATCTACAGTTAACATCTACGTGGATGGCTTAAGAGCTTTTTTCCAGGAGGGGCACACTCTTCTTTCAACACTCTCCTTTCAACAGGAGTTGTTTTAGAATGTAAGATATTGATTCCAGCTTGTCCATATACCAGATAGCTCCAGATATCTCTGGGCACCTGTGATGGGTATGAATTTGAGAAGGTTCCTTGGTTTGGAAAGGGTATCAAAGGAAAGTTTGAATGTTTATCTGAACTTTGATGATCTTTTTCAGTTGTCCTGTTTTCTATCCCATCTTCCCCTAATACCAACCCAGCCAATCCTTCTCCCTTTCATCAGAGTACATCTATTCCTTCCAGTACCACAATCCCTCAAAACTCCATCTCCTTTTCCAACTTGCCTCAGACTTTCAGGGATAATTAAGGATGGTGTCTGGCACTTTCTTCCCCTGAACTATGACAAGCAGCTATAGCCAACATTGGCATTCTTGGGTGAGCGTCAATTCCCCCACAACTGCCGCTGCCCCCCGACTCCAGAACAGCCATAGACCTTCTATAGAGTACCCAAGATAAGTTTCAATAGGACTCCTCCTTTTGGGAGTACGTGGGTGGGGTCACATCATCAAGAAGAAAAGGCGATGTGGGAAACCAGCTAAAACATGAGACCTAGAATGATTTTGGAATCAGTTGAAGATTTAGGTTAGAGGTTGAGTACAATTCAGGATCTGGACAGGAGCTTAGCCAATTATTTTTTTTTGAGCCAGTTCCGCCTATTCAAACCAGATACCAGAGCATGTTGTATTATGCAGGTATCTGCCAATGTCTATTTTTATAATGGAAACATGGATGGACCTTAAAAATAGCATTATTGGCTTGATATGGCAATTCTGCCTTAGGTCTGTTTCTGTGTTAATGCCCTAATTAGCAATTCACTTTTTGAGAAAAAAAATCTAATGACCAGTATTTATTATCCTTTGATAAATTGAGCATCACTTTCATAATGTTGCTGGTTAAATGCCAATTTAGGACACCTAGTTATTGGAAACAGCACAGAAGAAACTGACACACATCCTGAATGATTTAGAGTTTAAAATGTTCATTAAAAATCCTATGTCTGCTCTGTCATGTGTAGGCTTTCCTTCATATCTGACTTGACATTAGCTTGAGTTTAGAGTAACAGGAGTTCAGATCCCCTTGTGTAACTTCCAAGGTTTTGGGCCTTTCATGCAGTAGACCGGCTATTGGAATAGCCAATGAGGAACACAAATGTCACATGACTTCTATCATGTGACCTTTCCTCATCATGTGATCAATTCCAATGACTCCCTTCTGGCCTTTAAACTCTATGAATCTATGAACTGGATCAGTTTATAAATTCACCACCACCAACAAAAAAGGGTTCAGTGCATTTGGTTGTTTGTCCTCTGTGGATATATTTCACCAGCTCGGTTAGCAACACTCCTAGACAGAGACCTAGGCAGTGCAGCTTTTGAACCCCATTTTATTTCAAATTAAAGGGTTCACATGGCTTTACTGTGAACCCTTATGCCAAGAGGCAGCTTCTCTATTTTCTCAGATGATTGTTTTTGTAACAGCTGGGGGATCCAAAGGAATGAGATGAGATCACACTGGATTTTTAGACACCCACCTTCAAATGCAGCCAGAGCCCTAAATATCGCAATGCCGACTTGCCCTAGAGCTGGCCTCAGAGAGCATCACTCACCACAATAATACCTTTTTCGATTCTATGCCCCCAGCCTCTCTCTCAAACCACACCCCACCTGCAACCCAGTTAATGGGGATGGGGAAGTCCATTACAGTAACATCTATTGTGCTAAACATTGCACAGACACAGTCAGAACCAGTCCCTGCTCCGGACAACTTGCAATCTACATAGACAAGACAGGCAAATGGAGGGA
This sequence comes from Gopherus flavomarginatus, assembly GCF_025201925.1. Lineage (NCBI taxonomy): Eukaryota > Metazoa > Chordata > Testudines > Testudinidae > Gopherus > Gopherus flavomarginatus. Next base: position 159,336,689 of record NC_066618.1, on the reverse strand, counting down.
GTGAAAAGTGAGGCACAGAACTGAAATGAGACTTACCCAAGGTCCTGAGCAGGTCAGTGGCACAGCCACATCTCCTGACTCCCAATCTAGGGACTTATCCATTGAACCTCTCCCAATGTACATTTATTTCCATACACATTCCTGAAAACTCTTGTTTAATCCCTCAGCTATTCTTTTCATTACACCTTTAAAGAACATATTAAAAGGGAAAGAGAAACCTCCCCCACACTCACACATAAACCAACAGGAATAAAGAGGACTACTGCAATACCACAATCTCTAAGAACAGATTTCAAGTCTTACAGCTTGAATAGCCTCTTCCTGCTGTGTGGAAAATAATTAAGCAAAGACAGTTCTCTGACCCAAATAATCCCTTATGACCTCAATTGGTGGGAGAAAATTCTCTCTTTCCATTAATCACAATTCCCTGGATGAACCCTTTCTTCAAGGTGGCAAATCAAACTTAAAATATAGTCTTTAGATTTTTATCTGTGAATAATGAAAATAAAATACAGGCTAATGTATACTAATGTAGTCCCATTTTAAAGCTAAAATTACAATCCAGTGACTGAAGCTCCCACTACAGTTTGCGAGAGGATACAGGATTCTTTTCACTTAGACTATAAGCTCTCTGGGGTCGGAACTCTCTTTGTTATATGTTTGTACAGAAGCTGGCACAATGGGATTTTGGCTTCTAGATGCTCCTATAATACAAATAAAATAGTAATAATACTTCATTTCCTGTCTATTGTGTCTTTTTATACTTTTTGTGTCTATTTATAGAACATGATAATTTAGCATGGTCTATTAAGAGAGACAGAAACAGGTGAACTTCAGAAAAATAAAACTAATACAAACAAATCGAAACTCATATTGATTTACTTGTTTTCCACTTGTGTCTTCCAGTGTCTTTTTACTATATGAATGAGATCATTAGCAGCACTAGAACACAATGAAAGTTATGGCCTGTTAGCTTAATCCGTCAGACACATACTTGCTACTGTTGCCACAAAAGAATAATATACCACCAGAATAGGATAGTAAGGTGTAACTATTATGGAAAGTGCCAAGCGGGTCACCATTCTATTATGCATGGTAAACTATATTTGAAATTTAATGGGCTGCTCTGTATTGACTCATGTACAACACATACATATTAATAGATGGTTTTCTAGCTAACAATCAAGCTTGACATTAGTGTTCAGTCATCTGTGTCTTTATAAGTATTCTTGGTCGATGTGTCATTGCTATGTGTCATGATCATATATTAGGCATTAGGCTTACAAGTCATGATGCATCACTCTTATTTTAGAAGGTTTATTACACACACACACTTGCCAGCATGTTCCAAAACAAATTATTGGCCACACTGGATCATATAGGATTGCACCACCCAGTCTGTCAGTGTCCAATATAGAATGTTTCGGGTAATGACTTCCCACCTCCCATAGTGCAATCAGATAATTGTGTGATGCTGTACGTGGGTATTGTGGCTAGAATTCCTCTCTGACCCCTTCAGTGTATCAGTTCGCGTCACAGAAACAAGAATATTTTAGAAACTTAAATTCTTGCCCGCTCATTAATTATATGCACCCAAACTTCAGGGATGAGGAACAAGCAAGTGAAAAGATTTGTAAATCTTGAAATCAATGACTAATTTTGCAGCACATTCAAATCCGGTAGTGGCTTATTTATCACAGCCATTCTTATGGTACATTCTGTACTAAATTATGTAGTACTGTATATTTTACCGAGATTATTGCTTACTGCACAAATGAAAAATTGTTTCACAGTTACTCCCTCACCTGTTTTTTGTCTCTCATCTAAACTTTTATTGTAAACTCTTTAGTGCAGAAGCCTCATGGCATTGGGGTCACGCAAATAAATATGTTCAAGAGAAACTATCTGTGGGAAGCAAACAGATGAGAGCCCAGATATTGTTTCTGACTTGCCTGTTGTAGCTAGATCTCCACACATACTGGATGTGGTTACATGGCATCATGCACTGATATGAAAGTCTCCAGTGCACAATGATTAGGCAAGCTTCTGAGCCAAACAGCATCTCTCGTGAATACAGTTAGAGGACAGTGCCTCTGAGTTAAGTCCTTCCTTCGCTAAAATCAAGGAGCCTCATTATGTGCTCTGAATTTGATCTGAAGGGAACTTATGTTGTGTATGATGCTAAATCCCAAGTCACAGTAAACCTCTCACATTTGGAAGACAGACATATTACTAAGGGCTCCCATAGTTTTCAATAAGCCCTATTTTTATCTACTAGGAGGAAATTCATTTCATTTGCCATACCTGTGTAAAGCTTAAGACCATGGTGGAGAGGCATGGTGTCCGATTCTGGTCCAATCACTGATATATATAAATCCTACCCACTTGTGCATGACTTGCTCAGCCTGTCAGGGCCACTGGATCTACATAGTCATGCATGGATCTAATAATTTCCTCCCAAGGCTTGCCATTGCTCCACTAACCACCCCAATGCCACCCTCTTATATGGATGGGGAGCAGCCTTCTATAATAAAGTTAGCAGCATTCAGTAACAAAGGAGCTTCCAAGTAACTGGTATTGCTTAACATAATTAGGGGTTAATATAGTAAAGGCTCAGGATAATTGGAACATGTCATAATATTTCTCATGACCATTGATATCAGCATTGATTAGTGCTTTGAGCAGGATATGGAGGGCCAGGACTCCTGGGTTCTGTTCCTGGTTCTGCTACTATTTCAGTATGTGACTTTTGATGATGTCACATTAAAACACTGACACTGCGCTTCAGTGCCCTTCTGTACACTAGGGATGGTATAATACTTCTTTAGCTCAGAGTAGTGGTGTTGTGAGGATAAAGTAATGAGCTCTTGTCAAAAAGATGTCTGGATGTACCGAAATACTTGGAAAAGTACTAGAGAAGGAGTATTGTTTTAAGCAACGAACCTTTACATACATTTCCTTTTTACATCTTACTTTAAAAAGTATCCTGCTATATTGTCATTGGGCTTTAGTTGATTTTTTTAAAGGCCGGAGATCAATGCCACTGAGTATATTCCTTCCCCAGTCATAAAAATATGACTCCAGCAGTAAACTAATTATCTGAGATGGGCATATTACAAGGCTGTTCAGATCTAAGCATTTCATTTGGGTTCACTTCTACATGTTGGAACACTCTACCAATTCACTGCCCTAAGACCTATGTCACTGCAGTGCTCACTAACACCAATTTTGATCAGAAATGAACAGGAACTAGACCTCAGCCCAGAAGCGTCAAGGGAGTGGGAGGGAAGAGTAAACTCCTAGTCACTAAAGAGTGAAGATAAGAGTTCTGATGCATAAACCAATGATAAGAAAAGAGCCATTCGCATAAATATACTTAGATCTCTGCTCTGGATGTCTCACAGGAAAAGGTGACCTTGTCAGATGTGGTTGGAGTCATCAAGAGATGGCTTTCCTATGGTGTTTTCCCGATGCCTCCTTATCAGTGTGGTTAGCAAGCTATTACGAGATACTCAACATCCTGAAGAGTTCTCCCTCTGGGTTTTTAATAATTAAACCTATTTAGCTGAACATTGAGACAACCTCATTGCACTGCTGAGATAAAGGGTGATTTCAAAATGAAGATTTAATGCAGTTTGATTAAAATAGTACTGTAAGCAAGATATGGCATAGGGCAGCCCAGATGGCTTAGAATTTAGTTTTTAAAAAGGGTAATTGGAAGACTTTTGCTGGCATTTTCAGAAGGTGTCAAAGGGAGAACATGACTGGGATTTGGGAGCCTCTGTTGAAAATACCAGCCTGTATTATTATGTATTTTTCCCCCTCTCCCACCAAAATCAAAGGTCTGAATATTAGAACTCAGTGCTGGTCAACTCCACTCAGTGGCCCACTAGGGATGTGCCTTCTTTTTTTCTTTTCTTTTTTTCTTTTTTTGCAAGATAGCTATTCTCTGCAAAAGCCTATAGTGCCTGACGAACTGGAAAAAAACTATAGTGGCAAAAGCAACTTAATGCCAGTACATATGGGTCTATACTAGGCAGGGTTTGTTGGTATGAGCAAAACAGGTGTAGACCTGGCTCAAGTAAACCTGAAATCCATTGCATTTACTTTGTCATGTGTTTGGGTAAATATTAATTGGTTATGCTAATTAAATTGGAACCCAATCCTGCACAACTGTTGCAGGGACTGTCCAAAGTCATGTTGTGTTGGTGAAATAGTCTACACATTATGGAATAAATCAACAAAGCCACTCAGTCTTTCCCTTCAGTTTTTTTTGTTTTCCAGTTTCAGTTCAAGGCTTGCAGCATCTTTATAGTACACAGTCAGAAAACAAGTTGACTGTTCATCCACCGTGAAATGATTTTTTTTAACATTTGTACCTATTATCTGAATAGGAAGAAGCATTGCTTTTGTTTATTGAGCTAGCTAAAGGGCTTTCAGTAATACAAAAGTGATTGAAAAGAATAGCTGAACATTCTCTTGCATTACTGACTCCTCTGGTTTAGTTTGCAGCAGACCAAGTTGCTGTGGCAAGAAACTATGCTGGTTCCATCTTCACTTTCTTCCCTAAACTAATTAGTCTACATAATAGAATCACCTACAGCATCAGAGAAAAGTCTAGATTTTGTTAGTGACTGACATTCAGTTCTATTCTATTCACTTAGGGAAGAAAACATGGAGAAAGTCTAGGACTCCAAGTAGTATTTTTTTCTTGTCTTGTCAAACTCTTTTCCCCAATGTTTATTGCGGTGATAGTGTTTCCTCCACACTCATGGTAACTGAAATGAAAACATGAGTATGATGTATGCGGCTTGTGCCTAAGGGTTATTTCTCGCAATGTTACACGGTGAAGTTTATGTATTTTAACCATGTCATGGTTGTTCCAGCCAAAATAGAAAATGTTTACCATAACTCAGTCACTAGGGTAGTGCAAATCAGTATTGTAATAAAGACAGCACTGCCAACTGGGAGCATTCACAAAGCATTTAGCTACTGTTGTGGCACATTTGCAACATATTTACAACACATAGGTAAGTATTTCTATCCTTTCTTTATTAGAAGACCAAATGATCTTTGAGAAAGAATGGACAGCCAAGTACTGAACATCTCCAAGTTTCATTTTAAAGGGACACTACTATTTTAGATCCAATGAAAAATTGGATTGCAGGAAATCTATTTTTGTGAAAAGAGATGTTTTCAGACATACCCCAAATCCAATGAAATTAAGGGCTTTGAAATCCAGATGTGACACAGGACCTCATCATATGGTGGGACAAGGTCATGGGAATTGGAAAGTGAAACTGACTAGAAACAAAAGTGGAATTGATCCATTTAGTTTAATTGTTTCAGCTGAGTGAACTGTTGAAGGTAAAGAATATAAGTAGAGGATTTAAATTCTTTCCAATTTAATACTCCAATCATTGTTGGCAAAGCATTAAGTCTTGTAGATATTGGTTTGGATATTTATGAACAATTAAGTTACACTTCCTTTTGTCTAATAGCCTGTAAATGTGCATTTAAACTAGAGCTGTGCGAATGACTGAGTTTTGTTTCACTGGCCATACTGAAAAATAAAAATGAAAAAGGTCAAACATAAATGTCATACTTCAGTGCTTGACTCTCATAAGGCTGATCTAATATGTGATGTGATCCTATAAAGGGTTGCAGGAGTAAATCTACACTTGAAAACACAGAAGGTCAAGCTTACACTCTTTGAGTCCTGCTCAATGCAGTTTAGTGCGTGATCTCAGGCAGGGGAAGAGAAGAAGATGGAAGTTCAGCACTACTAATAAAAATGGCAGAAGTTGGCGGATGAGCTGTCAAATGGGTCTGGGGAATTTGTGGGCATAGCTGAGTAATGAAGACATTACCTGCTCTAGTGTCCTCCGTCCAAAGATTACAGAGTGCTTTACAACCTTTAACGAATTAGTGCCTAATAGGAGCTTTAGCATTTGCTTTAAGAGGTGCAGGATCAAGATCGTAATGGTCACAATACGCCTGGAAGGTATTAGTCCTCCCATTATACAGATGGGAAAACTATGAGGCGACGTGACTTGCCCACAAATTGGCAGCATAGCAGGGAATAAAACCCAATTTAGGTCACCACCAAGCCCATAATCTAACTTCTAGCACAGTCTTTTTGTTCTGTGTTGTACAGCTCCGAGTACAACAGGGTCCTGGTCCATGACTGAGGTTCCTAGATGATGCTACTGCAATACAAATAAATACATAAATAAATAAATAACAGCAGCAACAATAGATCAGGTTGCTTCTTAACAGCCGGCTGAGTATTTGGGATTTGTCGGGACCTCCCAGCTCCTTGCATTAAATGAGGAGATGTTAAACACAGTTGTTGATTTATTTTGCTGTCATTAACTAGAGCAGCAGAACAATGCATATTTATTATATTCACAGAAAGAGCTTTTGCAGTGACTTGTATGGACCAGTGAGCTCCTCCAATCACACCGATGTGCTGAGAAAATTACTGATCGCCCACTAACACCCTGCAAAGCTCAATATTGATCAGCTAATATCATGCGGGGCTGTGACAGATTAGAAGTGTGACCTGTGAGGGTAAGATATTAATAAACTAACAAGAGAAGATGCCACAGAGACTGAATGATTCATGCCCTCTGAGATTTCACAGAACAAATTCTGTCACCCTCAGGGTACGTCTACACTACAGGATTATTCCGATTTTACATAAACCGGTTTTGTAAAATAGATTGTATAAAGTCCAGTGCACGCAGCCACACAAAGCACAATAATTCGGTGGTGTGCGTCCATGTACCGAGGCGAGCATCGATTTCTGGAGCATTGCACTGTGGGTAGCTATCCCGTAGCTATCGCATAGTTCCCGCAGTCACCCCCGCCCACTGGAATTCTGGGTTGAGATCCCAATGCATGATGGTGCAAAAACAGTGTCATGGGTGATTCTGGGTAAATGTCATCACTCATTCCTTCCTCCGTGAAAGCAACGGCAGACAATCATTTCACACCCTTTTCCCCTGGATTGCACTGGCAGACGCCATAGCATAGCAACCCTGGATCCCGTTTTGCCTTTTGTCACTGTCACCATATGTATACTGGATGCCACTGACAGAGGCGGTACTGCAGCGCTACACAGCAGCATTCATTTGCCTTTGCAAGGTAGCAGAGAAGGTTACCAGTTGTTCTGTACCATCTGCTGTGCCATTGTAAATTGGTGAGGAGATGACTGTTATCAGTCGTTCTGTATCCTCTGCTGCTGTCATGGGTGCTCCTGGCTGACCTTCTCTGAGGTCAGCCGGCGGCGCAAAGACAAAAATGGGAATGACCCCCCGGGTCATTCCCTCCTTTATGTTGTATCTAAAAATAGTCAGTCCTGCCTAGAATATGGGGCAAGTGTACTAGAGAACCAATGTATCAGAGAACCAGAGAGCACAGTCGCTCCGTGTCAGATCCCGCAAAAATGATGAGCTGCATGAGATTCTAGGGGGTGTCCCTGCAACAACCCCACCCGTTGCTTCCCTCCTCCCCCAACCTTCCTGGGCTACCGTAGCAGTGTCCCCCCATTTGTGTGATGAAGTAATAAAGAATGCAGGAATAAGAAACACTGACTTTTTAGTGAGATAAAATGAGGGGGAGGCAGCCTCCAGCTGCTATGATAGTCCAGGCAGTACAGAATCTTTTCTTTAGACATGAAGGGGGGGGGCGGTTGATGGAGTTCAGCCCCCAGTTGCTATGATGAGGACGGTTACCAGCTGTTCTGTACCATCTGTGGGGAATAACCGGGAGTCATTCCTATTTTTACCCAGGCGCCCCCGGCCGACCTCACCTGAGGCCAGCCAGGAGCACTCATGGGCTGATGACGAGGACAGCTACCAGTCCTACTGCACTGTACCGTCTACCACTGGGGAAGGGAGGGGAGAGGATGCTGCTGTTCTTTGCCCCAGCACCGTGTCTACCAGCAGCATGCAGTAGACATACGGTGACATTGAAAAAAGTCAAGAAACTTTTTTTTCCCTTTTCTTTCACGGGGTGGGGAGGAGGAATAAATTGACGAGATATACCCTGAACCACCCCTGGACAATGTGTTTGACCCTACAGGCACTGGGAGCTCAGCCAAGAATGCAAATGCTTTTCGGAGACTGCAGGGACTGTGGGATAGCTGAAGTCCTCAGTCCCCCCTCCCTTCCTCCATGAGCGTCCATTTGATTCTTTGGCTTTCCGTTACGCTTGTCACACAGCACTGTGCTGTGGACTCTGTATCATAGCCTGGAGATTTTTTTCAAATGCTTTGGCATTTCGTCTTCTGTAACGGAGCTCTGACAGAACAGATTTGTCTCCCCATACAGCAGTCAGATCCAGTATCTCTCCTACGATCCATGCGGGAGCTCTTTTTGGATTTGGGACTGCCTCGCCTCCCGTGCTGATCAGAGCTCCACGCTGGGCAAACAGGAAATGAAATTCAAAAGTTCACGGGGCTTTTCCTGTCTACCTGGCCAGTGCATCCGAGTTTAGATTGCTTTCCAGAGCGGTCACAGTGGTGCACTGTGGGATACAGCTCGGAGGCCAATACCGTAGATTTGCAGCCACACTAACCCTAATCTGATATGGTAATACCAATTTCAGCGCTACTCCTCTCGTCGGGGAGGAGTACAGAAATCAGTTTAAAGAGCCCTTTATATCGATATGAAGGGCCTCTTTGTGTGGACGGGTGCAGCGTTAAATTGGTTAACGCTGCTAAAATTGGTATAAACGTGTAGTGTAGACCAGGCCTAAGAGTGCACAGAGCCAACCAAGAGATTTTCTTTGGAAGCAACTAGACATCTGTTGCAATCAGAGTGACACAGATGGGGCACGTTGTATCTATGCCTCTCAGCTGCACCTCATTAAAGGGTACATCACTCCTTTTAGACCCAGACTTACTTCTGTCCTACCAAACCTGGTGCTATCTGGCTATTGACCTCACAAATGTTGAACACTGGAACTGGTATTACTGGAGGAGACATACATATTGACACACATTTTTCTAAAGCCCTTCTATCACTTACTAATGTTTTGGTAAAAGCAGCAAAGAGTCCTATGGCACCTTATAGAGTAACAGATGTTTTGGAGCATGAGCTTTCGTGGGTGAATACCCACTTCGTCAGATAACGTTTTGGTGTTGACTTTTAAACCCCAGTAAGGACCAGTTCTGAAATCTCACTCTGAGCTTCTAACATTTATCTTGCTCTTTTAAATAGGGTATCTGGTCCTACGGGCATGCAGCTCAGAAATGGGCACAGCTCATACTCTGATCATTAGATCATCGTAGTTACTCCTGTATTGAGCCCAATAACTTGTATTTAACTAAAGCATATCCTCCAGAAAGGCATCCAGTCTGGAGCTGATTACGTCAAGAGATGGAGAATCCACCACTGCCTAGGGTAGTCTGTTCCAATAGAGAATCACCCGCACTGTTAAAAAGATAATTTCGGCCTTATTTCTAATTTGAATTTGTCTAACTTCCAGCCAGTGGTTCTTTTTAACTTAGCAGAGAAAGGCATAATGACCCCATTAGTCCCTGATATTTTCTCCCTGTAAAGATATTTATATACTGTAATCAAGAGCAATCTTGATCTTTTTGAAGATAACCAGATTGAGCTCTCAGTCTCTCTCTCTCTCTCTCTCTCTCTCTGTTTATTATGGCATTTCTAAGGCTTTGGGATGCCCTTGCCTCTGACTGATGAAATCACAGAAATCAACTCTTTTCTTTTTCAGAAGTTGTTTCTCTAAGTTATGGCAATATACTGCAGTTTGGGTTTTTAAATCTCATTTTAATGCTCTTTTGAAGAAGTCGCTTGTCACAGTGATGGCAAACAGCTACCATATACATAAAATTGTAATACTTCATAGTTGCTGTCAGTTCACACTGAAATAGGCTAAAATGCAAGTGCATATAATGAGCTGACAGAAAACTTCAGTTATTATTGATAATTAAAGGGAGAACAGGAGTGCCTAGAGGCCCCAACCAAGGTCAATGCATCTTTGTGCCAGGTGCTGTACATACACATAGTACGACAGTCCCTGCCCTGAAGAGATTGCAATCTAAATCGGCAAGACATACATGTCAAATAATATCTTTCCAATTTTGTTGCTTACCTTGCTCGTTTCTGTGAGTGTGTGGATTGAAGAGTCTCACTTTATCTTCCATCCGCAACATCTCTGGATCCCTAGCGAGTGAGCTACTCCATCCCCCTAAGGGGCCTGGGCAGGATTGTTTCCTACAACACATTTTTCTAGTGCTTTGTACAGACTAGTTTTAAGCATCTTATGTGATGATACTTTAAGCATCCCTTGGGATGTTGCTTTACAGTCTAACAGACTTATTCTGTCCAAGTGAGATGCAGGATTTCTTAGTGTTCAATTTCCTGTTTTACAAACAATAGATAGAAATGATTCATTTATAATTTTCTCCTGTTGATCATTGTGAATTGCAGTGTCTAAAGAAATATGCCACTGCATGCACACAGAATTGGCAGGAAAATCTTGTTTGCCACTGACAAACCATCAGCTATTAGGTCCTAATGAAAGATTCTCGACAAATCGATCAGGAGATTCAACAATGGTTGGTCAACTTACTTTGTTCCTTTATTCCCTTTGGTCATGTGGCAAGAAGATATTTCTTTGCCTGAGTTGAAAAGAATTATGGTTAAGGGGGAAAACTGAACTTGTTTGAATCTTGGATTATTTTACTGCAGTTAGATAAACTAGATTATTTAGAGAAGTTTCTTCTAGACTCAAGAAATGAATCACAAACACATATACTTTGTAGATGGCCTGAGACAGGAGGCATTAATCTTTTCTGAGGATATTTGAGAAGGCGCATATTTGCAGTAACGTTATTTTGAGGCTACAGAAGTTTATCAAGAGAGCTATTTTGGTCTCCACTGTTGAGGTTTCACAGTCTACATCACAGCATGAATCATTAATCTAACTAAGATGTGAAGTGTCCTCACACTCCATTATCTAAGTAATAAATTTGGGAGCTTCACTGCTGGTCTCTGCTACCTGAGGAGTCTAAAAAATCCTACTTGTTCATGTCTGTTATTACTGAGAAAGAAGTAAGAGACCTGAAGAACAGATGGTTTGTGACACTCTTCTCTCTGCAATATCAGAGTGGAAGCTACCAAAATGAGCCTCGCTTGTTGCATAAATCCCCCTGTTTGGGTGCACATCAGATACCCACTATAAAAGATATGAACGAAATACTCCTACAGCTTAATACCTACAGCCCTGTTGCTTTTTAGATCAGAATTTGAGCATGCCTCCTCATGAGATGAGTGTGTGGATTTCTATTACTGGGTTTCTATTCCTAGTGCAGGAAAATGGCCCAGGAGGGATGGTTAGTAAACTTCCTACAGGGAATTCTGCTGCTAAATCCTTCCTTGTCCTGGTGAAATTTTAAATAGATGTGAAAAGTTAAATGCATTTGAAAGGGAAAAAACAAACTGCCTTCAGATATGAAGCTTAGTTACGTAGTTTAGGTTAAAATAATATTTAGATCTGGCTGTTCAAACCGGACAAAAGCGGTATTGGAAAATTGACAAAGATATTCCGTGGCTGAAAAAATGAACACTGCACACTCATTGCTTGAGCTACATAAAAAATTACAAATGATTTGCACATAAACACTTAAATCTAAATATCCCAAAGCACTTTATTAATTATAGGCCAAACTCCGCTCTCACTTACATTCAGAATGGAACTTTTGATAGCAGTATATAAATCACCAGCTTCCTCCTTTCCTCCTTTTGTTAAGTGTGTGCCTCCTACTCACTGAGGCAGTATTATCCAATAGGTAACAAATGTAAGACTAGGAATCCGTAGACATATAATCTATTCTAGGCTCTACCTCTGAGCTAATCACTAAGACGCACATCCTCAAAGAGGATAGGAGTCAGGTGTCTACCTCTTTGAGCATCTCACCCCAAGGAAGTTTTTCAAATGCCTAAATATTCAGATCTGGTATTTTTCAACTAAGCTCAGCTCCCATTTAGGCACCTATATAAGAACCAGAATTTTCAAAAGGATCAGGACCCATCATCTCCCATGATGTCACAAACAAGCCCTTTAGAAAATCTGAATGCCTATTTTGGTGCCTAAATGGGAGAGGAAAACTGCCTTAAGCGCTCTCTGTCTCAGTTTCCCAGGCTGTAAAATGAGTATATTGATTTTCACCTTCCTTTGTAAAGTGCTTTGGGATCTGTAGATGAAAAGGGCTATATAAGAGCTAAGAGTGCAATCTACAAAGCAACTTAGGCACCTAAACTCCAGAGTTGGGTGCCTAAATCCCTGTGTACAGCACCACTGTGAGCCACAAATCTCCTGCTTGGCTGCCACCAAAACTGTAGGTGCCTAAACTCACTTGGCTTCTAACTTTCTGCTGTAAAAGATCCCAGAGCGTCTATGTTTTAGGCCCTAGGGCATGCACACTGCTGCCTCCCTCTAAGCATCTGGATGCCCATCTCTGACCTAACACCCAAAGAGATTCATGAGCTGGGAGAAGATAGGCATTTGGCTACAAAATGTGGCCCATCAAATTATGACTTGTAACCCAGTGGTTAGAGTCCATGCCTGGGATGTGGGAGACCCAGATTCAATTCTCCCCTTTCAAGTACAGAAGGAGAAAGGATTTGAGCAGGAGTCGTCCACCTGTCAGACAAGCAGGCCCCCTGAGCTATGGAACAATCTGATGTGGGGCTATCTCCTGTTAAAATTGTTCTCCTGTTGATAAATAATGAACGAGTGATTGGAGCAGAGGGACAGGACTCAGAGCCTCCAACTGTCCAGAGTGGTACCCTGACCATCTAACTACAGAATGGCATCTCTCCCCTCGCAATGTTTGTGCCACTGTGATAAATACTTACATAGGTATTAGGTCAGAGAGAGTGTATGGGAATGATTCTGTACTCCAGTGGTTAGGGAACCCACCTGAAAGGTAGAAGGCCCCAGGTCCAGCCCGCTGCTCCAGTCACACTCCCTCTGGCTGGCATATCCCATGGGCTAGCTTAAGTAGCATCCCACTAGCAAGCTGGGTTTTGTGGGTCTCACTCTCTTCCCATTCATTGTATAGGAAGCCTAGGCTGGATAACAGTACTCAGAGAGTAGTTATTAATGGTTCCCAATCCTGCTGGAAAGGTATAACAAGTGGGGTTCTGCCGGGGTCTGTTTTGGGACCGGCTCTGTTCAATATCTTCATCAACGACTTAGATGTTGGCATAGAAAGTATGCTTATTAAGTTTGCAGATGATACCAAACTGGGAGGGATTGCAACTGCTTTGGAGGACAGGGTCATAATTCAAAATGATCTGGACAAATTGGAGAAATGGTCTGAGGTAAACGGGATGAAGTTTAACAAAGGCAAATGCAAAGTGCTCCACTTAGGAAGGAAAAATCAGTTTCACACATACAAAATGGGAAGAGACTGTCTAGGAAGGAGTACGGCAGAAAGGGATCTAGGGGTTATAGTGGACCACAAGCTAAATATGAGTCAACATGTGATGCTGTTGCAAAAAAAGCAAATGTGATTCTGGGATGCATTAACAGGTGTGTTGTGAGCAAGGCACGAGAAGCCATTCTTCCGCTTTACTCTGCACTGGTTAGGCCTCAACTGGAGTATTGTGTCCAGTTCTGGGCACCGCATTTCAGGAAAGATGTGGAGAAATTGGAGAGGGTCCAGAGAAGAGCAACAAGAATGATTAAAGGTCTTGAGAACATGCCCTGTGAAGGAAGGCTGAAAGAATTGGGTTTGTTTAGTTTGGAAAAGAGAACTCTGAGAGGGGACATGATAGCAATTTTCAGGTATCTAAAAGGGTGTCATAAGGAGGAGAGAGAAAACTTGTTCACTTTAGTTTCTAAGGATAGAACAAGAAGTGACGGGCTTAAACTGCAGAAAGGGAGGTGTAGGTTGGACATTAGGAAAAAGTTCCTAACTGTCAGGGTGGTTAAACACTGGAATAAATTGCCTAGGGAAGTTGTGGAATCTCCGTCTCTGGAGATATTTAAGAGTAGGTTAGATAAATGTCTATCTGGGATGGTCTAGACAGTATTTGGTCCTGCCATGAGGGCAGGGGACTGGACTCGATAACCTCTCGAGGTCCCTTCCAGTCCTAGAATCTATGAATCTATGAATAGGCGCCTAACTCAGCTTTGTGAATCACAGTGTTGTCGACACGCAGAATAGTAAGGCCTAAGTCCCTTTGTGATCTCAGCCAAAGGATATACCCCAATGTTAACGTTGAGGTTGGTGGAGGGAGGTGGCCCAAGCAATGAGACTTGTTAGGCTGTGAATTCTGGGGCACCTAGGGCCTGGCCTGGCCCGGGCCCTTGCACTACTTAGGGCAGCCCTATGACTTCCTCAATTTGTACTCTTCTTGCCATGGTTCCTATGGTTCTCGCCTCGCTAAGGCATAGCTGTGGAGTAGGAATACCATGGCTTTGCCTCTACCTGCTCTAGAAGATTTCCTGCCCCAGGGAAATGCACCTGGCCCATAGGCTCCCTGTCCCACTAATATTTACCATTGGGGTTTTAAACTTGCTTCGCAGCAGGGCACCAATGAAAGAGGATCTATGCATCTCAAGCATCACAATCCTGATCCATCTCCCATTAAAATCAATGGAAAGACTCGGACTTGGATGAGAGTCAGATCAGGCCCTTAGGGGTTAGTTCAGCCCACACTGAAGTCAAAGGAGTGACCCTCAATGACTTTAGATCCACCTATGTTACTGAGATCTGAACCGAGCCCTAACAGTCATAAAAGCTCATACTCATTCCACAGAAGCCTGTCACAGCAGTAGAGATGGCACTTTGCTGCATGGACACTGTGCTGATGGGTACTCAGAAAAATTCTAAACACACAGATATGGGCCTAGGTGCAGATTCCAGTTCGGGAGACATTCAGATGCAGTGTTTGGTTTGGGTCTATCACTATATCTCAGGTATGATACAGGATCCTCAGCTGCTGTCAGTTGGCCTGGCTCCATGTATGACTACATCTATCCACACAAGCTCAGGCCCTGGTCTGGAGTCTTTACATGACAAATTAGACTATGTGATGGATTTCATACACTAAATTTGAAAGCATAATTTAAAGAAACCAAGTGTAGCCTCTTCAAATACGTTAGATCTGAGTAAAATGTAGGTTCAATTTTCAGTTTTGCAGTAAGCAGTGAAACAAAGCAATTTCCGATATGGCAACTTGGTTAAAAAGCACTGAGGAACCCTAAACTATGCAACTGAGACAATCCTACAGAAGTTCAAATTATTAAGCCAGAGAACTACACATTTCACTGCTATTTGGATGATGTCTCTTTTGCTGATGTATCTTGGATTCTGCGATACTTAGACTGATCCAACAAAGTGAGAAGCATCGCTTTATTCATTTAGTATCTGAGCACCTCAGAAAGACCTGATGGATTTAGCCTCACAACACTATGGCTGCATTGACTTTGTTGGAGCTACTTTGGATTTGCATCAGCATGAGATCAGACTTTGACCCAGCATTTATCGTTTGAAAAGTTTTGGCACTGCTCTTTATACAGGGACGTGCAGTCAAACTTTGTTCAATTCTAGATACTGACACCAATATGCAAACAGCTAACTGGCGTATCATGTAAGAACACAATGGTGAGGTAGGGCTGTGTCCCCAAATGCCCTACTTTGGAGGGGGTCAAATGTATCTGATTCTGGTTGCATGGAACAAGGGGTGAAATGCTGTGCTTTGCCTCTTAGGGTTTGCACTGGAACCAGAAGTTTGACTGCAATATGTGTAGACATATCCAAGCTAGCTTTGATCCAGCTAGCTCAACTTACAGTAAAAGTGAATCCATATCATGAGTGGCTGTGCAGATTGTACAAGCCCGTTTGGGACCCTGGGGCTACCCCAAGTTGCTGCAGCTTCACTCGTATTATTATTTAATCTAGCTAGATTAAACACAGCTCAGGTATGTCTACACATTCTACAGTCACAACTCTGATTGCCATGCAGAGGTATCCTTAGAGGTGCAGCATAGAATTCACAGTCCAGGGGAAAGTGGCTATGGTCTGTGTTATGGCAGCCTTCCAGGGCTGTCCTATGGGCTACAGTGCTGCCTGGAAATATATCATATATTATTAATAAAGTTGATATATTACTATGATCCAGTCATACATACAACCACATAAAAAAATTGACCATTGCATGGCAGCAGGAGTCACTTTGGGGAGAACATTATAAGAATTAGGGTGTGGGGTGAAAAGTCCCCCTCATTTACCCAATAGTTGGATCTGTGGCAGTCTAGTGGGTTCTGGGTTCTTCAGGGCAGGTACCCTATCTTCGTTATGTGTATGTATTACTATATAGTGGGTGTACAACTGGTTGAAAAACCGTACTCAAATAGTAGTTATCAATGGTTTGATGTCAAATGAGAGGATGTATCTAATGAGGTCCCTGATCCAGGACTGGGGCTTCTAGGCACTTGCATAATGCAAATAATAATTAATAATAAAATGTTTTGCCACCCTTATGTACCAACATCTGGATTTAGCTAATATAGTTATAGTCCAAGCTTCTGGCTGGCAAATACCATCTTTTCATTATATGTATGTACCACACCTAGCACAATGGGTCCTAATTCCTTCCTGGAGCCTCTGGATGCAAACACAATCCAAATAATACATAACATCTGATCAGAAGGTTGTGAGAAAAGCAATAGACATGGCAGAGGTTCTCAAGCTTCTCTAAGAATCAGCAATGAAAGATGTTATTTCCTCTTGAGTTTTGTGTACAGCTCTTCTAAAACAAAATATGAGACGAGTCAGACGATCATATTTGTTCTTGATAGAACGAAAAGGCAAACATGCACATTTGTGTGGCTGCTATACTGATTTTCAATCCATAAGTTCAAGTGTTCAGAATCCGAGACCCTAGGCATCAATCTCTCATTCACACTGGTGTACAGGCCTGATCGAAAAGCCGTTGAAGCTCATGGAAAGACTCTGACCTTCAGCGGGGTTTAGATCAGGCCCTATATCAGTGGTAGCCTCTGTTGAAATTAATAGAGGTACACTGATGTAAAACCAAAGTGAGAGGAGAATCAGGCTCTGTTTGTTAAGGTCTCTTTAACTCACAAAGGATTTCTTTTGGGGCAGCTTAAAATGCGTCCACAGTTGTTTTTTTTAACACAGGGCTACGCTGCTTATTGATGCCAATCACAATTCTAATGGGTCCCTCTGACTGGTTTCCAAACTAGGCAGCACTAATTATAGAGCATAACAGCCTTTTCTGATGAACAGCAAGGTCAGTGAAACTATGAGATCCATTCTGGGGAGGTCAAAGCTGTCAGCATTTCCTGTGAATTTTATTCTTTAAATAGAAGATAATCAATCACAGGGTGATTTTTCTTTTCTGCTGCTTCTCCCTGCAGGTCTGCATTTGCACTAATATCATATTGAAATCAAAGGAATGTTAGGAAGCATCTGATGCGTCCAGACGTGTTCACTTGGAAGAATCAGCAGGAATCAAAACAGTTAAAAGCTACTGAGCCTGTAATGATATTAATACTTAGCTTGTATATAGCGCTTATCATCTGTGGACATGTTTGGTTGTAGTTGTAAAGCACATAAGTAAACACAAATGTTCTCTCTTTATGGAGTGCTGCTGTTAACCCTTAGTACGAATTCATAACAATATTACTTAGCTCTTACGTGGCACTTTTCATTCAATTATCTCAAAGTGCTTGACAATGGAAGGTAAGTATCATGGTTCCCATTTTACAGACAGGAAGTCTGAGGTACACCCAAGGTCATAGAGCAGGTCATATGTGAAGCCAGAAATTGAACCCAGCTTTCCCACATCCCATGCTAGAGCCTGTCTCACCGGCATGCTAGGAATCTTTATGGAGACAGAACCACTATTGTAGCTCAGCTGTTTCTATGGTAAAAACCTGCGGATTTGATTTCTGATAGCATATAGACTGATGTATCTCCATTGGCTTACACACCAGTGTAAGAGCAGAGTCAGGCTGCAGAGGGTTGCTAATTTTGGTTGGGCGTATTCCTGAGGTTTCATCACATGACATAATCTTTAATTAAAGATTAATCTTTAATTCCTGGAGACTCCAGGAGAAGCCTGGAAGGTTGGCAACCCTCAGGCATTCTCTGCTCATGCAGTGAGCAGAACACTAGTTAGCTCAAGATACGCTGTAGCTCAACCACAAATTACTGAGTTTGAGAGAGGAATTACTGGGTGACCTTCTGTGGCCTGAGTTATGCTGGTGATCAAACAAAATAGTTACAACGAACCATTCTTTCCTTAAAACCTATTCACCTATTACCTTCTTAATCTGTACCCTTGGATATTAGAGTTAGTGTTTCCTGTAAAGTTTCATTTTTAAATGTATATTCAGGGTCTTATAAAATCTAACAAACTTCTCTACTCAGATAAATCTGATACTTAATCCAAGACAATATTAAACATACACACACAGTGGAGAAGTATATTAAAACATGTCCTTATTTTCCCTCTACTGACCTGTCTATTAAAGCCCTATTACAAAGAGAAATACTGTACTACAATCAGCAATCAGTTCCTAGGAGTGTTTATCATAAGGCTTATCACAAATGAAGTGTGGCTTCAAAACATCCTGAATCACATGTTCAAAGAAACAAATATGAGCCAATTTCGGGGAGGGGGAAAGGAGCAGGAATGCACATAAAACAAGAGAGGAAATAAATATTATCAATTCATCATAAAATTATCCCAAGTAAAATTAGATTTATATTAATAATGCTCAACTGTAAAAGCAATGGGGCCTGATCCCTCCTATCATACTGGTATAAATCAGGTGTCATTGCATTAAAGTCAGACAGTTACACCACTGTAACCAAAAACCAAAACACAAATCAGACAGGCACAAGAATAAAAAAAAAAAAGACCCCAGTTCAGGAAAACAGTTGAGCACATGGTGACGCCCAGCCCTGTGAAGGACAGCACTCAAGCACATACTTAAATGGAAGCATGTGCTTAAATCTCATTTACTTCAAGGTGTTTAAATGTAAACAGATGCTTAAGTACTGTCCTGAACAGGGATCTATTCCTGAATCCATACTACTTCCTTTCTGAGGCTCACCCTTCACTGACTCAAGAGGTTTTCCATTACCTATTGTTGTTTTAGGTTTATACCTTTCAAGGCCCAAGGCGGGGGTGGGGGTGGGGAACAGGTGGGGGCAGTGGGTGACAAAGACCCATACCGTGGGATGCCAATAATTATTCATTTACTTAGACTGTACGGTCTTCAGGATTGGGCCTGTCTTCAGTTGCTTTGCATCCCTTGGTTGGGTACATAAACCAGCAAAGAAACTTCAAGGGGCATAAAAATGGGACCCTAGAACAACATGATAGGGGCAGAAGAAGGGATATGTGGGATGAGTTGGTCCTGCATAGACTTTGAGGTAAGTGTTGGGGAACAGCTAAAGCACCTAGGGCCTAACTGACTAAGCAGCTCAAAATCAACAGGAGAAATTGCTGACAAGGTTGGTAACTGACATATGATTTACAAGCATAATCTCTTAACCTTGAGCAACCCCTCCCCTCCAGCCCCCCCCCCATGAAAAACAACCCTATATTAGGAGGGGAAATAAAAATATACTGACAGTACAGAAGGGTGTTTTCCAGAACTTTTTTACTTAAATAAGAAAAAAGAATGGTTACGCAAATGAATAATTTAGAGTGTGTAATAAAAGACAGCACTAAAAACAGAAAATTGCAGATTGAATGGTAAATTGAACGGTTAAAAATAAATGCTACTTTTTGTTAGTTTACTGTTAATAGTGTATAACAATGTAGGTCGAATGGTAAAAGAAAAACTGAGTTATGCAGAGGTAATGCTAATAATTTATAATGACATGAAATGAAAAATGAGAAACAAATGAGAAAAGTTTAGGTAAAAGTGTAACTGGATATGTTGGATAACAGATGTAAAAGGAAAAATGAATGTATAAAAATGTATAGAACCTGGGACCATAGAGTGCAGTGTCACTGCATAGGCATAGCATGCGTAGGCAAAACAGCCCAGGGAAGATCCTGTGAAGCTAGGCTTAGCAGGAAGTACCATCTAGCAGGGCCTGAGTGGCAGTTCCAAAAAGCCCACTGCTTAACCAATACTAGTATTTAAATCAGGCAGCCATCATAAGGAGCAGTCTGAGCTATAATGCAGGCTGCCTGCCTGGATTTAAATAGACTCTAGCTTTTGACCCTGATTTGTCCTTGACTTAGCTATGTGATTGCTGCTTGCAACTTGGTGCCTGACCTTGGCTTTCTGACCTAGCTTGTTCCTGACCCTACTAATCATCTCCTGATTGCAATTTAGCAGGGGGCCAATTGGCCTTCCGTGGCCTGGCCTTCACAGCAAAGACCCAAGCTGGAGAACACCAAGTTAGACTGAAACAACCATCATAAAGGTGAAAGCCTCCTGGTACCCCAAAACTTGGTAACTTGGGACCGTACCTGTTCATCTATCAATGTGGGTGATCTGAAACTATAAGTAACAGTGATTGTCTAAAAATATATATAAATAAAGGGGGGAAAGAGCTTAAATTGGATGAACTTATGTCTCAGTTTCCCATCTTACAGAAGTGCTAAACTTTAGGAAAGGAGTGTGTGTCAGGAGTGGGGTTTACACTCTGGAAAGACCAGTCAGGGCTAAAGGTGCAGCTTGGCCTGTAACTAACATGAGGAAACATCAAAATGATGAAAAACAGAGGTAACTTATGGACTAAAATGAGAGGATGTTGATAAATACAAAAGCAGCAAAGAGTCCTGTGGCACCTTATAGACTAACAGACGTTTTGGAGCATGAGCTTTCGTGGGTGAATACCCACTTCGTCAGATGCAGACCCACTTCGTGACATGCATCTGACGAAGTGGGTATTCACCCACGAAAGCTCATGCTCCAAAACGTCTGTTAGTCTATAAGGTGCCACAGGACTCTTTGCTGCTTTTACAGATCCAGACTAACACGGCTACCCCTCTGATAAATACAAAGTAATGCACATTGGAAAACATTATCCCAACTATACATATAAAATAGTGGGGTCTTAACTAGCTGTTACCACTCAAGAAAGATCTTGGAGTCATTGAGTGGATGTTTTCAGAGAACTATCCACAAAGTGCAGTGGCAGTTAAAAAAGTGAACAGAATATTGGGCATCATTAAGAAAAAGATAAAGAATAAGACAGAAAATATCATATTGCCTCTATATAAATCCATGGTACACTTACATCTTGAATACTCTGGGCAGATCTGTTCTCCCCATCTCAAAAAAGATACATTAGAACTGGAAAAGGTTCAGAAAAGGGCAACAAAAATGAGTAGGGTAAGGAACGGCTTCTGTATGAGGAGAGATTAATAAGAATGGGACTTTTCAGCTTGGAAAAGAGATAACTAAGGGGGGATATGATAGAGGTCTATAAAATCATGAGTGGTTTGGAGAAAGTAAAGAAGTGTTATTTACTCCTTCTCATAACGCAACACTCCTTCTCAGTGGGTCTCCAAATTAAATTAATAGGCAGCAGGTTTAAAATAAACAAAAGAAAGTATTTCTTCACACAACACACAGTCAAACTGTGGAACTCTTTACCAGAAGATGTTGTGAAGGCCAAGACTATAACAGGCTTAAAAAAAGAACTAGATAAATTCATGGAGGATAGGTCCTACAGTGGCTATTAGCCAGGATGGGCAGGGATGGTGTCCCTTGCCTCTGTTTGCCAGAAGCTGGGAATGGGTGATAGGCATTGGATCACTTGATGATTACCTGTTCTATTCATTCCTCCTGGAGCACCTGGCATTGGCCACTGTCAGAAGACAGGATACTGGGCTAGATGGACCTTTGGTCTGACCCAGTATGGCCGTTCTTATGATAGCAGGGAGATATGATTCAGTGAATTTCAGAAATGGCATTCTGTCTCTTTCAATGAAGGGAAAGATCTGATACGTTCAGTACCCGCATTTATTTATTTATTTTTAACTGTATGCTAGCAAGAAAAGAAATCTACAGATTCCCCTCCCCCCTTGACAAATCACAATAGGGTCAGGTGTACCTCGTTCACAAATCTGATATATTGGCAGGGCTGCCCAGAGGATTCAGGGGGCCTGGGGCAAAGCAATTTCGGGGGCCCCTTCCATAAAAAAAAAGTTGCAATATTATAGAATACTATATTCACATGGAGGGCCCTGTAGGGCCTGGGGCAAATTGTCCCACTTGCCCCCCCCCAGGCAGCCCTGTATGTTGGGCAGCATTGACCAGCCCTGCACCAGAACCTGAACGAGGCACCAGTGTCACAATCTGGTTTCTCCCCGCTCATTTAGTGCAGCACTGAGCCAGTCCTATTTCTGGCACAGCATGTTTCCCCAGATGTTCCAGCACAGCTCTACTGCTAGGTATGTAGGAGGAGAGGAGGTGGAATTATAGCTGCCTGTTTCCATCCACTCATGTAGGCTGCTATCACTTGTGCTATGGATGGCCAGCACACTGGAGTAAAGGGGCACTTTACTCCCCAGAGCAGGCACACCAGGGCAAGCTGTAATAATACCTAGCTCTTAGAGTGCTTTTCATCAGCTGATCTTACTTTACCAAGGAGGTCATATTATTAACCCCATTTTATAGATGGAGAAACTGAGGCACAAAGCTGTAGCAACTAGCCCAAGGTCACCCAGTAGCAGAGGCAGGAATAGAACCCAGGTGTTCTGCGTTCCAGTTCTCTATCCACAGTGCCTGGCTGGCCCTGAACGGTATAAATTAATCACCAAGAGTGCATTCTATAAAGATGCAGTAATGCTCCTCTAAATCTCTTGCCGGAGGAGGAGAAAGGAAATAATCTGTCAAACCAACAAAAAGAAATCAAAGTAAAATTGCCTTGAGCATGGCATGGAACAAATGGGAGTATTTTCAAATGTTTGTGCATAATTGTGCATTTGTTCTGTGTCGGCACATCAAGCTAGAATCAAAAGCAGCAGTGATTACTGTGTTTGTCAAGGATCAGAAATTCAAAACACACGTTTTGCTTTTCATCTGATTGCAAATTAAGGCACAGAGGGCACAAGCTGTCAGGCTGGGTTTTCCCCCCCTGCTCTTGATCACAGACAGAAGGTTCCCTTTAAAATATGCAAATATGATATCTAAGTCTCTTCTCACTCACCCACAGGAAAATCAGGGGTAAAGCCACTGAAATCAATGAGATTATTCTGATGTAAGCAAGATAAGAATTTGTCCCATAATATAAGTAAACGGCACAAAGCTAGTTTAAGGGGCTTGATGCCCATCTCACACTGGGGTAAATGCCACTGAAGGCAAAGGAGTGAGTTCCAAATCAGGCCCAATGTGCTCTTTTGTTTCAGTCCTGGAGTTTCCCAAATGCTGTATGAAGGGGATGCATGTTGGGCTTAATTCTACATTGCCCTGCGGGGGGAGGGATAGCTCAAGGGTTTGAGCATTGGCCTGCTAAACCCAGGGTTATGAGCTCAGCCCTTGAGGGGGCCATTTCAGGACTGGTCCTGCTTTGAGCAGGGGGTGGGACTAGATGACCTCCTGAGGTCCCTTCCAACCCTGATATTCTATGATTCTCACATATAACTGTGCTCAGAGTGCAAAGTGGATGGAAATCCTTACCATTTCTTAGTAGCATTTTACACCCTATTTGTGCCAATTAAACAGTAGAAGAGAATCCATCCCATAGAGTAAGCCTGAATCACCCACTAGGGAGTTTTGTGCTCCATTGCAAGCCACAACAGCAGGGCCAGCTCTACAGTTTTCGCCGCCCCAAGCAGCGCACCGAATTGCCACCGCAGAAGGAGGGGGAGGGGGGCAGTCTGTGTGCCCTTAGGGCGGCAGGTGCCTTTCCATGGCGATGGCAATTCGGCAGCAGCTTCTATGTTTAGCTGAAGCCGCCGCAGACAGCTAAACATAGAAGCTGCTGCCTAATTGCTGCCTCCACGGAAACGCGCGTGCCGCCCTAAGGGCACACAGACTGCCTCCGCTGTCCGCGGCTGCAATGTGGCGCGCTGCTTGGGGGCAAAACAACAGGGACTGCCGCCCCTTGCAGATTGCCACCCCAAGCACTAGCTTGGAATGCTGGTGCCTGGAGCCAGCCCTGTACAACAGGCTAGAAATTAAAAAAAAACAAAAACCACCAAAAAAACCAAACAAACCCTGTTTTATTTTAAGATTGTACCTATTTCTATACAACCTCTCACTCCCCCACATAGAGTGAAATTCACACTGAAACTGTCGCAGCTTGGTAGCATTTGGAATAGTCTTAGTATGTAAATATTTAACATACTTTATTTTTGAGAGGGGCGTATTTTTTTTCCCTTAAGGCACACCGTGAAAACGTTTTGCTAATTTCTCCACTATGTGTTCAGTTTCAGCTCCATATACCATGCAGACTTTGTCAAGGGGTTTGGCAGTCATCTCTGCTTTGGATTCACTTATTTCTTAATGTTGAGATGAAACATTTTTATTTTCCTTTAGGTTATCAAGGTTTTTTCTTTCTTTTTTTTTAACGCATGCTCTTAGGAAGAATGGCCTAGTAGGTGGGGCACTAGAGTAGGATTTGGGAGACCTGAGTAGCTGTTTAGAAGCTTGTGCAGAAGGCTTTGTTAACTGCCAACCTTCCTGCATGTGCACCCAGACTCCCTTAATTAGAAACTGGAAGCTCATAAAACGATAAGCAGTGAGTTGTATCAACTGTGCACACTGGCAGTCATTTTGAACACCAGTCTGAGCTAACCTAGCCTATGCAGAAGATAGAGCTGCAGGGGATGGCCCACATCGAGCCTGTGGAGTGAATCTCAATAGTTTCCTGTAATGTTACAGATTAGTTGGACCTTATTTGTCTGCAGCCTTTATATATTAAGGTATCTGTAAAGTCCTTCTTCTCACAAAGGAAAATAAGTACTTTTTTATATTGTAATAGGGTTATAGTTAAGGGGCTAGGAAAGTTTGCTACTTGCCTAAAAGGCTGTTGCCTTACTCTGCTTATTTAAAAAAAAAAGTTTAGAATTAAGTAAATAGGGAAGACGTACTTGTGAGGAATATGTATTAAGAAGCAATGCATGGCCCTGCACCCAGACTGGTGAATCACCATTTGAGTCCAGCGCAGCACTGGAGGTAGGAGATAGAGCTGCTGGGGTAACCTGGGGTGAATCTGTGGTTTGGATCTCAGGACAGTTTCCTGGAATTTTACAGATGTCAGTGGGATTGAGACTGGAGAAACAACCATGAAGGATGAATTGTAGACTGGAGGCCAAATGTCCAGAGGACTAGTCTACGCTAGAATCACCACAGTGGCACAGCTGTTCTGCTGCTGCTGGAAAGTCTCCCATGGACACAGCACCACCCGCACCGGCGCTTAGGTTGGTATAACTTGCATCCCTCGGGGGCTGGCTTTTGCACACCCCTGAGCGGCTTAAGTCATACCCACGTAAGTGCCAGTGTGTACAAGCCCAAAGACCCCTTGTGCACCTAGCAGTTACAGTATTTATCAGCTTTTCTTATTTAAAGTGATGTGTGCACTCAGTATTGTGGGTGCTGAAACAATTGATTATGTGGTACATCTAAATGTTTTGTGTAATTGCTAACATAATACCCAGGTTGAGTGTACATGAAAGCAGAAGGTCTCTGATTGCTAGAAGCCCCAATCCCTATATGTACTTTGTGTGTGTAAATAAATCTTAAAAAATGGGGGTTAGGCCATATGTTATATGTTTTTTTCATTTTAAAGGAAAAGAACAAATCTTGAGTTGATGTTAGTCTAGCTAGGGTGTATTGTAAGTCCTGTGCTGTCAAGGTTTATCTTTGGAGTGTTTATTGAGTAGGAAGAAATTTGAAGCTGCTAATTGGGTGTGAGACTCTTTCCTGGTAAAGACTGGTACTGCATTCTTAGAAGGAAAAAAAGTGTATCCTATTAAAATGTTCTGTTTTTAGTATTGAGAGAGTTGCTACAGAAAATCCACCTGTAGTCTCTCCCAAAGATGTAAATTCATGGTGTGTGCAAATACTTTGCCAAAGAAATTCTGTAGCACGGAAATGGTAAATAGGCATATTCCCCTAGATGTAGGTTGCATATGCATAAATGCTTGACAGGCTGTGGTCTCTTTTTAGGTGTTCTGATGAGGATGGGAATGTCCCTGTCCCCCGCCCCCCCAGCAAACCCTCCTGAACATGTGTACAGTTCTAGGACCAGCTTCAAATGGAAATTTTTTTTAAGGCTCTGAAGTTCTTTAGTGATCTCACTGTAGCTTATTGGGAGAAGGTAACATTTTTGGTACCATAATTTGTTGTTTCAGTGTTTTATGAGGGAAGTGGGGGTATATGTGAAATTTGAATTTTTGATGAATATTTTCATCAATTTTTAAATTAAAAAAATGCTAACCAGCTCTATTGCTGGTTGGAGAAATAAGGGCAAACACTTTTCAAAGTTGATGTTATTTCCCCCTCCCTCCAAACTTCAACCCCCCCCCCCCAAATGCAATGACTGTAAAACTGCAACCAGCTGTAGTTCTGATTTAACTTTTTCCACCTTCTGGACTCCAGCTGGGATCAGAGCCTAGATTTCTAAAAAGTCATGAGAACCTGGATTTTGCCATCTCAAAAGATGTGGATGTGCTTTGGATGAAAGTCTGAGCCAGAGTTGTGTAAAATGTTCAGCTCAGAATGCAACTCCATTCCAACTAAACCTTGGGGTTGAAGGTAATGTAATTTAAGCATGATATAGAGTGGTGGTTGTCAACTTGTGAGTCGTGGAATAGTTAAAAGTCTGGTCAGCGGTGCTGCTCGGCTAAGGAAGGCTATTTCCTACCTGTTCCGACACAGCGCTGCATCCTGGAAGCGGCCAGCAGCAGGTCAGGCTCATAGGTAGGGGGGCTGTGGGGCTCTGTGCTGCTTCTGCCCTGAGCACTGGCTCCGCTCCTATTGGCCAGGAACCGGCCAATGGGAGCTGGGGTGGCGGTGCCTGTGGCAAGAGCTGAGCAGGGCTGCTTTTGTGCCTTCACCTAGGAGCTGGACCTGCTGCTGGCCACTTTCGGGGCACAGTGCAGTCCTCAGTGCCAGGACAGGTGGGAAGCCTGCCTCTGCACCCCAGCTGCGCTGCTGACCGGGAGCCACCAGAGGTAAGCCTGTGCCCCAACCCCCTGCCGCAGCTGTGAGCCCCTCATAAACCGAGAGCCCCTTCCTGCACCCTAAATCCCTCATCCCTGGCCCCACCTCAGAGCCCTGAGCCCCCTCCTGTGCCCCAAACCCCTCATCCCCAGCCCAGAGCCCCTCCTGCACCCCAACTCTCTGCCCCAGCCCTGAGCACTCCCAAACCCAGAACTCTCTCCTACACCCCAGACCCCTCATCCCCAGCCCCACCCCAAAGCCTGCACCCCCAGCCCAGAGCTCTACCTCCCACACCCCAACCCCCTATCCCAGACCAGAGCCCCCTCCCATGCCCTCAACTTCTCATTCCCGGCCACAGCCCTCCCCCACAAACCTCTGCCCCAGCCCTGGGCCCTTCCACACCCCAAATCCCTTATCCCCAGCTCCAATGGGTCGTGGGCATCAACAATTTTCTTCAACTGGGTCACCAGAAAAAAAGTTTGAAAACCACTGATCTAGAGGTGGTAACACAGTGGTATGGAGAAGTGTTGGTAAGAAACTAGACTGTATTTCCTAGGCATAGTCACATGATCTAAGTCAGTTGTCATATGACAGAAGTCAGTATTTACTGATTCGAGCGGCTACTGTACAATGTATATTATAATATATGTACAAAGGTAACCCACTGTTCAGTATGTGTTACCTATCTCTTCTTTATGCCTGATATATAGTGGATATGAATCTTCTACAGCTTCCAGGTAGCAGGCTTAATCTGCTAGCTCAAGCTATTAAGGCCTTGCCGTTAGGTCTGGAGATCTCAGGTTCAGTCCCTAGAGAGAGCCAAGCTCAAGGTTGTTACATCTGGTATTACGGACCTTAGAATTTACTTTTTCTTCAGGGCACAGAGGAAGTTCAAATGGAGCTCTTCCTTACAAATATCTTTTTCTTCATAACATTAATAAATCAAAGTGGAAAAGGGTTACCATGTTGCATTTCAGGAGGTATGCAGATTAAGATAATTTTAAATACATTTGAATTACAATTGTTCCAGGGACCTGACCTTCGTGTTAAGTGCTAACATTTTATAAGGTCAACTCATTGATCGTTTGTCACTTCGGAGTAATGTGAAGGGGGAGGGAAGCAGTAAAGTTCCAGATTCATTATTCATTTGTACTGAGCCTATCATGAAAAGCATCCAGCTGCATTCTCCTTCTCTCTTGTTCCTATCCCTTGGATTTCAGAGCACTAGGTGGACTGCAGGTCCTTGTAGATTTGCCAGTGACTTCAGTGGGACCCCATATATTTTTTCCATGAAGCACACACCTCAGTGTCTGGTGTAGATTCTATGTCCAAGAAGGAGAGGCAAGCTCTCGCTCTTGTTTCATGTGGATGGGAAGGCTTGATCAGAAGAATTGGAATCCGGCTGGTAAAGGCTGAACGAAGGGTCCTTGGGCTATATGCGGTAGGAAGGCTTAGGGGCTGTTTGTGGCAGGGGAGGGGAAATCATTCTTCAGTACTCCAAAAAAGCAGTGTGATCTTACTACCCAACATCTGTTGCCAATGGCAGCAAGTATGCAGGATAGGCTTGGCCAAGCCTCCGGTACTCTGACCTGATCCCCATGAAGCACCTCCAGGAGATGAAAACCAAGTCCTGCCCCCCCCCCCACCCCCAATGGCACTCTAAGGTATATATTCTGCTCCCCTCCTGTATAGATGTGCTGGGAGGGAGAGCCCCATGTGACCTCTCCAGCCAGCCAGCTGTGGACCGGAAGCCACTTTGTGGATAGTGGTTGGAATTCCTTTCACATGCTCCAAGCCATTCTGCAATCTTTACTGCAGCCTTAAGGCTGGAGTAGTCCCTACATCGCTTGTTTCCCCTTCTCTGATATCAAAAAACACATGTGGCAGCAAGCAGGGAGTCCCACGTGGTGTACGGAGCATATGCCAACACCATCCATATATCTTGCCCCCAGCAGAACTACACTGGATTCTTTGCTCTGGTAGAGGGAGTTTCATGTAGTATGTACTGGGTAATAGCATGAGAAGAATCCCACTTTTTAAATCTAAAGTGCCTCTGTATTAATACAACTATTTGCAGAGGTACTGCAGCTGGCATTCCAGCCATGTGAACACAGACTGGCTTCCTAGTACCTCCCCTAGACTACTGCTCCCTTCAAGTTCAATGCAGATTGCTACAGAGGGGATGGACTTTACCTCCGTGTAATTTGGCTACTAATACTTAGTGATGTTACTGTTGTTTGTATCCTCATAGACCCCACTGAGCTCACAGTCCTGTTAGGCTTGGCACTGTACAAACATCCCTGCTCATCCTGGCTAATAGCCATTGAAACCAAGTTCTGTGTCTTAATCCCAAGGTCTCCAACTGTCCCGAAGGCAGTTGCCTATCTTTAGTACACAGAAGCATTTGTTGGTTGTTATAGAAACCACGCTTGCTTTCTAAAAAATGGAGCTTAGTTAAATAACCATATTTTAGTCTGTGAGTGGAATAATCAGCTTTCTTTATGGAGCTTGCCATTGGGTGAGCTATCACTTGTTTCCAAATCAAGTATCTTTAGCTGTAACTACAACTGCACTGTAACTTCATGATTCATTACAACTGGTATGTGGGATATAAATCATCCCTGGCAGTTGTTTTTTCTGAGAATAAAATAACCACATTACTGTAACAAATGGGTGTACTCAAAACTGGTAAAAACTAATGAGTGGCAGCCACTACAGAGGAGAGTGATATATTATTTATAATATAAGGCTGATCATGAATCACTATCTTCATTTCTGCTCATCAGAGTCCTAGTTTCTCAGACTACTGAGCAAGGTAACTTTGAATGGAATTGAAGCAGGATTCCATAGTGGGACAGTGTGGAAATTAGAAGCCATGAAAGAATCACAAATTTATTTCCTTACTTAATTCAATAGCTTGCTCTTGTGTTTTTTAAATCTGGGGTCAGACTCTGTTATACTTAGGACAAAGAAGAGACCTTGAAATAGGCATCAATATAATGTACTCCCTTCGTAGCCTTTTTATGCTGCCAAAATGGAGTAAAGGGATCTTTAGAATTAGGACCTCTTTTATATAATTACAGTTCCAGATTGTCTACCTGAAGTGTTGAGGCCATCTTGATAGGTATAAGAATCCAGATAGAGGGTGGGTATGCGGATGGCTAGCTAGACACACACAGGTTTAACTGTTCTCTTAGGGCCTGATTCAAAGCAATGAGTCTTTCCATTGACTCTAGGATCCTTTGCTTAAGGCCTGATACTGATCTCACCTGTTCACAATGATTTTACACTGGTTTATCTCATGAGAATGGCCACAGTGGGTCATAGCAAAGGTCCATCTAGCCCAGTATCCTGTCTTCTGAGTGGCCAATGCCAAGTGCCCCAGAGGGAATGAACAGAACAGATAATCATCAAGTGATCCATCCCCTGTCACCCATTCCCAGCTTCTGGCAAACAGAGACTAGGGACACTATCCCTGCCCACGCTGGCTAATAGCCATTGATGGACCTGTCTTCTGTGAACTTATCTAGTTCCTTATAACAGAGTTCAAAAGTCTCTGGCAAAGAAGTTCCACAGGTTGGTTGCTGTGTGTGAAGAAATACTTCCTTTTGTTTGTTTTAAACCTGTTGCCTGCTAATCAGGGGAGTTTCTCTGATTTACACTGAGCTGATGAGAGCCAGAGCAGGCATTTAGTGACCAAGGATGAATAGAGCTAATTATCATCTGTACCTAAGTTCACAAAACTTTTGGGCTATGTGAAGACTCTCACAACTCTGTTCCCCCTTCTTCCCCCCACTAAAAAAGAGAAGGAAGAACCAGATGTTATCCCAGTGCTCGTGGACAACAGCTACAGTAACTCCATGTCTAACAGAGAAATGAAAACGCTCGTGAATCCCTTTTTGAATTGTTGGCCATATCTAATTGTGATTCTTTAATGTTGTGTTGGTGGCTCTGATGGCAACTCTTTGGCAAAGTAGGATGCTTGCTGGAGCAAGAGACCATGGTCTGACTTCGCTTGTTGCAATTTTAAGTGTGTGTGTGTTTGGGGGGGGGTTATTTGCAGAGCTATCCGACTTTAATTCACTATATGTTACAGAGCAAAAGAACGAGAATACTTGGTGTGTATATAGCAATGGACATGATCTAAAAAATCAACTCACTCATTGTCCCGTCATGCCAGAGAGGTAGGTTGTTATCCCACTTTCCCACAGAGGGCGCTGGAGAGAGGTGACTTGACCAAGGTCACACAGGACGTGCTAGAGCTTGGAATAGAACTCAGGTCATCCTGATGTCACATTCTGTGCTCATTTCTTTGAGACATTAAATGAGAGCTCTTGTTGCTGAGAAGCAACCATAAACCAAAGCTTTCGCAGAATTTAATTAGGGAAAAGTGTGTGGCAGGGGAGCTGAGTGGAAAGATGCTGCTATTTTGAATATCATCATTCTTGGGGGTGGAGAGAGACCGAGGGAGATAAGTGGCTTATCCTGGTTCAAGATGGCGTGTTTATACTAGGGACTTGCCCCAGCATAAGTACTCCGCTGTAAATATTCCCCTTGTAGACAAGTCCTCAGTCATACAAGGGACAGTGGTCAAGAAGAGAGATTTTTGAGGCTTAAGCAGTTAAGCAACGAATGCACTGTAATGTAGAAAGGTTTCCTGAAAGAAATAGTTTGTTATCTGAAGCAGGGGTAGAGAAGGCATTTGCAAAAGGGGATGTTGAATATGAAAATGCATGAAGCCAATCTCTCCTGCACGTTCACGTCGGGCTTGTTACTGGGGACTGGAAGGATTGTGAAGAACGTTATTCTTATTTAACCTTTATTTTGTGGTACACCCTGATGGCGCTGATGGAAATTGGGCCCCCATAGTGCTGGATGCTGTACAGGCACATAGTCAATGAAAATCCCTGCCACAAAGAGCAACATGTGATGCACACTGGCCGATGAATCATCGTCAGTGAGCTTAGTTAAAACAAAACTCAGGCCGGTTGGATTCATTCGGCCAGCCTGAGATCCTGGCTTGCTGATCATCTGAACAAGCAAGTCATGCATATGGAATGCAACCGTATTTCCAAAGCTCACTGGTACTGCCGAGAAGAACTCTCAGATGGGGCAGTTTATCTGGTCTCTACATATAACTGTGTGCATGAAATAATTCCAGATGCCATTATTGTTTTGAAAACACCTAACATTTCATTTTCACTCTCAATGAGATTTTTCACTCCCCTGGCCTATGCACCACCCACTTCCCATTTAAGCCCTCAAAATAGGGCCAAGGGAGTCAATTTCATGCAGAGTTAGTTGTAGCAGTTTAAAGGCCTGAAGAGTGGAATAATGGCACGTCTCATTCTTCAAAAGCCTTTACAATCCAAGTCGTGCAAGCAGCTGCCCCCAAGCAAAAGGAGAACTGACACCCTTAGGAGGAAGGATGGTATAATGGACAGGGCACTGCACTTGAACTAAGAAGTCTAGATGGTGGTTTGATTAGACAATACATTCATTTGCCTGTACATAGGCAAAACTCCCTTTGGCTCCAACAGATCTACCCACAGAGGGCTTGCAAAATCAGGCTCTTAGTATTAGGCCATATCACCATACAAATATGTCCTAGCCAAGATCAAGGTCTCATTTTGCTAGCCTCTGTATATACACTTACCCCGAAGAACTTATGGCTACCATAAATAGAGAGGGGTGGGAGGGAAAAACAGTGAAGTGACTTGCCAAGATGGCATAGGAGAACTGGGGATAGAACCCCAAATCTAGTGCCCTATCCTTAATAGAACATACATCCTTTCACTGACCTCATGCAAGGACTTCAGGGAAGGTACATGCACTGAATCGGAGACAAATTGAGCCCACTACCTCCATTCAGCTTACAATAGATTTGTGTTTTGATACCCATCCACAAACAACCAAAAAACTATTAGTGATAACACCTAGCTCTGAGAGAGCAATTCCCATCAGTGGATCTCAAAACACACTCTAATGGAGGTCAGTATCATTCTCCCCAATTTATAGAGGAAGAGAGATGGGCCCAGAAAGGTGAAGTGACTTTCCCAAGGTCAGCCAGCAGACCAGTGGCAGAGCCAGGAATAGAATCCAGGGCTCTTGGTTCCCAATCTACAGCTCTAGTAGGCATTAGAAAGTCAGATTAATAGAGATAGATTCTGCAAAGAAACAGACCAATGTTTTTTTGTATCGTCACAGCTGCCGTTAATGTGACAAAGCCCAAGAGCTTGTGCAAGCTAAGCGGGTGTTTACCAATGAACGGTCAGTCTGGACTATGGATGTGTCTTTGATTAGAATTACTTCTGCATAGCTATTTATATCTCTTTCAGAGTCTGATCATGGCCATATGCTCCCAAGACCATAGAACAGAATCACAACAGCTGGTTTATGTTACAATAAGAGTCCTGTTACTAGGCTTGTAACTAATGGATTCATTCTTCTTCCACTCCCCCAACCCCCCCTTACACTTACATCATACACTTAAAGGGCCAGCGTGTGGCGGCACTTGTGTGGCTATGTGGGAGAAGAGCATGCAAGACAATCGCCTTACCTGGTACATCTAAGACATTGAGACCTGAGATTTTTGTGACAGGGACATTCTTTTTAATTCAGGTGAGATTTTTCAAAGGAACTTGGCTGAGATTCAAAAGCTGTTTGGCACCTAACTTCCCCAGGCACCTTTAGGAAATCCCAGCCTAGGTTCACAAGCACTGCCTAACACAGTTGGGCCCTGTGAAAGGGGGGTAGCTTTAGCACCCTAGTCACTGCAGCACAAGGAAGGCCGCAGGCTTAAATGAGGTCAATTAACTCATTTCCGCTGGGGATTACTGATGCTTGGGTGGCAATTGCCAGGCTGATGGGGGTGGGGGAACTTTTCCCAGTAGTTGGGAGGATATATTTTTGGGATGGAGAAGGAAGTAAGGGGAATGCAGGTAGTGAGGCTGGGAGCTGTGTGCAAGTCTCCTTCTGCTGTATGCCCGGGGAACATTCCCCTTTCACTGCATGCACATTCAGTCATCACTTCCAAAGCAAGAGAGAAACAATCTGCGTGTAGTTGTGATTAGGGGACCATAAGAACAAGCTAGGCAGTGATACTCAGAAGATAGGAGGTGGTCTTCCCTGTGTCAGGACCTGATCCCTGATGGGGGAGTCCAGGCACTGCTGTAATAGAATGATGTGTAAAAAATAATAGCTGTTCCTGTAGCTTGGAGAGCATAAGACCTGCTTGACTCAGTTACTGTCTCCCTCTTCATCCTGGGAACAAGTCACCGAAGGAGGAGGGTGAGGAGGAGGTGGGGTCATGGCCACATTCTGTACCGGCCAATGCATCAGAGAACAACCTGCTTCCTCCATTATGGAGCACATTGCATATCCCAGCTATTTATGTATATCCTAGAGAATGGGTTGGCCTAAGACACAATCACCTCCATGCTGCTTCTGGAACAAGATGGCTTTGAAGGATACAGTGGCATAAATACCACATTAATAGTAGCCATGGTAATAATTATGAGATATACTCATCTTATATACACAAGAATCTGGTCCAGGAAAGGTGCCTAGCCCCAAATGGAGAAGGAATGCATGCTACCTGGGTAAGATAAATCTTGCTGGTATTTATAAACCCCAAGGGGATCAAGAATTTCACCAACGGTGGTATTGTTATCATGAATTCTTGTAAAATTCCCTTGGTTTATACCAAGTCATATACTTTTATAGGGACCCCCCCCTTTAACTTAGAGAGTCAACTTATACCTGAGGGTTGGCATACATGTGAGTGTATACATGGGTAAACTGAGAGGAAGAGAATAAACCAGTGATGTATGGTGCATATCCTTGGAAGGATGGTCTAAGACTTTGGCCCATGCATGAAACATGTGGTCTGAAAAAGGAACCATTTTGAGGACCAGGCAGTGGGGGCACTGGAAGGTGGGGTGGGGTACCACAGGAGAATCTTCCTAGTGGGAAGGGAAGGTAACCGCAGAAGGAAAGAACTAGCGATCCAATGGCTTAAAATGTCATGGCCTCTGTGAATTAATATGTAAATTGACCTGAGAGGAGCACCTTAGTGAGACACCTTGGGGCAGATCCTTGGGTGATGTAACTCAACGTAGCCTCACTGACATATGTGGAGCTTCACTGAATTTTATCAGCTGAGGAACTGGCCCCTTGTTTGGAGTGATGGTGGGAACTTCTAGGTTGAGTTCAGAGAAGCATTCAGAGAGAGGCTTAGCTGAACTTCTTGAGGCTCCAAAATTGGGTCTTGAACATGAAATGCATGGATGTATGCAGGCAGTTACCTCGCAGGGCTGCAAAAAGCCATGTTTAGCCTGGGAGCACAGATTCCTCTTCCTGTATCTCCTTCTGTATGATTGAGCAGCACCCAGGCTATGGCAAGTTATGGGCAGAGACTGGATGCGCCCATTGCACTGATGCTGACCCCTAGCTGCAATATGGGATTAAGGGACTCAGTCAGTGCCTTGAAAAATGGGTATTTATGTTAAATTGGATAGTGCTGTCATCAACTTTTATGATAGTAGGCTGGTACCAAAATGATGTAAACCACTAAGAAGTTACCATAATGCACATCCCTCTACCTGTGTAGGGCAACAAACCCGTAGTCTGTAATTTCTTAGGAAATTTCTTTCACCTTTTGTTCCTTCTGTCGGACACCAAATTGGAAAAAAGAAAACATTAGACCTATGATTTTCACCTTGCTTGGGGTAGTTTCCTCTTCCAACCTAATGCTCTCTGCCCTTGTTAGCCCAAACTAGAAACCCTGGATCCAAATATCCTAGAACTTCGGGGAAATCTACTTCTGAGCTCTGAAGCTCAGGGCTATCTCTAGTTTTAGCCCACAAAAATGAACCTGCAGGACTCTTTGCATAGTAATCTGCATAACTTCAGCCAGTTGTCTCAAACCAGTGAAAGGACCTTTTTACTTTTAAGAACGTTGCAAGCTATATTCACATTCCAAATACTCTTTGACCTGCTTCTTGGACAAGATTGTGGCCTGGCTTCCATTTTACCGGGATATTACTGAAGCCTGGACAATTGAGGCTGACAAAGCCAAGTCATGTGCAGAACCAACTCCCACAGTCTGTCGTATCCCAGCTGAAACCGAATTCTCCGTACATGCACATCTTTGATTCTTTATTATTCTGTGCTCTATACTTTTAAGCTCGTTAGATAAACTCAGGCAGCAATGTGTGTGAAATTGACAGCCCCGGAGAGTGAAATCTTCTTGTTCAAGGAGGTTGAAACTCACCCTTATACAGAGGGCTAATGTCCCCACTGAAGCCTCATTATGAGATTTAACCGATTCGGAGACTTTGTGCTGCTCCTCTGCACAGTGACTAATTTCACCCAGAAAAGTCCCACAATGGGCAATAGCTTCTCCACAGCATCTCTGACCATAAGAACATAAACATGGCCACACTGAGTCAGAGCAATGGTTCATCTAGCCCAGTGTCCAGTCTTCCAACAGCAACCAGTGCCAGATTCTTCAGAGAGTGAAGAGAACAGGATGACTATCGAGTGATCCATCCTCTGTTGTCCAGTTATAGCGGATATTTTCAGAGAACTATCCATGATGACTCCAAGATTGCTAAAGATCTCTAGACAGCTAACTTGGACCCCATTGATTTATATGTATAGGTGGGATTGTTTTCCACATGTATTACTTTGACCTTAACATTGAATTTCATCTGACATTTTGTTGCCCAGGTGACTCTCAGGTTAGTAAGACCCCCCCCTTGTAACTCTTCAGTCTGCTTTGCACTTAACTAATGTAAGTAATTTTGTATCATGCCTCCTCACTGTTTACCTCCTTTTCCAGATCATTTATGAATATGTTGAATAGCATAGGTCCCAGTACAGCTCTCTGGGGGAACCTCACTGTTTAGCTCTCTTCATTGTGAAAATTGAGCATTTATTCCTACACTTTGTTTCTTATCTTTTAACCAGTTACAGAGCTATGACAGACCCTCCCTCTTATCCCATGACTACTTAATTTATTTAAATCTTTGGTACAGGTCTTGTTAAAGGCTTTCTGAAAGTCCAAGTACATTATATCAATGGGATCACACTTGGCCATGTGTTTTTTTTTTCTTGACGCCTCAAAGAATTCCAATAGATTAAGACATGATTTCCCTTTACAAAAGTTGTGTTGACTTTTCCCCCAACATATTGTTTGATAATTTTGTTCTTTACTATAATTTCAAACACTTTGTCTGGCATTGAAGTTTGTCTTACCAGCCTGTAATTGCCAGGATTGGCTATAGAATCTTTTTGAAAAATCAGCATTGCATGAGCTACTCTCCAGTCATCTGGTGTAGAGGCTGACTTAACTGATGGGTTACAGATCACAGTTAGTAGTTCTGCAATTTCATATGAGTTCCTTCAGAACTCTTTGGGTAAATACCATCTGGTCCTGGTGATTTTTTTTTTATTATTTAATTTATCAGTTTGTTCCAAAACCACCTCTGATACCTCAATCTGGGACAGTTTCTCTGAGCCATTATTTTTAAGTGACAAATCTATGTTCTACTGAGAAGCTCCATTAAACTCTAGATTCAGCCATGTCTTTTGGCAGTGATGGGATACTGCACAAAGCATATGTAAGTCAAATGCAACTTTAAGAAGAAGAAAATACAATTGTTACGGAAGGTTTAGAAAGCCATGGAAGAAAAGCATAAGAGGCTAGGGCCAGTTTAGGCTTATCTGTAGAGTCATCATAGACTTTAAGGTCAGAAGGGACCATTATGATCATCTAGCTATTCATCCAGGCAGTTCAGACAGATATTTTCATAAGAGGGGAACCTTAAAACTTCCGATCGCTGAAAAACAGTGCTCACCCTTCATCTTCACTGCAGATGCTTATTTCTTTGGTGTCTCTACTGCAGAAAGAAAGATGGACTTAAACTGCAAAATTAGAATCTGGAGGGGGAGTGAC
Source organism: Gopherus flavomarginatus (assembly GCF_025201925.1). Taxonomy (NCBI): domain Eukaryota; kingdom Metazoa; phylum Chordata; order Testudines; family Testudinidae; genus Gopherus; species Gopherus flavomarginatus. The sequence continues at coordinate 159,298,570 of NC_066618.1, read as the reverse complement.
AGATTTTGGCTCAAGGGTTGGGGTTGAGGTAAGAACCCTTTTGCTGCCTAGGAGCCTCATGATAACTAGATTTTTATATAGCAGTTTTCATCCATAGATCTTAAAGCTTTTTATAAAAAGGCCAAGATCATTATGCCCATTTTCCAGATGGAGAAACCGAGGCACGGAACTTTGCCCACAATCACCCAGCAGCAGAGCCAGGAATACAGCTCAGGTCCTGAGTTCCAGTTCAGTGATCTGTGCATTAGCCACCACTGCCTATTCTCTCCAAGGGAGAGATTTTTCCACATTACAGTAGATGAAACAATTTAGGATATTCATTTGGCTTCACTGTAAACAAGCCTCCTAGGCTCTGATTTAGCTCCACTGTAATTAAAAAAGAATCTTTACAGCAGCAGCCTGGTTTGGTCCCTTTTTGGTGCCAGAAATCTGAGTGCTCCTGTCAATAAATGTGAGGGTACTAGAAAGATCTGCCCTACCAGGGAGGAGAGACTGAGCTCTGTTAGGAGAACTAGGAATATACACACACTTGAGTAGTTCAGGAAGGGGAGGAGCAGAATCATGCTGTTCTAATCCCAGACACGGCCTGTGGCTGTAGTGATAGTTCATGGTATGTATCTTCTTGAGTGACTTCTATTCATAGACCCTGCACCTATTTCTCCAAGGTATTAATATGGTTCCTGTCATTATGTGGGCACAACACCCCTGTGTGGCAGGGCAGTGCTACAATCCTGTTTTTCCCAGTGGGGAACTGAAGCTCAGAGAGGAAGTGACTTGTCTCAGGGGAAGTCTGTGGCAAAGCTGGGAATTAAACCTTCATCTTCCTCCCCATCACATGAAGTTGGAGGTCCATTAGTGGAAGAGCATAGGGGGTGCTGTTGCCCTGTCTGTACTTCATATGTGGGGAAAGAAAGGGCCTCGATAATCTGTACTGTCGGTCTGGCACTAAATCATTTAGAAATTAATTGAAGTCCTGGGGTATTTTTTTCCATTATACCTTTAACCTTGCCTAGAAGTAGCAGTTTCACATAAGCACTCTGCATGTAACACTCCTCCTATTCTATCCTCAAGGCTCCTGCACATCAATAACCTTGATCATGAATCAGAACAAGTCTGAATTATTTTTGGATGATGAGTAACAAAAAAAAAAAAACTTGCTTTTTCACTTCCCACTGTTATCCACATTTCCCCTGCATGTTAATTTCTATGACAAGTCCAAGAGAAATGAAACAGGAAAGGAAACCATCAATTAATGGTCCTTCAGAGGAGTGAAACAGACCAAGAAAACCCACAAACCTTTATTCAGATGCCAAGTTTTCCTTCAACATTATTCAAATAATTTAATTATGAGAATTTTCTTTGAAGATTCTTGGTTGTCAGTCTCAGGGGTAGAAGCCTGGCCCCATTGAAATTAATGTCAGTTTTGTCCACTAATACTTCGCATTTTTACCTCTAGATCTCCAAGCACTTTGCAAAGAAGGGCAGTAGCATTAGACCCACTTGATAGAAGGGGAAACTGAGGCAGAGAGGGGTAGTGATTTGCCTGAGGTCACCCAGCAGCAGAACCCAGGTCTTCTGCACCACAATCAAATGCTCTGTCCATGAGGAGACACTACCCCCTTTGTCTTCAAGAAGGCCAAGATTTCACCCTAGAGGTGTAAATCCAGAGAACTAGACTAAAATCCAGGTATGTTGTACATTCAGAATGTTCCTTGTCTCTTGACCTATGAGATCATCCAGCAGAAAGCAAACATTACAATTAAACATGAGTTTCATGTATTGTTTTCATGTGCATTCCTTTTTCAGCTAGTTCAAAGCTGCAATACACCTTTAGTTAACCCTTTCTTGCTAGTGACCTTTTTTAACTTCCTCAGTTTTTTGGGAAGATTTTCATCACTCATTTGGGTCTGAGTAAATGCCTATGAAGATGTATGTTATGATTGTTTGCTATATAAGTGGAACAAAAACACATCTACTACCTATGGTGTTTAGTGATGACTCAGAGCTTAAGGTACTTGCAAGAACTCTTCTTTAATGTGTCCAGTTCTAAATGGCTGTGAATAAAAGTTTCACAGCACTCAGTCCAGATGCTGTCTGGGAAGCTCAGCCCTTAAAGGTGCAGCGTTCAATGCTATACTACCTATTGAAGTCACCTGTCTGCTCTATATTTCATTATCCATTCTGTTGGCTACTTGTTAAACCCCCCACAACTTTCAAGAATTCATTTTGGTGGATTGCTAAAACATGCAAATAATTCAATTAAACCTAGGAAGTGAAGGACCTTGCTGTGTAAGATTTACTATAGTTCTCTGAACTTACAGCCTCTTTCTTTTGAGAAAGAGTGCTTTATTAACACTAGGGGTCAGGTTTTTCAGAAGAGCTCAGCCTGCAGGGTGGGGGGTGGCAGTAAGGCTGGCCAGAAGTGTCACGCTGGGAGCTGCAGTGTGCTGAAAATCTGGCCCTCTCCAAGGTGTCTAAGTAGGATCTGAGCATCAGATTCACAAAAGCTATTAGGCACCTAGTTCAATTGTCAAAGCAGGTTAGGCGAAATTCCCACTAGACCTCTAGCTGCATCTTTAGATATCTAAATACCTTTGAAAATCTGGCCTTGAGCTCTCTTGTAAATGAGGCTCCACCTGTCTGTGATAGACTGGGGATGTATCCTAGGAATGGTCACCTGCATGTGCCTTCTGACCAGAAAATGAACAAACATCAATTGAAAATAAAAGTGAAAATTGGTTGGATGGCATTGGCAAGGCCTTTTGTGCTTTCTAAACACTCTGGCACTGTAGATTTTTTTCTCCTCCCATCCATGAGCAAGATTGTATAAGGAAGTGAGTGAAGACAGAATACATAATTCAAGTGTTGAGAGGCATAGGGTACCAGCAGCCTGTGGATTGAGAATAATTCACCTAGGGAGCAGAAACAACTTGTTATGGTTTAGCTGATGTATCACACAATAAAATGCAAGTTATGAGAAGTGAATGCTTGAAGCAACAGTCACAGAAGAGTTTGTGACCAGTCTTAGACAAACTTATGTCCTCAACCATTTACTGAATGATTTCAAATAGCTAAGCTATTCAAACACTGAACAATCTGCAAATAGTTCTCTGCCACTAGCTCATCCAGCTGGATATGTTCCACCCCTTCTACAGCTAGGTAATTGCAGAACAGATTAAATGACTCACCTGAGATCATACAGTAAGTCAGGGGCTAGAAGTTGTCTCCTATACCCTGTGCTCTAACTAGTAGATATCCCCTTTATAAGCTGTTGCTAATCATGTACAAGTATCGTTCACCTCTCTCCCATAAAGTGCTGGGATCAAAACCCAATCAAATGTGGGGGCATTCTAACATGTTTTTAGGGGTAATTCTAAATAGGTAGGATAATTCCATATTTTTCACATTAAATATTGTTTGGGCAAACAGTTCCTCTATAGTCTAGTGGTTTGGCTACTGCCTTGGGTTCTGGAAGATGTGGCTGCAAATCCTTCCCCTGCCTGTGTTAAGATGATGAGGGCAGCCCAGACGGGTGGGCCCTGATCTTTGGGGTATAGGAATGGGGGAAGCTCAGTCACTGTTAAAGTGGAACAGCTCCCACATATAAATGCTATTTGTGCCAGCTCTTGTCTAAAGCTTCCTTGGTAGTCTGGTGATTAGGCTATGTGCCTGGAGTGTGGGTTCAAATCTTCACAGGTATATTATGTCATGGTCTTTTTGGTAGAGTGGACAGAGGTTGGGGACCTTCCATCTTGCCTCCAGAAACTGTTCTGCTTTAAAAAAAAAGTGTTATTTGGGCCAAAGATCTAGTTGCCCTCACTCTCTAGTCCCGTGAGGAGGATACTCCCCTGAGGTTGTAGGAGATCCTGGTTCAAATCCCCCAGCTGCCTGTGCAGCAGGGTTTCCTGCCTCCTTGGTGACCATCCTTTGAGATGGGCCATTGTTGTCTGAACCCCCTCTCTGAGGCCATTGTCATCTTGGGACAGGGAGAGGATTTGGAAAGGGATTTCCCCCCCGACTCTTCCCAGGAGGTGAGACCTTCCAGTTTATACCCCTCAGAAGAGCAGGGGAGTGCCCTGGGGCCTGCCACAACCTGGGTGCATAGCCTGATCATGGCAGACAGACTGAGTGGGGTGTTTTGCAGTCAGCTGCAGTTCTTCTTTAAAAGGTAGAAGAGCCCTGTGAAATGGCTCTTGTCCAGAGTTCTCACTGCATCTGCCAGAGGTCCTCTGACCAGGCAGAGGGGCAGTGGGAGTTGAACTAAGGTTATCTACATGCCAGGGGAGTGCCCTAACCCCCACACCATAGGGGGTTTCAGAAGCTTGCTGTGCACCAGTTAATAGGTAGTGAAAGTGGAATTCCTGAAAGGGGTACAGTAATCTGGAAAGGCTGAGAGCCACTGACCTAGAGAGTGGGGGAAGACACCTCTGTTATACCATACAAAGCACATGGAATCTTTTCAGGGGAAAAAAGCAAATATGCCACATTTATTGAAATTTCAACCCTTAATATGCTTTTCAGACCCCACTCCCCCTCCCCCATCATGCACACAAGTCCTGCAGATGGTCTTTATAGTTACCAGTCTGTAGTTAGTCAATCTAATGGCCAGTTAGATTGAGCATGAGTGAGGAGCTGGGCTCTGTTGGTCACAGTTCAATGCTCCAAGGCTTTGCAGAACTGAACCCAGAGTTCCACAGCAAAACACCCTCTTTATATTTGTAAATTCCCATTTGAGTCCATGCATTTTGCAATGTCTCCCTGTAATCTTAAGCCCTTAAGTGGTGTTAATCTTGTGGTTTTCCGCTGTTATCATTTGATGATTGTCTGTCTTACCATTGTTAAGAAATATCTGATATCTTGCCTCCAGGGGTGCCTGCCTCACCTCTGAGGTTGTCAGTGCTGCTAACTTGTTCAACAGCAGATACAATGGATTTTTAGTTGTCTTCTGGTGTTTCCAAGTCTCTTCATGCCTCCTTCCTTGACCATCTGGCTATAACAATGGCCTTCACACCTCCTCTTTTCCTGATGCATGCATTCCTCATTCATATAAACAGTCTGTCACAGACACCTTCAAAGGTTTACAGAGAGCAGTATTTTATATTCAGCAGAATACATTTTAACTTGAGCCTTGCTAAATCTTATAACTAAGACAATTCACATTGGGGCTTCAGGCCCTGGATATTAATCTATTTGATATGGACACAAGACAAAAATGCTGTCTCTTACTAACTCAACTTTATAGCAGGTCCTACAGTTAGCATATGGGAAACAGGATCCCCATGGCAAAGAGTCATTCCTTTGTTATTCAAAAAAGGGTGATTGGTAGAATGAAGATCAAAGTTCACATCAGTTCTTTAGTACTATTATAAAGATCCTGCTCCTACACCCTATTAACGATAAAGAGGTCTGAGCCTCAAATCATAAGTCAGTTAATTGTATACAATATTAAGGCCTTAACTTCCCCAACATTGTTGAATCCACAATATTGCTGCCAGCACAATTTTGTGTGAGCCCTTGGTGGCCACTGAAAATTGTGGCAAAGCAATAGTGGACTTTATTACCACAAATAGAGTGCAATATTACTCCCCCCCACACACACACAATTTTTCATTGTCAAAAATTCTGAGTTGTAGAGAAGCAGTTAGCCCACAAGTACCTTATATACTATAAAAGTGCATTGAGTGAGGTGTTTTATAAAAGCCTGAGATTGATATTTAGAAATGTCTATATTTGCACTGTTAAGAATTTTGGATAATCAGATATGCGTTATACTATTCACCTGCAGCCATCTTTGTTGCCAGTCTTAGATCTATGCAGGCCCCATCTGTTCACTCACAGGTGGGATCTGCTTCCAATTAGTGATTGCTCTTAGTCTAAATCTCTCCCCTATTTGCTGCTTAATTGGGCCTGCCTGGCTTAAGTCAATCCTCTGAGGTCCTGTGTGTGGAGTAAACCCCATCACAGGTGCAAAAAGACATTGGAGTTACCCATATTTAGAGGGCTCAAGGAGCCTGGTCTAAAAAAGTTAGACCATAGGGTCCTTCAGCCAAGGAGGTTCAGGTCTCTGGGAAGTGAATGCAGTTGAGAAATCTGCTTCGGGGGAAGATTTTAAGTTGCTGAAGTTTGTCCTAGAAGCACATTTTTTACTTGTTTGTCACCCTTTCTAGCTTTACTCTTCATACTTGGAGTCACTTAAACCTTTGACCTAGTCTTGAGTGCACTTATTTCAGTTACTGTAAAGCAATTCAGTGCTGTGATTACCTTTAGAGTTATTAACCAAAATTAATAAGCTATTGCTACCATCTCTTTAAAGGAGCAAAGCAGCTTAATTTCAGTGAGTGTTCCAAGAGAAGGCAGGCCACTGCAGGGAAAGAACAGTTCTGGGGAACTGAGGAGTACAGGTTTGTTTGCTAGTGGCAAGGCAAGGTTTGGACTGGCAGAGTCCTGAAGAGTTTCCTAACAGGACAAACAGGTACATCAGGGAGCTGTCATACCTTAGCAGTGGAAAAAACTCACTTGCTGAGAGGGAGAGTGATAATATACTAATTCACAATTCTGGGTACCTTGGCCGATTGTCACATTGGCAGCTGGTTTGGAGGAAATTCAGGTGTGTGTAAGTAATAAATCGGCAGTGGAAGCTAGGGGATGACCTGCAGAGGCACTGACCCCATGGGTGAGCACCCATGGGGAAAGTTAGTGGGCACCCACTGGCAGCTAAGCTCCCCTCCATCACTGAGAGCACCACATCCCTACTTCTCCTCCTAGTGCTTGCTGCTGCAAAACAGCAGTTTCACAGAGGAACAAGCTCTGGCAGCAGGGGGAGAAAGAGAGCAGGAACACAGCATGCTCAGGGGAAGAGGCAGGGCCAGGGACTTTGGGGAAAGGGTGGAGGCAGGGGTAGAATTGAGCACCCACCAGCACCAGCAGAAGTCAGAACCTCTGGTGACTTGCACCCTGGACACTAATGGCCAGCAAACAAGCCTGCAAGCATAGCTTTTAAGGCCCCCAGAGCTGCAGGACAAGGGTCACACAATCCCTTACTGGTCAGAGTTGAGCCCCCAGATCATACCTCCACCTCCCCACCAATATTGCCTCTTGCTCTAGTGATCCATTCCAGATTTTAATACCTAGGGCATCTGAAGTACCATGCACCATCTCCCTGGATGTGTGTCAAGCATTACTACATCTTTGTGATTTTGAACTACAGGGCTGAAGCCACAGCATTGTCATACCCCAACCCCCTACCAGACTCCTTCAACTTTTCCTCCTCCAGCCTGGCCCCAGGCAAGATAGTTTATAAGTCAATGATTTTATTGATATCTAACAACCAGGATTATAGCTGAAGCATGTCTCAAAAAAAAAAAAAAAAAAAAAAGATGAATAGTTGTGCCCCATACCCATGCATTACTTGGCCAGCAGAAAGGCAGCAACAGCCCCAAAGCCACAAAAAGGCTGCACTATTTTGAGTTTAAGAGCATTATACCCTGTAAACTCAGTGTAAGGTCTATCATTTTGCTCAGCACATCAGAGTGACCCATGATGGAATAAGTATGGGAAAGGTGACCCAAACCCTTAAAAAGGTAGCCATTAGAGAAGAGGCATGACAAAAGGGCCAGGGCCGAGAGTGGGAAAAAGGAGAGACCTACATTCTCTCAGTAGCCAGGGGTCATTTCACTCAGCAGTTACCTGAGACCCAAGAAGCAAGATTAGGGAGATTGTGGGTTGGCAGGGTCACTCCCTTTCCAGCTCAATGGGAAGGGACACCACCTCACTACACCCCTGGGACACCACCCCTTACCAGGAGTTAGAAGTCAGGTCCTTTGTTAGGCTACGCTGTCCCACCTGTCTCAGAGGTCAAGCCCTTAAGCAGTCTAGTATTCAGCATCCTGACTCCATCAGCTAAACTCAGGCTTCTGAGCTTTAGGACTGCCACTTCAGGTGGAGTTAGAGTCAGGCATAGGGGGGACCCAAGCTCCCCCTACTCCACCAGGTCCCAGCCCAGGAACCCAACCTGGACAGTGTTCCATGACTGGGTCAACAGGGAGCCAACCAAAACACACTGATTAGCAGCCACAGACCTGAACTATACTCAGTTATCCCTAGGCTACCTCCTACTCGCCAACCATAAAGTACCTGCAGCTCAGGGTCATCCTCCAGCTTCTCAGGATGGAGGGTAAGCAGCAATCCCAGCAGTTCTTCACCTAGGTTAGTCTCATCCTTAAACAGCAAAAACCTTAGTAACATCTACTCTCTTCCCTAGCCTAGGCCAAGCTATGTTAGTGGCTCCGCCTTTTGTACTTCCTGTCCCACCTGCTCCACCCCCTTAGCTTCCTGCAGAAGTGAGCTCAGCCTGGCTCTGCTTATTAGGGATCAGAGAGTGGTCCCTCCCCCTCCAGCTAGGGTGACTAAACTGCAAATGTGAAAAACTGGGACAGAGGGTGGGGGGTAATAGAAGCCTATATGAGAAAAAGACCCAAAAATCGGGACTATCCCTATAAAATTGGGATATCTGATCACCCTACCTCCAGCTCAGTGGGAGGCAACTCCATGGGGAGGGGGGGAGAAGGACAGAACCTTTGTTGCAGGGAGAGGTCAATCACACAGGGCATTTAAAAGATTAGGTTCCAAAGGGGTGAAATGGAAAGAGACCCGAGCCCATATTTAAGCATGGTCCTTGAGCTACAGATATGTAATGGATACTCAAATCATTTGTTTGGAGGTGAAGGACCTTGATCACTATTTACAGAGAGATCCTTCTACCCACTGAAACAAGTGTTTAAGACCCGAGCCCTCATTACAGGGGAGCAGGGGCATGCATGCAGTGTGTCTCCATCCTTTCTCCTGGGCTTTTTCTTCCCTTCTCTTTTCCTGCCATTTCTTTGGTGTTTCTGTGGTCTTGTCCCTTTTGTCTTTAGAGTTGCTGCAAAGAGAGCAAGAGAGAGAGAAGATTAGGTGTGGGCTGAGTGGATATCATGATTACAAGGTCAATTTAGATTAATCTGACAAGCCTCTCCTGCCTCCTTGAACCCAAACCCCTAGTTTTCCATTCCCCTCTGTGTATCCCTGGGGAGCAAACTGGCTGGGGGTGTGGGAGCTGTTGGGCTGGAGATCGGCTCCTGCCATCTGCTTTGGGAGTAGAGACCCCCCCCACCAAGTCCCTGCAATACCTGCCCACATGGGTTAACCTATAAACTGCGGGGGCCTGAGACCATTGCACTCCTCTATTGTTCCCCACCCACTCCTCTCTGCCTGGGGCTCTCTTTGTCCCACTTCTTCCACCCCTCGTTCTGGGACCTCCACCCACCCTGGGGTGGCCCTCCTCCATCTTGGAGTCAGTTCCCCTCACCCCACATCAGTGTGCTTTGATCCACTTCTCTGTCCTCCCCCACCCAGGGCTGGGAGCCAGTTCTCTCCACATCCCAGGCTGAGACCCCCACTCTTTCCAGCCCTATGCTCATTCCCCCAGTCCTCCAGCCCTCCCTTGGGACAGCGCCCCTGCCCCCGTGCTGGCCCCCGGCTACATGTCATAGCTGCAGTGGGTCAGGACTGTGATCGTGGTGTCAGCACCATCCCCAATCAGCCAGAGGAAACCAGAGTCTCAGCACATTCCGGATGGGCTGCAGACCCCCACCCTGATTCAAGTCTCTCAGCATCATCATGTTCTGGGGGGACAGAGAGAGGGACGAGAGCCTGGACGCATGGGTCCCGTTTCCTACCAACCCCACTCCCAAGGTCTGGGAACTGCAGAGCCCCAAAAGGAGTCAGCCCAGATGTCTGGGTCCCATTCCTTCCCCCCCCCCCCCCGAGCTACAGAGCCCCTGCGTAGCTGTCCTGGATTCTAGATCACATTCCCTCCCCACGGGGCTGGCAGCACTGTTATCCCTCTCCCAGGAGAGCTGCCTTGGACACCTGAGTGGCTGGGTCTGTTTCCCTTGCTGCACCCCCATCCCCACCCCCAGGGCTGCCCAGAGGATTCAGGGGGCCTGGGGTCTTCCCCCACCGCCGAATTGCTGCCAAAGACCTGGCACTTTGGTGGCAGATCCTGGGTCTTCAGAGCACTTCGGGGGCGGGTCCCGGAGCAGAAGGCCCCCCCCCCGCCGCCGAATTGCCACCAAAAACCCGGCATTGCAGCGGGGGGGTCCTTCTGCCCCGGGATCCACCACCATGGGTCTTCGGGATGCTTCAGCAGTCCTGGAGTGGAAGGACCCCCCCCAATGCCGAATTTCTGCAGAAGATACTCTGAGGGCCTGGGCCCTGCGAGGGTTTTCCAGGGCCCCCAGAGCGAGTGATGGACCCTGCTCCAGGGGCCCCAAAAAACTCTCATGGGGGCCCCTGCAGGGCCTGGAGCCTGGGGCAAATTGTCCCACTCTCCCCCCCCGCCCCGGGCAGCCCTGCCCACCCCTGGCCTAGCAGCACTGTGGTTCTGCCATTGGAGCGTCCTCCCTGACGTTTGGGTCCCATTCCATCCCTGAGGCCTGGGACTGTGGGAACATAGGGTGTGTGTGTCAGGGAGATCATAGTGAAGAGGGCATGGGAGGGGTCACAAAGGGTGGAGGGGAAAGGGGCCATGGGGGATTAGGTAGAATGAGGGGCTTGGTGGAGTGGGAGAGAAACAAGCTGAGGGAGTTATAATGGTGGAGGGGGCACTTGGGGTTTGGAGGTACTAGGAGAAGAAGTAGTTAGGTTTGGAGGGGGTCTGGGGAAGGGAGAAGGCACTGGGGCATTGCTAGATGGGGTGGGGTGGGGAAGCAGCAGAGGCTCCAGGGGGCACTGAGGAGGGCAGCAGGGAGGTCACGGGGTCCCACTTGTGCTGAATGCCTGGAATCTGGCAGCAAAGGGCCTCTTGGCAAAGTCCCCAGCTTCTCCGGCCTCCTCATACCTGAAGTGGCACCACTTGGTGACCGACACCATATCTGACTTTCCAGGAGAGCAGGGTCACAGCCAGTCCAGAGCATGATGGTCTGCATGGGTGTTAGCTCCGATCCAGCCTCAGGGCAGGGAGGCAGACCGGTTGGCTCGGGAGTGTGTGTGTGGGGGGGTGGGGGGGGAAATGGGACACAGGGCCTTTCCTCTGTAGTGGACACCAGCTCCAATCCAAACAGGGAGCCTGGCTGGCTCAAGGGGGCGGGGAATGGGACATGGCACCCTGACACTGAGAGGTGCTTGGGAGTAAATTTACTTACACACAAAGATGATCTGCTCCTTGTAGGTCCTGTACCCAAGTCTGTGGCTCCCCAACTGGATGTAGCGACGGCACAAGTTGTACCTGCCCAGAGAAAGAGCTGTGAACGTCACCTCATTCAGCCCCTGCCTTTCCCCACCTGAGCCAGGGAAAGCACCCAGCTCCCCTGCTCTCTAGGCCACTAGACCAGGGGTTCTCAAACTGGGGGTCGGGACCCCTCAGGGGATCGCAAGGTTATTGCATGGGGGGTCACGAGCTGCCAGCCTCCACCTCAAACCCCGTTTCGCCTCCAGCATGTATAATAATATTAAATATATAAAAAGTGTTTTTAACTTATAAGGGGGTTAAATTTGGAGGCTTGCTAAGTGAATGGGTCACCGGGACAAAAGTTTGAGACCCACTGCACGAGCCCCATCCCCCTTTGAGAAGCAGGGGTAGAACCTGGGCATCCTGGCTAGGCCGGTACCCCCTCAGTTCCTTCACTAGGGCCAGGACAGCCTCTCCTGTGGTGTCTCCGTCCAGCTGCACCATGGCAATGTCACAGAGCACCAGGCTCTGTAGAGACGTATGCTGAGCAGGGGGGCGTGGGCAGCCAGATACCGCACTGGCTTCATCAGCACCTGCTTTCTGGGTAGAGCCCATGACAGACCCACTCCCCTCCCCCATCCCTCCAGAGCCAGGCTGGTCCCTAAACACCCCCTTCCTTCCCCTCTTCCCCCCCGCCCCGCCCCGTGGAGCCAGGCCGCAGTCAGAACCATCCCCCAGCAAGCGCCTCAATCAGTGCTCTTATCACCAGTTCATTGGCCACTTGGCCTCTCCAAAGCAGCGTGCACTGAACGCCCAGACCTTGAAGGTGGTCCAGGCAATATGCATCCTGAACAAGAACAGGAGCAGGGTGGGAGAGTGTTATAGGAGGGGGTGCCTCAGGCAAGCAGGACAGGGCCTTGTGGGTCAGTGCCCAGGCTGGGGGCATGGGGGGAGGTAGAGGGGGCAGTGATCTGGCTTATTGCTGAGTAGCTGGCTGGGACATAGGTCCTTTTGACTGGCAGATCCCAGGATCTTAATGGGAGAGAACAGCCTGGGCTGTGCTAAATCCCCTCTTCTCTCCCTGGCCCCATGCCATGGGAGTCCTGGCTTCTAGCCCCCGACTAGACCCCAATCCCCTCCCAGTGCTGGGAATAGAGCGCAGACATCCTGGTTTACAGCTCCCCCGCATGAGCTGCGGTGCATTCTCCAGCTCTGGCCAGGTTTAAATCAAGATGGGATGTTTTCCTAAGAGATCTGCTCTGGTTCCAGCAGGGATTAATTCAGGGCCTGGATCAGGCAGGGGGCCAGATGACATGATCCCAGGCTTTGAGATCTATGAGAACCTTGAGCTGTCAGCAGAGACCCAGGGCAGCTCATTGTAAGGGTTGACACCACAATCATCATCAGCTGTGGATGGCTTGGGAGGAGGAGGAGCCAGGCTGATCTCCAGGTGGACAGGGAGTTTCACCAGCTGCAGGTGATCAGTGGGTAAAGCAGGGCCCGGAAGTTTACTTAAGGGCTGGCTCTTGGCTGGGGTCCCTTTTATGGGGAGAGCTATGACAGAGAATCCCCTTCAGAAACTGCTCCAACTTGTAGCTAGTTTGGGGTTTTCCAGACCTTTCTCCCTCCTCTGGTGAGTGGGAACACTCTTCTCATTTCCAGCCTCAGCTGATCCCTGGTGAGTTTAGCCCCCTTGGCTTTGGGGCCAGCATTGTCCTTTAGCTTCACGGGCTCTTCCCCTTCCCTGGTGTACCTACAGGGAGCAACCACATCTCTTCTTTTTAGGCCAAACAAGCCAAACTCTTCCAGTCTCCTCTTGGAAGAGTCATGAGCAGTTTCCCTGAGCATTGTAGTTGTCCTGCTCTGTGTGTCTCAAATAGGACCTAGGATTCCAGATTAAAATGTCTCAATAGCTCCTGGAAATACAAGGCCTGGTACATCAGCTGACCATGGCCTGACAATGCCAGCAGGAGGACTACCCTGTGGACTCTCAAGCCCCTAAAAGCAAGACTGGGAGGTGAGCAGAGACAAGGAGGGAGTGGAGGAGCCATATGGGCTTTGCTTGTTTTATCTGAATATCTATGACTCTTGTGTGTGTTGATTAAACTCTTCTTGCTTTGCCTGCTGTGTAGTTCCCAAAGGGTTAAATTATAAACCAGAGTGCCCATGGGGCTCTCTGTATAAACAGCCCTTGCTCCCCACCCCAGATTCAGCCACATCTCAGCACCAGGCAAGGAAGGTCTCTGTCAGGGCTGGTGCAACCATTTGGGTGACCTAGGCAGTTGCCTAGGGCGCTAGGATTTGGGGGGTGGCATTTTCTTCAGCAGCGACCATGGCGGCTGGATCGTTGGCAACCCTGGCGGTCGCTGGCATTTAGGCGGAGGGAGCTCAGGCAGGGGAGCGTGGGGACGGCTGCCTGCAGCAAGTAAAGGTGGTGGGGGCGGCACGCAGGGGAACTCCCTGCCTCAGCTCACCCCTGCCCCGTTTCCTCCCCGCGCATGCTGTGGCTGCTTCACTTCTCCCAGCTCCCAGGCTTGCGGGGCCTAAGCTGATTGGCATCGCAAGCTTAGGAGGTGGGAGAAGTGAAGCAGCCATGGCGTGCTTGTGGGGGGGGTTGAGCTGCTTCACTTCTCCCGCCTCCCAGGCTTGCAGCTCCAATCAGCTTAGGCGCTGCAAGCCTAGGAGAAGTGAAGCAGCAATGGTGTGCCTGGGAGGGAGGTGGAGCAGGAGTCAATAATGGCACAGTACAGGAAGAAAAGTTGAAGATACTGTGACAGAACGCACCCCGGTATTCACATCTGACACACTATTGTAAAAATCTTTGTGCAAAATATGCCTGCTTGAGGTACCACGTGACAAGTAAAACTTGCCAGTCAGTAATATCACAATAAAATGTACATAGCGACATTATATGTAAAGCTCTGAAAATAAGCTGAAATCAATACTCTGTGTTTACCGGACATGTTGGGGGAGTGGGCAAACCTGTTTCTCAAACACAAAAGACAAGTTGATACCCCAGGCAGGTGTCATAGATTCTAGGACTGGAAGGGACCTCGAGAGGTCATTGAGTCCAGTCCCCTGCCCTCATGGCAGGAGCAAATACTGTCTAGACCATCCCTGATAGACATTTATCTAGCCTACTCTTAAATCTCCAGAGATAGAGATTCCCATCACCTATCAAGTGCAGGGCCAAATTAATGCAGGGGCTTTAGGGGCCAGAGCCCAGGGCCTCAGGCTAAGGGGGGGGGCCTGCAGACCCGCCAGACAGATGCAGCTCACTGCTTCTTTTCATCCGGCCTGCGGTAAGTCTCTGTGCTGCGGGCCGGACACCAGTCCCCGAGCCTCGGCGTTCCCATTCAGGCCCGGAGCTGTGAGCGCCAGCATCCAGGTAATGGACGTTCAGGGAATCCCTGTGTGCTGCCCCCAGTGCTGGATCCGCAGCTCCCATTGGCCGGGTACCCCAGGAGCTGCCGGAGGTAAGCGTCTCCCGGCTGGAGCCTGCACCCTGATCCCCTGCCCCAGCCCTGGGCCCACTCCCCCACTCCAAACCCTCAGTGGTCCCACAAAAATCTAATAGCCCTGGGCCCACAGGAGAGTTAAATCGGCCCTGATCAGTGGTCATTCTTTGGCAAGGAAGCAGGGCAGGAACACACAGATCTGACCTTGGCAAATTTCCCCCACCAAACTTTGCTCTGAGCTGGAAAGAGCTTTTAACCAGGGGTCATGCCCAGGAACATGGTTTCCAAAGGGTGACTGAGCTATAAAAGAGGGGCAAAAACATCCCAAATTCTCTCTTCTTGTTCATCTTTCTTTCACCTAAGCGGACAAAAGAAAACAGCCTCTGGACCTCAGGAGCAGATCCTGCCCTGTAATTTGGTCAGCAATGCTACTGAAAATCTGGGGTAAGAATTTCACCTTGAACCATGTCTAGTTTAAGTTGAGAACTAAGAAGCGTTTTATGATTGTCTTGCAACCATTTCTGACTATAACTTGTACTTTTTAAAAAAATCTCTTTGTAGTTAAATAAACCTGTTTTGTTCTTTAATCACAATTCATCCAGTGTCGTGAATCGTGTGGGGAAACTCCATTTAAGGTGTTGTAGCACGATGCCCTCAGAGAGGCAACGGATCAAATATATCTGGACAGTGCGGAACAGACCTTTCTGCGGGGAAGACCGGAAGCACGCCGGCATCACCGTGGACATAGCAATCGAGGCTGCCGGAAGCCAGAGCATGGCTGGTGTTTTTTTTCTGACTCGCCAGAGCATGGCTGTGGCGATACACGGATGTTCAGGCATGTTGTTTGGCAGTGAGCGGCCCTGCTTGGGAGCCATGGCAGCAAGGCATTGTGAGGCACCCCACATTGCAGGGGAGGTTGTGTATTTCTAGGATGATTGTACAAGTTATAAAACTCTTCATGTCACTAAAATCCAGCCCATCAATTGATTATAATTCTTCAACTCGTTACTCCTGGGGGAATTCTGCACCCCGGTGTGCACTCAGAATTTGTCCCTTGCAAATTTCTTTGCTTCCCCACAGAAAAATGACTGAGCGATAGTGCAGCCTTCCCAGCAGTATGTTTTGGTGTCCAGCAAAGCCGGCAGAGAGGTAAATCATTGTGAGCCGGGGGGCAGGACTGGGGAAGACCTGGCTAGTAGCTCCGACCATGTGCCGGGCTCAGCTGCTGGTCCCATTTGGGCCGGGGAGGATGGGACTACTTCTTCCCCTGCATGGCATCTGGGGTCATGTCAGACCCACCCCCAGATTTCTCCTCCAGCTTTAGGAAGTGCCACGTGCACATCCCACCACTCCTCACCCCTGCACTTCCTGCACCCATTGCTCTTCAGCTTCAGGGCCAGGGATTGCTGCAGAGGGAGCTGCTCCCCCTGTGCCCAACCCCAGGCCTCCTCACACCCAAACCATCCTGCCAAGCCTCACCCCCTGCACTCAGAATCCCCTGATGAGCCCCACTTACCCTGCATCTGCACACCCAGACCCTCACTTCCGCTGAGCCCTAACCACATTCACCTGGACACCCCCCCCCCCCACAGAGTCTCCCATTACTGTTGCACCCAGAACCCTCCAAAGAGCCACTGTGCATCCAGGTGTCCCCACCTCCTCACAGCTGGATCTGCCACTGAGCCGCCTGCACCCAGAACCCTCTCAAAGTCCCTCTAGACTTGGACCCTGCCTTGCTGAGCCAGCCTGCCTGTCCACAGCTGATGCACCTGGCAAGGAGGGGCAGGGCTCTGGGCTGTTTCTGGGCCAGGCTCTGTCCTTGCGCTGTGTCAGGGTTGTTACAGCCTCACAGCTGCTCCCACCTCTATGAAGCCAGTGACCTGTGCTCTTCAATGCCATGCTGGAGTGTCTACATTTATTTGACAAATGAATTTTGCAGATTTTAAAAAATATTATGTACAGAATTTGTATTTTTTTGGTGTAGAATGTCCTCAGGAGTAACTTGTTCTATACATTTCATTCTCCTTGTTTTGGATACTAGCATTCCAGGTACTGACCCCAGAAGGTACCTTTGTGATTTGTACCGGGGCCAAATAGAAATGTATTTGGATTTTTGACAAGTGACCTATCTGCTTATGTCACAGGCCGAGCGGTACTACCGCAACATGTGGATTACCTCCTTTGCATTGCCTGGGCGTTCGGTCTGCCTTCTGGTTACAACACAGAGCAATCCACTTCCTGGGACCAGAGGGTTACTTGTTTGATCGGTTACCGAAGGACTCAGTGGCTAGTTACAAATCCCTGCGTTGAGTCTCTGCCACTGGTCTGGTGTCCGTGACACAAGATGATGTTAACGGCAAGGGGGGGATGGTACAGAAACCACCTGAGTTTGCTATGAACATTCCGGTTCTTCCAAAGCTTCTCAGGTGAGGTCTCACCTGAATGCCAGGAACATGCTAGTCATTAATATTGCGGTCCAGTCTTCTACAGATATTATGTAAGGAGTTGTGTGTGTATACTGGAAAATGTGTTTAAACGCTGTAAAGTGGATGTGTCTGTTTGGGTGTAAATGTAGCATTGTACAATAACAGAATGCATGCCTGTTTACATACAAAGTCTATGTAACGAAGAGATGTGAACTCTACAGAAAAAGAGCAGGCAGGCAAAAAACAAGCCCTGGGGAATTATCGTACCTTAGACTAAAGACAATGAATGTCAGGGTATATACAGAAGGCACCCCTTCATCCTGCGTCTAGCAAGCGAATGGATGGCATAGGTCGCAGGCAGCCTCGGTCGAAAACCCTGCAGCAGATTGGGGGTGAGAGAAACATCTTCAGCCAGTTGGTTAACTAGATTCTTTTGTGTCTAGAAAGGGTGCTATGATTTTGGTTGCTGAGGTAATGACTTGTTTCCAACATTCCTATTAAACTCTGTGCTTTGTTAATAAATTTTCTGTAATCTCAGCCCCGGTGCTGAAGCCAAGTATTGGGCCTCAGTTGAATCTTACAAGCCAGCTCGGCCTTAGGGCTAAGAGCAAGTGTTGGAAGTGTTCACAGGCACAGGCTGGACACTGGAGTGGGTGTGGACCTAACTTGTCCTTGCCAAGGAGAGCAAGTGGGGTGTAGCGGACTTCCTCGGGCGGGCATGTGAGGGTGCAGGGGCTGCTCCCTGGAGGAGCCCTCCTCTTGCTGTGTAAGAAAACCTTCCACTTGTCTACGGTGCAACCCGCAGCTGGTGCTGTAGCTGTCTCCAGCTTGGGGTGTCACATCAAGGGGGGAGGGTCAGAGGCTTGGCTATTGCTAGCCTGAGGCCTCCGACCCCGTCTGCTTCAGCTGGGGGGCGCGTGCCTGCGCAGCGCTTGGCTGGTAGGCTCCGCGCAGCACTATTAGCTACTTGGCTGACACCAATGGCGGTAGCTCCGAGGGGGCGGGGCCCAAGCGCTGGAACCTGACGCGGCGCTCAGCTCTATCGGCCGGTTCTTCCAGCACCCGCCCGCCACCCTCGCGGCGCATGCGTATTTGGGAACCGCGTCCCATTGGGCGCCTCCTCCGGCCAATGGGGAGGCGCCCGCGAGGTACAAAACCGGAAGCGGCTCCCGCGCGGGAGAGCGGCGGTTGCTCCTGCACCCAGAGCAAGGAAGGAGCCGGAGCCGGAGCCGGAGCCGGAGCGGCGCGTGTCCTGTCCGGCCTCTGAGAGCGGCTCGCAGCGCGCTACAGGACCCGGCCTCTGAGGAAGGGACGGTAACCAACCCCCACTCCACGCCCGGGCTGCCGGTGCCCTGCCTGTGGCGCTCTGCATAATGCGGGGTGGGAGACACTGGGGGTGGTTTGCTGCCTTGCCACGGGGATTAGTTACAGACCCTCAGGTGTGTATTTTTGGGGGAATCTTTTGAAACCCCTCCCCCAAAGGCAGGGCCGGCCTTAGGGTTTATGGTGCCCTAGGCGAGATGATTAAACTGGTGCCCCTGTGCCTGATCTGCTCTCAGCAACACAAACAGAAGCTTACAGTGTTGGAAAACTTGCCACATTCACGTTATTAAAATCAGTTTAACTTAATGAAGCCCACTGCAATGCTGATGGGCTAGCACTAAAGAAGCAGCACTATAGAAAAAATTCTGATATGACAGAATGATGCAAATAATATATATTTTTTTAATTTATCAAAATTTTATTGGAAATTTATATGAAGAGGTATTGAAACAAAGATTTGTTTTTAATTAAAAGCAGTCTTTCTGGCTTTTTTGGCTGCAAAATCAGTAATAATGTCATCGTATGACAAAGACAAAGTCGTGTCTTGTTCGATCGCAAGACCAGTCAAGCGTTCCTGACTCATTGTAGAGCGGAGATAGTTTTTAATGAGCTTTAGTTTTGAGAAACTCCGTTCTCCTGATGCTACTGTTACAGGAATTGTCAGTAGAATACGAGTGGCAATGTACACATTAGGATATATGTCAACAAGTTTGTGGGTATTAATAAACTGTACAATGTCCATCACCGATTTTGCATGTGGCAACATTGATGACAGTGTACTCAATTCTTCATACAGTTCAAGTCCATTTAAATCAAAACTATCACCGTGCTTCAGGAGGCTCTCTAGATTCTTGCACTTTGTCATTAGTTGCTCTTGTTTTCCTATTTTGTTGAATTTAGTTATGTCATACAAAAATCCAAACTGTTCATGGTGAACTTGCAAGGTATTAAACCTTTCATCAACAGCAGATACTGCTTTATCCATCACAACATTAAAAAATTCAACCTCAAATTTCTTTTCTGGATGGTCTATGGGCATGATCTGCTTTATAGATTCTTCACAAAGAAGTGTCCCTGGCCTTTTAAACTCATATTAACTATTTAATGAAAGTTGGAGAAAACATTGTGAAAATGTAAAACATTGGCTGCCCAACTTCTGGGCTGGCAAAAGTTATGCTGACTCACAGGGAAAAAAAAAAAAAGCAGGTGAATCTTAGTACAACATACGGTCACTCTATACCAGGAATCGGCAACCTTTCAGAAGTGGTGTGCCAAGTTCACTGTAATTTAAGGTTTCTCGTGCCACTAATACGTTTTAATGTTTGTAGAAGGTTTCTCTCTGTCTATATTGTATAAATAAACTATTGTTATTATCTGAGGTCTTGGTCCTGCTCAGGCTACTGCCAGCCGAGTAAATGAAACCCCAAACCGGCAGCGGGCTGGTGGCTGGAACCCTAGACAAGGATCCCAGGCCCTGCTCAGCCCGCTGCTGGTCTGGGGTTCTGACCACCAACTCCTGCCAACCAGGATCCTGGCTGCCAACCGCCCCCTCAACCGGCTACCAGCCTGGGATTCTGCTCACCCAGGCTGGCAGGAGGCAGAGTGGGGCTGGCGGCTGAGCTCCTGACTGGCAAGGGGCCGGCAGCCAGAACCCCGGAGTAGCAGTAGGCTGAGTGCTGCTGGCACCCCAGACTGGCAGCAGACTGAGCCACTCAACCCCCCACCAGCCCTGCTCAGCCCACCACCAGCCCACTCAGCCTGCTGAGCGAATGGAACCCCAGGCTGACAGCAGGTTGAGTGGTTCAACTGGCCTGCTCAGCCCACTGCCAGCCTGGGGTTCCTTGGGGGGTCCCCAGGCCAGCAGCAGGTGCTGAGTGGGGCCGATGGCTGGTATTCCAGTTGGCAATAGGGCAGCAGCCAGAACCCCAGAGCAGTGATGGGCTGAGCTGCTCAGCCTGCTGCTGCATACCATCAAAAATCAGCTCACCTGCCACCTTTGACAGGTGTGCCGTAGGTTGCCGAACCCTGCTTTATACACTAGTAAGGAGATGAGCATATTACAGTTGTTGGAGGGCTCTTATCAGGAGTAACAGGCGAGAGGAAAGTCAGTCAACATTTTCTGTTTCTCTGATGAAAACTGACCCACTCCCTGCCTCAAACCAAACCTGTCACTAATAATTGTCAACAACTTAATTTTCTGTTTTTGGCTAAGATATTGATTTTTAAAAAAAAAATATTGAAATGGATTCAGGATTGTTAGCAAGAATGTTTGGCAAACAAAGTTTTAAATGACAATCTAAATGGCAACACAGTACTGCTTTCATGCTTGGCTCACCCCCCAGCCTGCTGGTCCAACAGCTGCAGTAGAAGAGGAGAGGTGCCCAAAATCCACCTCTCGGGGTGCAGAGTGGCAGCAGCAGCAAACCCTCCAAACCCTCAGGTCCAATCACACGCCAATGGGCACCGCCGCCAGCCCAACAGACCATGGTGAAGTTAGCACAGCATCTGATCTCAGGGACGGGGCACCCATGGAGCCACAGCAGTTCATCCTGCCCTGTGCAGCTCCCCCTGGATGAGATGGATCTCTGGCAGCTGCCAGCCCGGGGAAGAAGCACTACCCCAGCTAGGGTGGCCAGATCCAGCCCTTATAGGGTGGCCCTATAAAATGTCCTGATTTTATAGGGCCAGTCCCAATATTTGGGGCTTTGTCTTATATAGGCACCAATTACCCCCACTAAAATCAGGATGGGGGGGGGGGTAAAAGGAGCCTATATAAGAAAAAGACCCCAAAATAGGGACATCTGCTCACTGTACCCCCAATCCCCTATCCTGATTTTTCACACATCTGGCTAACCTCAGCCAAGCCCTGTGTGACATTTCAATTCTGGCTGCCTGCTGAGGTCACACTCACAGGTGAGCTCCTTTCCCAACCCCTACCTCCTCCCCTTCCCAGAGACCCCAGCAGCCAATCCCATTCCTCAGACTGTGCTGCATTCGGCTCTCTCTAGGACCCAGCAGCCCTGCTTCTACACTGTCTGGGCTGCCTGCAGAGTGAGGCCCCATGCGGCTGCCTATGCCTAAGGATGGCCCTGCCCAAAGGGACTGTTTGCATTCCTTACCCAGCCTGGCTAGTAGCCATTAATGGACTTCTATAGGCCAGGCCTAGCCTTCACCATCATAGTTGGGATCCTCCTTCCAGATAGTGTTTGGTACCAATGACCTAGGGAAAGGTAGCCAAGACAACCTGGAGGTGGCATTTAAGCTGCTAAGAAATAGGTGTGGGGTGGGAGTGGTTAAATTTATTAGGGACTGGGGAAAGAAACTTTAAGTGGATGGGAGAGAGGCCAGGCGAGAAACTTTAGTCATGTAGCCTCATTGAGTGTCTAATCCTCACTCCACTAGGTTTCCAGGATGCAGCTGAGACTACATCGATGCTATGAGGTGCCTTGCAGAGGACCCTGGGTCTTGTCAGCATCTCCTGACTGATAGGATTATGTGTGAAAGCTATCATCTTTAAAGTATTGGAGGTTAAAATAGAGTTTTTGTTCACCAAGAAACAGTGCCTAGGGCCATCCAAGAAAGGTCTCAGTATTAGCCCAGTGTTTTTATACATAATTTTCCTGCCCTATAGGGCAGCCTGCACCACATTTTGGTTACTGATTGAAGAAACAACACAAGTCTTGATTAGTATGTGGCTGGATCATATATAGTTTTTGAACGCCCATTTGTGCTTTCAGGTCGCCATAATTTTTTTTCCTTTCCCCTGCTTCACTAGTCATTTGTTCCTCTAGCATGTGTATATATATATATATACAGGCACCTCTTAGGTTCAGATCTGCTGCTTTCCTGCCCACATAGGCCACTTCCTATCTCTAAGCCCCCTCACAGCAATGCAACTTGTGCTTAACACCTTTTTTCTGCTGAATGCTGCCTCCTGCTACTGATGTAAGTGCTTTTGCTGCCTACCCTCTGGCCCTTTAACGTACTCCCTGTACACCAGCCATTAGTGATGGAGCATGCATTAATTTAGATGCTTCTCTGAATTGTATCATGCCAACTTATATTTCTTCGCCCCCCTCCCCCCTCAACACCAGGGATTTGCAGAGAATAAAGCCAACAGGTCAGCTGCTGAGGGCATTACTCTGCCATTGCTAAGGCAAACTCCTCTTGACATTAAGCAATAACTGACGGGGCTAGGATTTGTCTCCAGCTGAATAACAAAGCAGATGAAATAAGCCAGGGATGAGTATTCACAATTCAATTGACAGCAGGGGGATTTTTTCAAGGCAATTCACTGAAGCCAGGAAGAAAGCTCAAACATGAATCATTTTTATTGATTTGTTTTCTCCCTATGTAGTCTGTCCTTTCTATTAATATATCTTCCAGAAATATAAATGTGGAAGGTGGCTAGCCCAGACTGATAATTAAAATACCATATGCACTTGACACTCTATTGCCCAGCAGCATCTTGTGCAGGCATTTACACCAGTGCAAAAATGGGTAGCATTTTATAGCCGCCTAGCACTGATGAAAATGACTATGCAAGGAACCGGGCATGGAGAATCAAGCCCTATATTTTTGTAGTACCTAGCAATCCTGGCCAGTGGCACTGTGGTAAACCCCTATTCCTGTAAAATTCACCTACAGCAGAGAAGATCTCACCATCCTTGAATCAGCCTGGCTAGAGAATTGGCCCTATTCCAAATCTTCTAATAATACTTTGTTATTGCCTCAGAGTAAGAAGAATCTTGTTCCAATATTTTTTTCCTGCCTAGCATGTTCAGTATGTGATGTAAAATAATGTCAATTTTTGCAAAGCAGCTGTCAAATTAACTGCCTAACAAATCAGATGGCTAATCAGCATGTGAATGCATCAGGAACTGTGTCTGTGAACAAGTCCCGCTACTCTTAGAACCCTGGGGAGCTTTGCCACCAGATGGTTCTGTTTGAGTGAGTATTCCTCAGAATGGTTTGTTTTCTGAGTTACCTAGAATTACACACCTCAAGGGAGTTGAAAATCCCAGCAATGATCTTGTCATTGTCAGATAAACAAGATCACATCAGTCAGTCCTGGGGGCTGAGATTTCTAGGGAGACTGAAGGTGGTAGTGGCTATGATTTTATAGCTTTCCTTTAGTTATCATTCATAGGAAGAACCATCATTTGGATGAGCCAGAAAAACAAGCACTAACATTAAAAGATACTCAGATACCAGAGCCATTGTAACCTAGATACTAGGAAGTAAGGTTAAATATTTCCATAAGTGTCATCACACTATTCTCCTATACGCTGTGAAAGAAAATCAGGCCCATTCTGCTGAATTAAAAACCCCAGTGAAATCAATGGAAAGATTCCCACTGTGCTTGGATTAGATACTTAGATACAATGTTGATAGCTTTTTATGAAAGCTGATAGAGGGATGGATAATATCCTTTTCTACCTGTAACTCACACCCACAATCCACGGGGGGTAGATTTAGCTAGTGTAGACAAGCTCTAGAAAGGGTTTGATTTTGCTAGTTTAGCTCATACCAGTTTTTCAAATAAAATGAGCTTTCCTGGTAAGAGGATAAGTTTCAGAGAGAATGAACAGGTAACTGAACTTATTTATCTATCCCCTGAGGCACACCCGGAGCAAGGGATTGTGTTCCTGACCACCTTGGCTAATAACCATCAATGGACCTGTCCTCCATGAACTTCAAGGAAATGCAGTTTGGGATATAACTGGATGAAAGGAGGTATAGAAAGGTAAGATCATGTGGGCTATAGCTGACTAATTTATTTTTAATTAATTGATTTTTTTAGAGCTCTACTCTGTGAATGGGGGGGCATAGTTAAGTGTCATGGAAGGATGAGCTATATAAACTCCTGGTTGTTGCAGAACTAGAAAACAAATTAGGTAACTCAGAAATGATATCACAGATTTCTATTTTCACAATCTCAGCTTTCCAGAAAACTGAAACTTATAGACCCAAATGTCATGAGCGGGTAGGAAAAGGGTATGGGCCAAATTCTCAGCAGATGCAATGCTCCAGAAGCCTGCTGCACAGCACTCAAGAGTCTTTCCATTAAAATCAGTGGGCTTGGCTCTATAACTAAATAGAACTGAAGTCCATTGTTCTGTTACCATAGGGCTCAAGCTCCCCTCTGTGGCAGGAGAACTAGCTCCTTTAGAGCTCCTGGTTGATTTTAAATCAAGTATCACCTCTCCACCCCCAACCTTCCTTTTTGGCCCACAGCTGTTTTGGTGGGGCAGCATTGGGGAACAAGGATTTGTTTCTGCAGGGCCGGGGGGTTTCAACCCTCAGCTGTTTTCTTTATTATTAATACACAAAAATTTCAACAAAAAAATTGGAGATTTTCCTCCCTGTTTTTTGGTCCTCTATAGAGCTGGTTGAAAACGTTCAGTGAACATTTGAATTTCAAGGGGCAATTCTCCTGTTTTTTCAGCTTGCTTTAGTTATTATCCACTAATACTGAATATTCTAACTCTGTAGTGTATTTTACATTAACATCTCACACACAAAGTTTATTTTTAGTCTTTACTGTTTCATTATAGGACTAATTGCTGCCATTAATATTCTCAATTTTCTACATTTCTAATTTCTATATTCAAATCCAATTTCAGATACTCACGCAGCACAACAGCCGTTCCTCTCTGAGAATCAGACTTTTTCATATTACTAACTACAAACAATATGGGTCAGCTGAAAAAAAAAACCAGAGGAAAAAATATGCAAAGCGACTGTGCATCTTCATACAATGCACAAACACCTCTATTAATTTCACTGAGTGACCCCTAGTTCTTGTGTTATGTGAAGGGGTAAAAACAACCCTTCCTATTACATTACCTTTCTCCACACCATTCATGATTTTATAGATCTCTATCATATCCCTCCTTAGTCATCTTTTTTCTAATATGAACATTTGTTGCACTTTTTCCAATTTTAATTTTAATACATCTTTTTGATATGGGGCAACCAGAACTGCATGCAGTATTCGAGGTGCAAGCATACCATGGATTTATATAATATAGTGACATTATGATATTTTCTGTTTTATTATTTATCCCTTTCCTAATAATTCCTAACTTCTGTTAGTTTTCAGAGAACTGTCCATAATGACTCCAAGATCTCTCTTTTTTTATATTGTCTGCAAATGATCCTTGGGGGTGGGGAGATGGGACCACGCTATTTACCTCTCTCCATTGTGAAAACTGACCATTTATTCCTACCTTATGTCACACACACAGGTGGCAGTGGTGCGAACAGGAGTCTGGCCTACTGGTTGCAGAAGAATCTACAGGCAGAGCTGGAGCAGGGCAGGCAAAGGAAGCAAGTCTGGCACAACTGTGGTTGCCACAAAGCTTAAACAGTGATCTGTTGGCCCTTCTGTCCAATCAGGAAGCATAGTCACATAGTGAGGGTTTATTGGGTCCAGCTTTGGGTTGCTAGGCAGCTGCACCCAGAGCCAGCTGAGTTCCTGAAACTTTGGGTAGGTCTACACTGGAATATGTCAGATGACTAGGGCTCAGGCTACAGGGCTGTTTGTGCAGAGGTTGGGGCATGAGCTGGGCTCTGGGACTTTCTGTGCCTGAACCTGAACCTTTACACCAGTAAATAAATGGTGGAGGCAAAGTGGGGTTTGGGGTGGAGGCTGATAGCTCATGACCCCCACGATGTAATAACCTCCTGACCCCCATTTTGAGAACCCCTGCCCTACACTGATTAAACATCCCCGTAGCTTGAGCCCCCTGCAAGCCTGGGTCAGCTGACACAGGCCAGTCTCAGGTGTTCAGACATATCCTTTGCTTCCTGTCTTTCAACCAGTTACTGATATAAATTATCCCACAACTGCTTATACTGAAGATAGGCTCACCAGCCTGGAATTGGCAGGATTGCCTCTGGAGTCTTTTTGCTTCTGTTTAACGTTCTCCTTCCACTGAGACTTTTAACTGCGGAGAGGCTGTCAGACTGAGGGTGGGACCACTCTAGCATGTCCCTGTTTCATCTGTGTACTTCTGTTTCCTTTAGCTCTCCTGTTCAGCCATTGTGAAGAGCTACACCTTACACCCCCTGCAGATCATTCTACTAAAGGCAATAGGATTGCTCATGGAATAAGCTGGTATTCAAAGTATGACAAGTGGAGCTGCTCTGTAATAATTTGTGAATAGTGCAGGATGACCAGATTGTTGGGATGTTTATTGTACGAATATATTGGTTGTGCAAACGCTAAAGGCTTGTTAAAAGCAAGACCAGGAAACCAGAACATTGTTCTACTAAAGGCAATAGGATTGCTCATGGAATAAGCTGGTATTCAAAGTATGACAAGTGGAGCTGCTCTGTAATAATTTGTGAATAGTGCAGGATGACCAGATTGTTGGGATGTTTATTGTACGAATATATTGGTTGTGCAAACGCTAAAGGCTTGTTAAAAGCAAGACCAGGAAACCAGAACATTGTAAATCACTGCAGCAGAAAACTCTCCCATTCAGGCAAGCACTTAAGCATGTGCTTAGCCTTAACTTCCATATGCTTAAGTGCTTTCTTGAACAGAAGTGAACTTAGTATATGCCTAGGTTAAGTTTAACCAACCTTGGGGTATCTACAGGCTATTGGAATACAAATAAAATATTTTTTTTTGTTTTGAACGTGGAAATTTTTCCCAGTACAAAACTGGAACAGGCTCTCTCAAAAAAGCCATATTATCTATTAGGGTCATGTGGCTCTGACCTGATTGGAACAGCATGGAGACACTAACGGATTAGGCTGCTGCTCTGATTCACTTGCTAAAGTAAACACCAGGAAATGGAGTAAAGTGACTAATTTCATTTTCAGCCACATTGAGAAGAAGCAGAAAGTGCATCAGGAAACTGACTGAGCTTTCTTTAGCGTGGGAATGAAAACACATGTGGGACGGATGGGCACTTTTGGCCTTGGTTTACCTGCCTGTGCTCTTGTGATCTCATTTCAAATGATTCTTCTGGATGACACATCTCAAGGACTTTCATTTGCAGACGAACAGTACAAATGAGTTTCTATTTCTACCTCAGAGATGGCTCACCAGGCGTAAAAGTTCTAACATGCACTAAATATTAGGGCCCATGAGAGAGCTATAGGTGACACTGAGTCAGAGAGCCACAAATTTGTGATGTTGAGCAGCAATGAGGCAACTTCTGTGGCTGTCTGACATTCTATTTGGTGGCTCTTCATAAATCCTCCTTGCAGGTGCAGCTGAATATTGTACTCTTCATAGCACAAGCATATGGAAACAGAAGTGTAAACTGATGTTTCTTGAAGTCAATGGAGAAACAGTGTTACACGAGTTGAGAATTTAGCCCATGCGGTATTGATGTGCACTGTTGCCATATTCCACACCAGAGGTGGTTGCAGTTCAATAGTGGGTAAGCTCTTTAGGGCAGGATCCATCTCTTTGTTGTATGTACAGCACCTAGCACAATGGAGCCCTGATCCAGAGTTACCCCAATATAAATAAATAATAATAGTCTCTTCACTTGCAGATCATGGTTGGCCAAATCATGTTTCCTTTCTCCACTATCTCATGAGAAGTGAAAAAGGTTAAAACCAAAATGACTGGAGCATGCTGCAGCTGAGAAGCACTGAAAAAATGAATACAGATGCTTGTCATGAGAGAACAAAAATAACTTTTCAGTAGAGAATACCTGAGGTTTAAAAAATTGCACAAACTGTCAAGCCTCTTCTTTTGGGTAGGTCCCAGTCCTGTCTATTATTAAAAGCTGCCATAAGGATTCGCGTGTTGGTATGCCCCCTCTCGGGTTCTGTTCACCTAGGCCGACAGCAGGCTGAGCGAGGCCGGGGACCCCAGACAGGCAGTGCAGCCCTCCCCACATACAGTGGGGACCTACCTTCCTTCTTTCTCTGCACTGAGCTGAGGGTGGGAGATTTGATGCGAGGGGTGCAGGAGCTCCTATTTGTTGCTCTGGGTGGCAGTGGGGATATGTGAAGGGGTGCAGGTGTCAGGGCAGAGGGTTGTAGGGGTGGGGGATGAAGGAGTCAAGCAGAGGGCTGTGCGGCTCAGGGGTAAGGACTGGGTGACTGCCCAACTCCCAAGGACCCTTATTCACACCCTGTTCCCAGCCAGACCCCCCCCCCCCCCCGGGACTCCCATCCAACATCCCTGACTGCTCCCCCCCACCCCCGCCCCAACTCACACAGGGTGTCTATGGCAGAGCTAGTAACTCACTCCCGTGACTTAATTATAGTACATATCACTTCTAACTTTATAAACCAGTGAACCAACAACTGCTTTCAGGACCTGACCCTGCAGATACCGAAGCACATAAGTAACTCTTCTCATCCCGTAATCGCTTTGATTCAAGTTTCCTTATTATTAGAAATACTCACATTGTGTTTTGTGCGGATAGTGAAAAGTTGCAAAGTACTTTGGGATCCCCTTATGACATCTTTGATAGAGGTACAAAATGTTGTTGGTAGTAATAAGAGCTTACTATGGTATAGATTCCGAGAAGTCCCAAACCGCTTACAACACTGGTCTACAATTTTTGAGACGTCATCTGCTTCAGAGATAAAAATTCAAATATGACCATTAAAACAACTGTTTGGCTACGGTTTCTAAGATATTTACGTCTATGTATATTGTGTAGATAGTAGAGTTTTGTAAACCTAGGTCTTTTCATGTGTTTACATGATAATATTTCACCTGTCCTGTTTATGTAACACTTTATAGAACCCTTTTGCTGATTTTTAAATAAAATGTATTATGAAACAAAAGGCAAAAAAACTATTATGTACATAGTTGCCCTGATTGATAGCCTGCCAGGAGATTCCACTGCTGTAGTCTGGAGCCCAACAGCTCTGCCTTACTCTTGGGTAGTTCCAAATCCCTGACAAGGTCATTCAGTTCACCTTGTGTTAAGAGGAGGAGGATGGGAGAAAATGTGGGTCCTGTGACATTGATGGTTCACGACCAGAAGTTTCATCCTCTTCCTCAAGTGAGAATGATTCTGGTGCATCAGGAACCGGCAGTCCTTCTCTGTGGGGCACTGGGCGTATAGCCGATGGAATGTTTGGATAATGCACAGTCCACTTTTTCTTCTTTGACGCACCTTTCCCAACTGGAGGCACCATGCAGAAGTAACAATTGCTGGTATGATCTGTTGGCTCTCTCCAAATCATTGACACTGCAAAAGGCATAGATTTCCTTTTCCTGTTCAACCACTGGCAAAGATATGTTGCACAAGTGTTGCAGCATATGTGTGGGGCCCACCTCTTGTCCTGATCTCCAATTTGCAGCTAAAATAAAGGTGATAGGCTTTCTTAACCATAGTGGTTATACTGTGCTTTTGTGATGCAAAAGTCACTTCACCACAAACATAGCAGAAGTTATCTGCGCTGTTCACACAAGTATGAGGCATCTCTGCTCACTTTGGCTAAACAGAAATGTGTCCCTTTGCAAAATCAAACACTGACAAATAAGAGAGCACGACACTATGATTTCTAGAGCTGATAGATGGCAATTTGTTCAGCAGAGTGATGTAAGCTTCGTTAATTCATAGATCCAGTCAAAGATGTATTTTAGTCATTTCTGGTTTAAATTGAGTTCCCTTCCCTTTATAACTCACTTATCCTCCGCCATTCCCAAGTCAAGGGTCATTTTCCTTCTCAGTGACCCAGAATTAGTAAAGTTGGACTACATTTATTTCAGAAGCATTTTGGCTGTAGAGCAGTGTAATTAGAAGAGTGCTGGGTACAGCAGGAGCTACCAAAGAGCTCTTGGTGGTCGGGGTAGTTTAGAGCTGCCTCAGGGCTGCTTTAAACTACATGGGCTGGTGGCTGAGCACTTCTGAAAATTGGTCTCCAAATGCATGTGCTGCATGCTAGTCCCATACCAGTAATTGTGTCCCATACTTAACAATGAAACTGAGAGGGACCCCAAATTTGTGGGTAATGTAGGCAACTTTGGGACTGAAATGAGGGGTATGCAGGCTATACATTTGGAGAGGGTAAAACTGGTCAAATCCCAGTGAAACTCCTCTGCAACCCATGATTTCAGCTTGCTGGTTTTACATATGAACCAGCTATCCTGCAATCAGTTTTTTTTTTGGTCTAGATACAACTGACACTGCTACAGAGCACCACACTGCAGTCTAAAAGTAAGTGAATTAAATATGTAACAGTTGACAGGGCTGCAGATAGGGAGCACATATGTGGAATGTATAAACTGTGCTAATTAAGCTTTAGAGGAAACAATTTAGACTGTCAGACTAGCTGGTATAAATTTGTCCTCCTTCTTTTGTTTGATTTGTGTATAGCTTCAATCTTAGCCTGACTCTCTGAATTAAGCTCAGCAGGAAAATACACAGTATACTAAATATGGGCAAATAGGTATATAGCAGCAAATTGCATATGCAAGTAACAGGACTGTTACTGGGAAAATTTAAGATAAATAGCAAATATACATATAGTTGTCGTCTGAATGTGGGAATGTTTCCTTGGAAAAATTTCCCACATGATTATGTTTTATAAACCTAAGTTCTTACTATCCTTCCCAGTAATCAGCTCCCATGGTACCACTGGGGAAACAAAACCTAGCAAACAATCTACCTTATTTAGCAATAAGATGTATTTTGGTTAAAGGGACATTGTCAAAGTTATCATCAAATCATATGTGCACTCTCTCTATAAAACCTCACTTAAATTTTTAACACCACCTCATTTAAAATGGAAAGAATGGTTTTAACCTTTTTTATTTTCCACTATCTGCTAACTTTTTAATGTTCCAGGCAACATGAACAAGGAAATTAGATTAGTCAGTTTCACTTGACTTCCAGTTGTCATGGGCCATCACAATACTACACGGTTTGAATTGGAAACACTGCAAGAGGACATTGCAATCTCAAACAGCTCATCCCAACATTGCTACTTTTAGCCTTTAAAAGCCATATGGGAAGAATCTGAGCAGTGGCTCAACTTTTCCAGACTATTGTAACCCTTTCAGGTGTCTGATTCGTCTTGCATACCCCCAAGATTCACCTCACTTAAAAACTATTTGCTTACAAAAGCAGACATAAAAATACAAGTGTCACAGCACACACTTACTGACAAATTGCTGACTTTTACCATATAATTATAACATAAATCAACGGGAATATAAATATTGGACTTACATTTCTGCATATAATATACAGAGCAGTATAAACAAGTCATTGTCTGTATTTTAGTTTGTACTGACTTTGCTACAGCTTTTTATGTAGCCTGTTGTAAAACTAAGCAAATATGTAGATGAGCTGATGTATCCCTGGAAAATCTCTGAGTACCCACAGGGGTACACATACCCCAGTTAAGAACCAACAATCTAGAAGTTTACCCATATTACATGTCCTATAAAAGGCAGCCTACTCTATCTAATTGCATTTATAAAATATTCTCACTGTAATATCTACTGCTACCTATTTCCTCCAAATCCAGGTCAGAGGTTTTTCTTTGTGAACAGTAGGGGGGATTAAGGGTAAAACCTGGATAAGAGCCCAGGTTAACTGTGCAGTGTAGACATACCCTCAGGGATGAGAAAGAAGTTTCCAGTGAGTTATAATCTTTGTAACAGGTTGGCAAATATACAACAAAACTTCACCATCCCCTCTGTGACATATTGTAATGTACAGATTTCAGACTTGTCAAAGGTGCTCTTTTTCTGTGAGATCACTTAGATTTCAAGTGGCTTCAAGGGCAAAACTCAACTAGCTATGTGAAGGCTTGTTTGCACCATTCTTTGCCCCCCCCCCCCCGGGTCATCATCTAAATGAAAGCCTTAACCACCAAGTGAGAAAGCTGTTTCCAAAATTAGAACTCTGTCTCATTGACCCAGAGACTTTTTCTTTTTACTGTGCTATTCAGCTGGGGTTGATCCTCAGAGAAGTGTTACTCCTTTGATCTAAATTCATCTTCTTTTTGAGAAGTTCCCATCATGTAGGGACACCAGCTTAAATACTTCACTGATGGCAAAATTCCCATTGGCTTCAACAAATCCAGGATTTGACCCATGTTCTCCCTCTGGCTTTCATGGCTCTGTCCCCTGTGACTAACTTTTGCCAGCTTCCTTGTAGTTACATGAGAATCAAACATAACTTGTTCGCCAGTGCCAATATGGGATCCCCCTGCCACAGCCTGAGGGGGAGGGATAGCTCAGTGGTTTGAGCAGTGGCCTGTTAAACCCAGGGTTGTGAGTGCAATTCAAGAAGGGGCCTGTCATAAACAGATGGTTAAGGGTGAATGTCTCTTCTGCCTGTAAAGGGTTAAGAAGCTCAGTGAACCTGGCTGACACCTGACCAGAGGACCAAGGGGGGGGGAGGGGACAAGATAATTTCAAATCTTGGTGGAGGGAAGTCTTTGTTTGTTTTGTTCGTTGTTCGCTCTTGGGGCTAAGAGGGACCAGACGTACACCCAGGTTTTCTCCAATCTTTCTGAATTAGTCTCTCATGTTTCAAAATAGTAAGTACTAGCCAGGAAAGGTGGATTAGTCTTATGTTTGTTTTCTTAACTTGTAAATGTGTATTTTGCTGCAAGGATTTTTACCTCTGTTTGCTGTGACGTTGAATCTCAGGCTGGGGGAGGGGGGTAGTCCCTCTAGTCTATGAATACCCTGTAAACATTTACCATCCTGATTTTACAGAGATAATTTTAACTTTTTCTTTCTTTAATTAAAAGCTTTCTTTTTAAGAACCTGATTGATTTTTCCATGTTTTGGAATCCAGGGCATTAAGTCTAAACTCACCAGGGATTGGTGAGGGGGGAAAAGGAAGGGAATGGTTAATTCCTCTTTGTTTTAAGATCCAAGGAGTTTGGATCCGTATAGCTTCCCAAGGCAACCCAGGGAGGGGAAAGTCTGGCAGGGGGAGGAAAGGAGGGGGGCATGGTTTATTTCTCCTTGTTTTAAGACCCAAGGGGTTTGGGTCTTGGGTTCCCCAGGGAAGGTTTTGGGGGAACAGGAAGTGTGCCAAACACTATATTTTGGCTGGTGGCAGCGTACCAAAATTAAGCTAGTAATTAAGCTTAAAAGTGACCATGCAGGTCCCCACTTTTTGGATGCTAAAGTTCAAAGTGGGGAAAAAACCTCGACGGCCACTTAGGGATCTGGGGCAAAATCAGTACTTAGTCCTGCTAGTGAAGGCAGAGGCCTGGACTCAATGACCCTTCAGGGTTCCTTCCAGTTCTATGAGGTAGGTATATCTCCATATATTTTATTATATATTAAAAGACATGGACCTTACTCCTGAACTTAAAGGTCTTCAGACTCGATAGGCATAAGAGCAGAATCTGATTTAATGGGCCAAATTTAGCCCAGGAGTATAATTAGTCCCAGAGTAAAGCTGATGCAATCCTGATGAATACTGATCAGAAGAGCTGGTAAAAAACATGGTATTGATTAGAATTCATGAGATTTGCAGAAATTTTGTCCTTTTTTTCTATATTTAAAATGTCAACAATACAAAAGTTAAAATTTCTGAATTTGAAATATTTCAAACAGAGCTGTAGTTGATTGAAAATTGGAGGGGGTGGATTTGGGGAAAATGTAGACAATTTTTTTTTTAATTTTAAGATTTTCAACATTTTGAAATATGATCCTTTTATGCTTGCTATACTGGGGATAAGGCATATAGTCAGCTTGGAATAAGGATCAGGAACAAGAGAAGCATAGGACATAAAGGAGGCATTGTGGTTAATTGAAGATACCTGGGGAGAAAGGACACGAAGACCTGAGAGACGTACAAAAGAAGACAGTTGTGTAAAATCTGGAAGGGGTTTCAAAAAAGAACTAGATAAATTCATGGACGATAGGCCCATCAATGGCTATTAGCCAGGATGGGCAGATATGGTGTCCCTAGCCTCTGTTTGCCAGAAGCTAGGAATGGGCGACAGGGAATGGATCACTTGATGATTACCTGTTCTGTTCATTCCCTCTGGGGCACTTGGCATTGGGCACTGTCGGAAGACAGGACACTGGGCTGGATGGACCTTTGGTCTGACCCAGTATGGCCATTCTTATGAGCAGGACTTCAGATGGAAGCAATGCCTGGGAGGTAGATCACCAAACATACTATTCTAGTTCAGGGTTGACGAACTTTTCCATAGTGTTTCCTCCATGTTACAATAGAATTTAAAAAACTGGGCTCTCTTCCCATTTAGCCATAAAGAAAGAGAGGACTGAACCCTGTTAATTCATATATTTGTAGATTTTAAGGGCCACAAGGGACCATTCTGATAATCTAGTTTAACCTCTTGCATAACACAGGCCATAGACATCCCAAGTTGAGACCCCATGGAATATTATTTAAGGGCTCACCCTGCTCTTATTAAGCCCTTCCCAAGACCTATAAAAGCCATAAAATGTTGGGGCAGTGAGACTACTAGTGTTTCTTGTTTTTTTTACGATGTAGCAAGTTAACAGTACTTTTGATTATTTATTACTTGTCTTTGTATTTCCTATTTTTCTTGTGTATACACTTCAAACCACACAGCTGGAAGTGGTGGGAGGAGATGGACTGGAACTGAATGCTTGCTTAGAGTTGCATTCCATCATTTAAGAGATCACATAGCTCATTTCCTCTCTGGGGTTGTATCCTCGCAGACCACGTATATTGCCTAGGGAAGAAAATAACTTTCTTGAAAAATGTTGTTTTTTAACACAAACAAGACAAAAAAAATTTTTTGACACCAAACAAAGATCTCGAGTTTCATCCTCTTGCCACAAGCTGGAAAATAAAGCTCTGTGCTTAATGATAAGTTAGCTGAAGGGTTTGTTGGTTTGATTAGATCTAATAAAGATAAGCAGTGTGAGAATAACAGCA
This sequence comes from Gopherus flavomarginatus, assembly GCF_025201925.1. NCBI lineage: Eukaryota > Metazoa > Chordata > Testudines > Testudinidae > Gopherus > Gopherus flavomarginatus. The sequence continues at coordinate 159,263,310 of NC_066618.1, read as the reverse complement.
TTACTTGGCATTCATATAGCACTAATCTACCTAGACATAAAACCTATCTTCACAACTCTCCTTATTAAACTCTTGTATTATGGCAGTGACCAATCAGGATCCATTGTGCTTGGTACTGAGTGAGAGACAATCCTGCTTTGAAGTGCTTGTAGTCTAAATAAGTCTAAGACAAAGAGTGGGAGAAGGGAAGCATTATGATCCCCATTTTACAGATGGAGATGTGGAGCCCAGAGAGGTTGCATGACTTGGCCATGGTCACTCAGGAAAGCTGTGGCAGAACCAGGAAGTGAATCCTGATCTTTTCAGTCTCAGTGCTTTAACCACAAGACCTTAGGAGACGGGAAGTCAATAGCAACAGTGTGCTTGTGGGTATGAAATATACCGCCTTTTCCCCATGGACAGTCCATTCCTTTAGCCATATACTCTCACGTGTATAGAAATTAAACAGGTTTGCAAATACACCATAGAGCAAATTGTTTCGCATATCATAAGAAATGCAGAATATCCATATGGGATGTTTTGACATTGTCAGAACTTTCCCTTTCTTTAATGAAATGTGAGTGAAATTGACCTGATTTCATGAAGCATTCTGATGGAAGTGCATATTCCTGTGGAAAATGGTTCCCTCAAAGTTTCTCCAACCAGCTCTATTAGTCACTTCTTAACTGTGGTTTTTAGGTATATGAATCTCAAGGCATTGAATGGGAACCACATCTGAAGTGTCAAAGCTGGGATTAGAACTCAACAGTTCTTCGCTGTCAGGAGTATTTTCTCAATGCCCATATCCTAGTCAGTTTACTCTTCAAATCACATCTTGCATAGTAACTGTTGCAAAATAATTAGTTGACCCATGGGTAAATTACAGTACCAAAGTTTCTTTCGTTTGTGTGCCTATATAATGCCATTACAGAATCATAGAATATTAGAGTTGGAAGAGACCACAGGAGGTATCTAGTCCAACCCCCTGCTCAAAGCAGGGTCAACACCAACTAAATCATCTTGGCCAGGGCTTTGTCAAGCTAGGCCTTAAAAACCTCTAAGGATGGAGCTTCCACCACCTCCCTAGGTAACCCATTCCAGTGCTTCACCACCCTGCTAGTGAAATAGTGTTTCCTAAGATCCAGCCTAGACCTCCCTCTCTCCAACTTGAGACCATTGCTTTTCGTTCTGTCATTATGACTCTCTACTTAGCGAATACTCACCAGATAATGAAGGCAAAACAAATTCATTTGGCTCAAGAAGTCCCTTATATTTTAAATGTAAATTTCTATCTCAGCACAGTATTGCTTAATGCCAATGTATTATTTTGGAAATTTCCTGCCTCCCGTGCAAACCAACTTTAGTACAAATAATAATAAAGTAATTTAGTCCGCACTGATGTTTTGCTACTTTCCCAACAGTGCTTCTGCACAAGCTGAGCAGAATATGCTCTCTACAAAAACAATTCCTGAACAGCAGGGCAGATCCTCCACTGCTGTAAACTGGTGTAGCGCCATTGACTTCAGTGCATCTGTGCTACTCACAATAAGGGATCAGAGTTTACATGAGCAATTAGAGCAGCAGGCAAGCTGTCCTTGCACATGGAAAGAAACAGCACGTTTTGTACAAACAGGAACGGATTACATGCTCTGAGGGAGCTGAATTTCCAGAGAGTAATTCCATTAAGGCTGGAATTCAACCCTGTGAGAATGGAATCAGCACAACGCCTATGCAATATTTCAATTCCACTTGAACAGATTTTATGGACTTAAATGGTGTGTTATGTCAGTCCCAGCTACATCCTAAAAGATAGCTCTTTATTTCATCTTTGACAATGTTTAAGCAATAATGGGGATCTCACCATTGACTTCATTAGGCTTTGGATCAGGCCTGCATTACTAACATGTTTGAGTGAAAAGGTGGGTGAGATAATATCTTTTATTAGACCAATTTCTGTTGGTGAGGGATAGACAAGCTTTTGAACCTAAGCTCAAAAGCTTGTCTCTCTCACCAATAGGATTTGGTCCAGTAACAGAAAATTACCTCACCCACCTTGTCTCTCTAATATCCTGTGAGCAACACAGCTAGAATAACACTGCATACATATGAAAAAGGGTTTGCAGAAAGTTTTCATTTTCTGAAAAATGGCCTCTTTTCAAAAATGAAACTATCTGCAAAGAAACTGTCAACACAAGAGAGAATTTCTGTTTTGCATAAATATTTTTTTTTAACGGAAAGGCTTATGGCTACAGACTCAAACCTAGGACTCAATTTGGGAACCTTCCAAGCAAACCTAGAAAGTCATTTTATGATTTTGCATTGAAATTATGTGAGGAAACATCATAGCTTCTCATGATGGTGAGACATGACTGAGTTTTCCTTTGCGTCCAGTCCACACAGGTGTCTGCCTTTGAGTGGATGGATTTGAATGAACCTGAAATTAAAAGAAAATGTTTCTATGGCTATATAGTAAACACCACTGAAAATGTCACAAACCCTAGTTCGAGGATTTATAACCTATGTACTGTAACTATATATTGCTAGAGTGCCATTACTGTAGTATCTGGGCACCATATTTTGGTTAAGAGACCACTATTGATCTTACTCTGTGCTCCCAAACTATTAGGTTGAGTCATTTTGCTCCACTTTGTTACCTACATTGTATTTCCCCCAACTTATTACAGTGTAATTCCCAGTTAAGAGCAATTTTTGATTTTTTGGATGCATAATACATATTCCTTTATATGACAGAATGGCTTTGCTGCATTGTTTTCGTGTACTACTTCACATCACATTGTTGAAACAAACAGTAATCCTATGTAATGGTCTGGAAATTAGAAAGAGAAAGAAATGTTTCACTGAATTATCTGCATAATTCAGCACTTGACACTTGATAAATTACCTTTACTTTCAATACATTGGAGCTCATTATGGCAGATGGAAGTTAAAAGCAAATGACAGTTCTTGAAAAAAACCAAGGAAAGATGAAGTTCGCTGAGTGCCTGAACCATTGCTAAGTAACTCAGTGAATCTTTTTAATTTAGTTCACGTATATTTTATGACAGTTCAGTTATACTATGTGGAGCCTATAATGAAGCAAAACCAGGCACATATACATTTTAAATACAAGGAATCTATTATTAATTATATGTAATTTATTTCTTTTGTACATCAGCCCTGGACACTATGGGTAGAATTTTTAAAAATCCCTGGGTGACGTAGGCACTTAGAAGCCCATGTCCCATTGACTTTCACTGAATCCAAACAGGACTTTGGTGCTTCTTGAAAATTTAACCTAGGGCAACAGACACTTTAGTAATTCTTAGTGACTGATACTTGCACTAGCAAATAGCGGGTTAATTCAATGTACTGTATTTGCCCTTCGACTTTAAAATACCAACAGCACACAAAAATGATCAACCTGCTCTCACCATTGGACAACACACTCTCTCCATCTCAGTGATGCAGTTCAGGACCTATGGGATGACCTGGTTTTGCAGTTCTAGCACTCTGCATATTGTACTTATTGCTTGTTATACAGGCGAGTGACCTGGAACAAAACACTCCAGAAACTCTGATGTTTACTAATACAGCAGAAAACCACTCCCATGCCCCCTCCGAAGCTCCACTAATGGCTTCCCATATGAGGTGTCAGTCCTAATATTCTGACCTCTTATCTAAAACATACAGGTTTAACTCTGAAGGGATTATCCAGTTCTATAGGCTTTAAATTGGCTGCAGGGCAGCTGAGTTATTCTAGTCATATAGCGAGGATCATTGTAGCATTGTTCCCTGATGGATTCAAGGGAACTACATACAGGTAATCAAAGATGTAACTGGAAAACAAAATTAAACTAAACTAATAGTCTTCCCATGAGAAATCAGTTTGTATTTCTAAACGTCTGGATGCATTTCTGTCTGGAGCATAACATCAAGAGGCAGCTCCTTTGCTGGTATATATCAGCACTGACTCCGCTGGAGTGCTGCTGTTTTACCCCAGCTGCACATCTGGCCCCACGTCTCAAGGACACGTGTGTATAATCAGCATGTTTGGCTGTGAGACTTTTGTTCATCTCAAGGATACGGTAATGCTCACACAAATGGCCAATTTGAGGTTGCATAAAATTGTCTTGGTTTCATTTCCTAGGGCTAAACAAATGGCCCCTTTTAAAAATGAAGTGGAAAATAAATATATTGAAGGAACGACAGTGCAATTTGTTCAAAAATCAAATGCAAAGCCAGGGTCAGATCCTGTGGTGCTTTGCTGACCCATTGAAGTCAGTGGGAGCTAAGAGTGCTCAGCATTTATTTAGGTGCCTGTTGCTCTTCTTAGGTAAGTCTGTCCCTCTTTCCACTCCCTTGTAACTCAAATGCAACAGGGACCCTTAACAGAGGCTCATCCCCTTTTTCCTGCCAGCCAAAGACCTACCGCATTCAGTTGCTGTGAGCACATTTTCATGCAGAAGTGCCTTTTTGTAGGTGCAATCCTGATCTACATATTCAAGAATCCAGTTATGGAATTTTGTAGGCTCACTGGGCGTGGGTGGATTTTGACAGAACCAACCCCAGTTCCATACAGGTTTGGAAACGTAACCTTTGAAATCCAAGCCTGCAAGTTGTCTACGTTTTAGTTAGGTTTCACAGGCTGAACTGTGTATGCAGCCTCGACAACAAGTACCAGGATGTGTATTTTCATAATAGCACTTGACCTTTTATTTTGCCCTAGCGGCTCCATCATCATTGTTTTTATAAAGGTGGCTGATTGTATTGAACTCATTGCAGAGTCAATAAGATGCTTTTGTGACAAGTCAAAAGAGATGAATCTATGAGTAGGATGAGCTAAAAATGGCATCACTATGCTCTCAGCTTCTGCTGAAAATTTCCAAGTAATTTCCCAAGGTGGCCATCCTGCTGCCTAATTCTATCTTCCCTTTCCAGGAGACCCTTCTGCAGATTGCTCTCAAGTAGCACTAAAATATTAGCGAGTTTTTAGTGCATGCGATTTAAGACAAATAAATCATAGGAACTTAGAAATTGCTATGCCTAGACATACTAGTGCACTTTCTAGTTCAGTATCTTGTCTCTGGCAGCGGCCAATGCCAGTGAAAAGAGCAACAAGTCCTGAAGTGGGCAATTATAGAAAACCTATCCACAAGAGAAGTTTCTAATTCCCTCAGTTAGCATGTAGTGTAGCAGGTATAAAGATCTGGATCTGAAATTTCCAAGAGTTTAGGGTGGTTAAGATCTGGGGAGCTTGGTTCAAGTCATCATGGCTAAAATTCTGGTCCCATTTTGCAAGTTTTACCATTGACGTTCATGGTGCCAGGATTTGCCATATTGATGAAGAATTATTTGCTATAATCATCATGTATTATTTGCAATATAGTAGCATCTACTGGTCTCTGCAATGGACCAGCACTCCATTGTGCTAGGTGCTGTACAAACACATAACAAAAGTATGGTCCTTGCCCCAAGACTTTGCAATCTAAGTACTCTTGAAAAAGCAGGGAATTTCAGGTTTCGGTTAATGCTTTTTATTTTTTTAAATGAAATCAAGCTCTCCTGTTTTTAGTGTGACTCAAGGTATTTAGTGTTTTCCTTAAAGACATTGTTCCTAGAATCCTGTGACAATGTGAGGATCTCAGCTTTCAAACAAAAAATAAGGACGTTTCTCACCCTCATGATTGTGGAGAAAAGCTTGAAAATGTGACCGAATGCACCTTAAAGGCTCATATACCAGAAGACAAATAAAAAGTACCCACCATTGATTATTTTTTAAAAAGATCTCATGATTTTTAGGCCAATGTCATGAGTTTTATATGCTTGGGGTTGGGAATACTGCAATCAACAACATACTGCATGAAACCAGATTTAGTGACTCAGAACTCCCAAACTCGGTATGTCTTCATGACTCTTTCCAGCCTACTTCCTGTTAGACATCTGCAGTGTCCACAAATCACACTATGATAGAGCAGAGAGAGTTTTCAGATGGACTGGTGTCCAAACTTTTCCAAAATTCAGAGGTTCTCAGATTCAGCGGTTTGATTTCTCCCATTCTAGACACAGGCCAGGTGTGAAGTAGAGTAAAACTTCCCTGAAATTATCAAATCTGGGGTTTTGGTTTCTGCCTTGACTAGTATAAACTGAATTACATTATATCCAAGCTTGCAGTAGTACAAAAAGGGTTTACAACTAACTTGAAATTTCCCTGTAGCTATTCTGAAAACAAACTGAACCAGTCTCTGAGATTCATATGAGTGTAAATCAACACCTTTGTACTCCCTCACTGCAAGACTGTCAGATGCAAAATGGACTTGAGGTCTGTTTCAGCAGGACAGTTCCTACAAGTAATAGTATCTTAAAATGCTTCAGGAATTCTTCCCAATAATTCTGTGGTGAAAAGTGAATTATCTGTGTAGTATCACTACGGTCTTCTGCCCGCGGAAGATGGGCTAGAACAAAGAACTTTGCTTGACACTAAAAATCATGGACTGAGTAGAGACACTGTATTTTTGACTTATTACAACAATCTATAACTCACTAACAACCTCCCCCAACCTGCCTTTTTTGTCTCCCTTTCTTTCCCCCTATGACTGAAGGGGTGTTAGTGGGTCACCTCACCTTAAATGATCCCTTGAAATACGTGTTAACTACTTATGCTAACCAATCTGTTCCACCTTGTATTTAGCTGTGACATTTTTGAGTAGGTTTCCCAGACCTAAGGAAGAGCTCTATGTAAGTTCAAAAGCTTGTCTCATTGACAGAAGCTGGTCCAATAAAACATATTACCTCACCAACTTTGTCTGTAGAACATAGTTTCTCAGCCTGAGGTCACAACCCCCAGCAGGCTGCAGATGGTCATTAAATGTGTCTCCCTTTCTTTGTGGATAGATTGGTGAGCGGGGGAGTTGGAACACTTTGAAACTCTTGTCTGTTCTACCATGGGATTCACCATCTGGAAAAGACTGGGAACCACTGGGCTACAAGATCTCAAGTCTTTTATCGTCTATGATTCATAACACTTTCTATTGCTTAGCAGTGAATGGTTTCTGAGCTCCCTCTCGTGGAAGATATATTCTTTGCAGTTTAAGCTTGTGAATTTCTTCCCTTCTGGCTTTTCTTGCTGCTTTTCCAGACATTTCTTGGAATACTATTCCACTGGTCCTTTACTTGTAACTTCTTTTTGGGCTTTTTTATTCACCACATCAAGCCCATTCCTGGACCTCTTACTCCAGACCACCTCTCACTGAATAAGTAGAAGGTTTGGACGCTATATGTGCGTGTAGATATAATCTTAAGGAACAAAATACACTTAGAATAGGGGATGCAGAAAAGTCAAAATGCAGCAGAGCTGTTGCATGAGGTGTAGGCAGCTCCAGAGCCGGTGATTTTTAGATCGCCAGTGTGTACTGAAACTGAGATTTGATCTGGCAGCCCCTGCATAGCTGAATGTACTATGATGACAGGAATTGGAGAAAGAGGACCAGGTTTCCGGAGGGGGGTGTATTGGTCAGGAATCCATGTAGCCAACTCTCATGATTTTATTGTGAGTCTCACAATATTTGGTGTTTTTCATAAGGCCCTAGCTCCGGCACTCACAAGACTATATGAGTATTTCATCTTTCATTTAAAAAAGATTCTAGCCTTCATGAATGCCCAGAAAAACTGACATTTGACCCAAATGCACTTTGGGACTCATTAACCAGAAGTCAAAATAAAAAGAAACCAATTAAAAATACATGAATTTTAAGCCTCTTCATTTTGGACAGGGGGCTGGAGTCATGATTTTTGAATGCATGGAGTTGGCAACACTGGGAAGCAGAGGCTCAGGAATGCAAATCCTGGGGCTTGCACTGGGAGAGAAGCTGTGGAATCTCAGTACATAACACGCTGGCTTCTCGGCATATTTAGGAAAACCCTGTTTCTTAGCAGCTCTGCCCTGCTGCATCAGTTCTTGGTAACGAAACAGCCAATGGGAGCATCCACAACTATGCAGAACCATTGGCCAAAATCCCCTGTCGAGGATGTGGTACAGGCATGTAAATTATTTTCACAGGGCTCAGTTTACCCATCAGAGTCAGGGGTGCAGAAAGGTTCCAGTGCAGCAGAGCTGCTACACATGGCGTGGGCAGCTCCACCAGAGGCACATAGGAATCTTGAAACCCCCATGTATGGAGTTTGCTGGGGCACAAAGGCTCAAGCAGTAGTGGGGGAAGGGCTGTGCTTCTGTTCATTCAGGTTTCACACAATAATACCACATGCTTGAGTTTTTTGTGGGGAGTCACACACTCTGCCCTTACTGCTCCACCTGAAATTTCTCACTACTCCCACAGAATCCTATGTGTTTCTAATTATCAGTAAAATAACTTTAGAAGTATCTATTGCTTAATCAGGGGCCACACGGTTTCCACAAGGTTGTTACCTTTAAGGAAGCTTACAAAGGTCCTGAACCTGAAATCCTTGCTGTGGCTTGCCTTGAGACATCAGCGTAGAGGGCTGGGTCAGAGCCAAGATTAGAACTTGGGAATTCCTGGCTCCGTGTCTAGCATTCACATCCTACCTCTCTCTATTACAGGAATGGCAACCATTGTTCATTAAGGGCCTGATTCTCCACCACCTTGCATCTTCTGGAGTCATTTGTACAAACCCACAGAACAATGGAGCCATAACTGGGGTTCCTAGGCACTACCACAATACACATAATAATGTATTGCTGTTTAAAAAGAATAATAATCATTCTGATGTGGTAGCTGCAAGCAGCTGGCCTGTTTTCCCCAGACTGCTGGGGACACTCTGCCACTCAAGTCTCTTTCAGGGCACAAGTTTGTATTTCAGACATTAGCCCTAGGCAAAACATCAAAGCAAAAACAGTTCCTCTGCCCACTCAGGGCTACAGCTATCAAAGGCTTTCCCACCCAGGGGCTCCAGAAGGACTGCAAAAAGGTGGTGGGGGGAGCAACCCAAACATTTAGAAAACCTACTGAGCAAGGCTGTGTCTGTTACTTTAAGCAAAGCCATAATAAAAATATTATTGCTAATTCTATAGGCCATATCTGCCAATTGCTCACGACAGGAGTCACAAAAAAAAAACCCACACAACAACTCAACACAATCTCAAAGAGAAATAAATAATAAGCAGTGGTTAAACAGGTAACTTCTTTGAGAACTATATTCAAACCATTTATGACTATTGCCATTACTGAGCAGCAATTAAAAAGAAAGCGAAGGAAAGGTCGGTTGTCACAATGCAATCAATTTAAATGCTTTTACTGGGCTGTTTGCTTTTTAATTATTGCTACATAGTTTAAAACTTAAGGGCAAATACTAAAACATATGAATGATTTCAGTCATATCCCATGAAAATAATTGTTGGTCACTGCACAAAGCTACAGTATTAGGTACAACTACAATGTTAAATAACTTCCAATTATTTATTTTACGTCTCCTTGAAACAAAATCCATATAAGAAAACATTCCAAAAGACATCCATATCTGATTACAATATCAATATAGGCAATATAGGGTGCTTGGCATCAGGATTTGCAGAGTCATTTACCATGCTTATTAGCAGTAAGAGTATTATTAAAAGCAACTTACAGTAAGCTGAAAATCTGGGATTTTCCTTTTTTCATCAATGTAGTCTTCAGTCTTTTCAGAAGGTGGGAATACCTTCCATAACTTCAACAACTTGTATTTGTGGAAATAATGGGAACTACATACAATTAACAAACAGTTCACATTTTGTCGTCTTCAGTGCCCTATGTCAGGAAGCAGTCCTAATTAAATCCATTCGTCAAAAAAGACTCTCCTGGCACGAACAAAGAATATCAGGTTTGGAAAGGACCTCAGGATTTCATTTAGTCCAACCCCCTGCTCAAAACAGGACCAATCCCCAGACAGATTTTTGCCCCAGATCCCTAAATGTCCCCCTCAAGAATTGAACTCAGAATCCTCGGTTTAGCAGGCCAACGATCAAACCACTAAGCTATCCCTCCCTCTATGATAGTAACAAATTACCTGCCAAACTCTAGAAGATCCAAAATATCTGTGATGTCCTTGTATATGTGAAGAAACCTGAGACGGTTCTTCCTTTGTTGCGACATCATAAATTGGAGGTACATTTTTATTCTTCAGAGTGCAGAAGAGCTTTGTTCGGTGGTTGAATTGGACATAGGAATTGTCAAATAGATGTAACTGGGTTTGTCAGCTTCAGAAAGGAGTGGGCATGCTCCCTCAGCAGCTCCAAGTATTTCCACAAAGGTTGCTAATTTCATCACTTTGTTTATGCTGGTAATCTTTTGCTCCTACATTTTCAGCAAATACTTCTGAATCATCAAATAAAAGTGTAGGCCGTCAAAAATCAAAGTTACCAGCATGTAAATTACAGATTTCATTTGGAATTTCAAAGAGATCACCATTGGCATCTCAAATTACAAGTGTCTTGGTTTGTTGAAGTAATTTCTGAGTTTCCTGATTAAGCCTCCAATACAGCTCACCTATTACAATGCCAAGCTGTTGAAATCATTGTTTATGAAAATATTCTTTAGGAGTTTTAAACACCTATGGTGCACTTCCATCATCAGCATATCTTGGTAGTTGTTGACTCTATTTTGGCAGTACATCCAAAGCGCCTGTATAAATTTCAGCAAAGCATGTTTCTGAACGGAAAACTATTTAAGTGTTCACAAAGGGCGGCAGGGAAAAGTCAGGGCAGGCTCAATAGTCACACTCTGTCTGCAATATGTCAGCTACTTCCTGACAATTGAAAATACACTAAAGCAAATGTTCAAGTCCAAGGAATGTACCAAATTTTTCCATGACAGAAATCAGTCTTGGGGGGGCTTTTTTTCACTGCTTTGGTTTCTCTGCCTTGCGTGAGACCAGCGCCCAGTGTGTGGAGGATTGCTTGATAATTTTTGTGTGGTAGTTGTCGAGCTGGTGTTTTCGTTGCCTGCTGCATCACACACAAGGGTTTTAATGAGTTAGAGCTGTCCGATGGGAATGATGCTTTCATAGTTCAAATACAGTTAGCCTTTTAGCAGAGGTTATGTCGTGGACTTCATGAACTGCTTGTAATGCTTCTAATCAGACACCTTTTTGCTGAATCTTTCAATATAAAGTAAGGCTATGATTTAAGCAGTGAATTAACGAAGCATTGGGGTTTTCTTTCTCAATCTGGGTTGCCACACCAGAAGTCTTTCCTTGTATTACTGTACATTTTTGAGGTGTAACCCCATTTGTAACAATACATCTTCAACTGTATTCAATGGAGATATTGCATCTGCCTTTATGCAACCATACAGTACTGCAAGTTCAATTGTCATAAAAAAAGTGTAAGCAAACATGAGTTGTTCATGACCACTTACATCCCTGCTTTTATCAGTAACAAAAGTATTTCTGACTGCTTGACTTTGTCTGTAAGTTTTCTGAAAATACCTGATGGTGCAGTTCTTGAATTTATTCATTGACATTATCAGGTCAGGCATAGTAATATTCCTTTTTCAACCACTGCTTAATTTCTTTGTCAAGTCTGTCTGTTTGTTGAAACAAGCTCAAACAACTTCTGAAAATTGCTTTCATTATCCACATGGCCCCTTATTGTTACAGATTCACAGAGTCCAAGGCTAAAAGGGACCATTGTGATAATCTATTCTGATCTCCTGTATAACATAGGCCACAGAACTTCCTCAAAACAGTATCAGAGATTGGTCTCCAGACAGCCCATCATCATAAGACACTGGATGCACTTGAGCAGCTCCAAAAAACCCAGTAGGATTTGTAGCTTGCTTGACTGCTTGATTGTGTTGTAGCTGAATATCTACACTAACTTGGCTGGTGTAAGCATGTACTTTATAAACACATTCCCTGTGCTAATTTGATTTTTCACGTACACCTAGTTTTTCAGGACAATCCTTCCAATTATTCATGCCAATCAAAGCAAATGTGTCATGTCTGCATATACAAAAGCTAAGTTTCTTAACTCTGGCAAATCAACCCTGTGCAGCAGGCTCTCTTTCTTGTTTTATGGTGCACAAGCTCCGATCTATCTTTATACCAGTCGAAATAGAAAAATCTTGCTCTTGCATTGTTGCGAGATCCAGATATGCAAAGGGTTCCTAGTTTTGAAATAGGGACTCTTATGTTGTCAGGGTGTAATGGGGCAACGTGGCAGATCACAAAAGTTAGGGATTACTGTTTTGTCGATGAATGAAGTTGAAGGCGAGTATTTCCCATATTTCATCTGAATATGAGCACCATCATTCCTTTCAGTAAGTATTATCAGCAACAGCAAGGATGGGACTTACTGGGTTTCAGAGCAGGGACTCCTTTGGCATCTACTTCCCTCTTCACTGTGTTCTATACTTGAACGTTCAGTCAGCCTGAGGTGTAGCAAGAGACTTGGAAAAGGTCCTGAGATTAATTTGCTCTTGATAGTGTTTTCCTCTACACTCACTTCACTTTAATTTTTCTGTTACTAGTCAAATTGTTTTACGACCAACATGCAAATATGAGTGATGAATCGTGTGAGAACAAGCAGAAGTTCGAAAAAATGCCAGGAGAAAAGTTAAATATAAACTCTAGCTCTAAGCCAGCCATCAAAGGGACCCAATATGGTAGGGGAGAGAACCTCCTGAGAGAATAAAAGGGATGATGGGAAGGAAGGTCACTTCTTCTCTACTTACTGGATGTGGAGTCACTCTCTTTTCAACAGAAAAACCAGACTTTTAACTTCCCCATCCAAAGAGGGAAACTTACAAGTTATCCCTGTGTGTGTTCTGTTCAGTAATATCCCAGCCAGTACTCAGAATCACATGCCTTCCTTTGCCTAGGGCTCAGCCTTTGGATCCTGCGTGAAGGCACAGAGCCATTTTACTGACTCACCACAGCAGCCAGATCAGATGGGGTTTCAACTCTATTTCAGGGATACAAAAGAAGAAAGAGGGTCTCTTTGAGGAATGGTGCTAGAAGGTGAGACAGGAAGGAACTCTGGCTATGGTTTGCATACTGCTCTGGTGTACAAAACAAAAGCTCACTCTCTTCCTGAGTTTTGCTATTAGGAGGGCGGGTAAGGGGAGAGGCACTGAAATGCCCTGGGAACTGCATCCATTCACACCTCCATCCAGAGCTAGAAAGTAAGTTCCTGGTCCCCTGAGAATGGTGATAAACAACCTCCCACATGCTGAGCTGCCAAGTAAAAGAGACCCTTACTAGTGTGCTGGTTCCCTGTTTCTCAGCCCTAACCCCCTACCTGCCTGACTCTCCTTCCCCTCCCTTTAATCCCTCCTAGCTGTAGCAGTTTGAACTCCCTGGTCCATGAACATCTAACCCCCTCTCCCCAGGAGTTTCAGCCCTCAAGGGAGCCCCCCATGAGCCTCTGCCTCCCTCGCTCCGCTCTTTACATTATCCTCCCCCTGCTGGCAAGCCCTCACCCTTAGGGGACAGTTCTGTTTTGCTCTCCTGACGATCCTCACTACAAGAAGGAGCCTCCACAGTTTTAGCAGGCACAGATGAGGGCCCGGCTTGCGCTACGATACAGAGCTGGACCCGCCGCTCAGGATGTGGTGTGCTTCCAGTCCTGAAGGGTTCAGATCTTTAAAAAATGGGAGGGCAGAATAGCCCTTTGGCCTCCCATCTCTAGCACCTGTGTTTCCCCCAATACCCTTTCAATCCCTCTTCAAAGCTGAAGGCTGGAGCCCATCTCCCTCCCACAGTCCCTCTCCGCTGAACTACTTGCTGGCTTTTATAATCACTTGCTCCCTTCCCAGCTGGATCTGGTTATTGACCAGGGCTGGCTAGCAGCAGACCATCCTGTTACAGTAGCATTTTAAAGCCCCTTTTGCATTCACTTTGCACAGGTGATTGTGACTGTACAAGGTGCCAGGCAATGGAGAATCAGATGTCAAGTATAGACAGTATTGCCTGCTGTATTCTAGATCTCAAACCTTACTAAAATGCCTGCAATGAGACCTGATCCCCCATAATCCCTTTGTGTTTCAATGACAAATGTCTCATTAAGCATCATGCACACTGATCTAAAAATAAAGATCATTCATATTTGAAAGCGGCACGTATTGGTTTTTTCTGAACAAAGTGTCATATGTTTAGCTGTCCTGGGGTTTTATTAATGAGCAATATTTCATTAAAAGCTAACTGAAACCTCCAGGCAGCTATTACTTAGAAATAGAGATGCCAAATGTGAAATCAGAAAGCAGGTGAGCAGAAAGCATAACAACTGTAATTATTTCATTGGGAAGTGGAAAGAAATGGGGTGGGAAGGACACATATTATGTCCCTTACAGACATCTAAATACAAAGCACTTAACTCACGAACCTTGCTGAATATTTTCATCCATTGTGTTGTAATTTACTGACCCTGCCTGTAATTTCCTTGTTTTAAGATTGTATTCCAAAAAGTCATCTTGGCCCAATTCTTCTCTTGACATTATGGCTCCCATGACGCAAAGGGGTCATGAACCTGAGGCCTTCTGCCACAGGAAAGTTCCCCCAGCCTACAGGGAATGATTCCCTGGCTAGTGCCGGGACCATGTAGAAGTTCTGCAGTCCCTGGGGTAGAGTGCACGGCTGGAGGAAAGAGGACATGAATGAATGTTGCTGTGGTCCAGCTGTCCCCAGATGCCCGTTAACTCCTTGGAGCTCTCTGGTGCTAGTTGTAAAGTTGTAATTTTAAGCAGCCTTGAGATTTCTCTCCTTATTCCAGGGACTGCATAAGTCACTCACTAGCCTCAGAATACGAAAAATGCAAAGTTGCTTGAAGCCACATTTAAAACAAAACTGGCACTAAACTATTTTTATACTAGAGCTTGCCTTTATTTAGCACCTTCCATCCAAGGATCTTAGAAAACTTTAGAAATGTTAACAAATGTATTTTCACAGCAACTCTGTCGTAGGTAAGGTTTCCCCCACTTCAACTGCAGGTAAACTCAGCCACCAAGACCCAGATCCTCCCAGGTATTTAGGCATTTAACACCAATAGAAATTAATGGGAAGTATGCACCTTTGAGTGTCTAGGACCAGGAGATTATATCGTAACTTGCCCAGTGTCACACATTGAGGCTGATCTGGGAACAAAGATCTGCTGACTCCCAGTCCTGAACTTTAATTACTAGACCAGTAGTTTTCAACCTTTTTTTATTTGCAACCCCCTAAAAATTTTTTAAAGGAGGTGTGGACCCCTTTGTAATTATTAGACATAGTCGGCAGACCCCCAAGGCCTGCAGACCACAGGTTGAACACCACTGCACTAGACTATACGTAAGCCACCAAGAACAGCAATCAGAACATTTAGTCAACGTGAAACCAGTTCTAATCAAAATCTCAGGAGGGTGACTTCATCTTTTATACTCCAGTAGTGCCTGCCAGCCCCACTGGAAATCAGAACCCCATTGTCTCAGGCGCTATGCAACAGTAAAAGGTAGTCCCTGCCCTAAAAAACTTATGGTTTAAATAGACATGATGGGCAAAAGGTAAGAAGGGAAACTAAGACCCAGATCCTAAAAAGGTATTTAATTTTTTTCCCCTTCCCCCTATGGGTTTAGGTGCCTAAATACCTTTGAGAATCTGGGCCTAAATGCCTTCCCCAAGCTCACACAGATGGTGAGTGGCAGACGTGAGTACAGAACCCAGGTGTCTGGAGTCCCAGTCTGAAAACCGTGGCCACAACGGGAATTTTAATTTCTATCTTCCTCCAGAAGGTAGTATTAATTACTGTATATTACAGTAGAGTCCCCTAGACACTTCCTTTTACCTAGACTCCCCCATCAGACACAGACATCTTACTGAAGAGGTAATTGAAGAAAAAAATATTGTTTGTGTTGTGATATTGGGTCAACATGATGGGAAAGCGAGTTCACAGCTAAGAAAGGAGGGATCTAATTTGGAGACGAAGCAGGGAATTAAATGAAAAAAAGCTTGAGAAACTGGTTAGATGTGAAATCTAAAACCCTACAAAGCCAATTGGGCAAGAAAAATGACTGTGACATGTTGGAATTTGATTTTGTGACATTCTTGTTTGGTGCTGAAAATGAAAGATGAAAGAAGCCTGTGTGGTAATGTGAAGGGAAGTCAGAAATGTACTGAGAACTAAGCTAAGATCTCTCCATTTCATTATTGCGATTTTATAATCTTTCATTATCAGCTGTAATTGGTGCCAGGCCATCAGCTGTTATTGAAATGACTGAAACTAATTAGGCACAAGGTTTTTATGCGAACGAGTCTGTTAGCCTGAAAATTTACAATGACTGTTCTTCTGAAATGATGAACATGAGTATCATAGTGATACTTCTAAAACTGACAGCAAAAGCATGACAGCAAAATGTCATGGAGGATTTTGGCTGTTCACCCTTTCCTTCTGAGATTTTCTGATCTGAGAGCCAGTTCTTGGATTGTAAGGTCACCTGCAGTGATCTCTGTGAATCAAATGCCCTGATTGTAACACCCTGGAAGTCTAGTTCTAGATAGGGTGACCAGATGTCCTGATTTTATAGGGACAGTCCTGATTTTCGGGCATTTTTCTTATATGGGTACATATTACCCCCGACCCTCTGTCCCGATTTTTCATACTTGCTGTCTGGTCACCCTAGATCTATAGCTGAATTTTGCAGCTTCCACTCATCTCTAGTTATTTTTAACTTTTTCTATGGTAGGTAAAATCCCTCATGGAAATAATGTATTGGGTCTGACTCTTGATCTCATTCATATCTGTTCTACATGTATATAACTCCAGTGACCTTAGGGAAATTATTTCTAATTTATACATGTGTATAACAGAGCAAGATCAAGCCCACAAAAATTGAAGGCCTGATTCTCTGAGGTGCTGAGCAACCCCATTTCCCATGGAATTTATATACAGCTGAGGGAAAATCAGAGCTAAGATCAATGTTTGTAGACATAGCTTCTTATTTAGGGCCCAGCACTACAAATTACCAAGCATTTTGATCTCCTGCCGAAATCAACAGGAATGGAGGTGTAAGCTGCCTGGCAGGTGGTACTCAGTCCCACACAGGATTGGACCCTACTATACATGGCTTGAAACCTTATTAGCATATAATCTGCCTCTACACATTTTCACCAATTAACATCTCCAGGAAATGAAGAGGTCAAAATTAGGCCATGACTCTGTTCTCAGAAGCATTGGGTGGATGAGAGGGTAGTGATGGACAAAGCAATTTAAGGAAATAAAAATTCAATTTCCCAGCCCTGGTCAAGGCTTCCCTTATTTGAACCTGACTGGAACCTTCTGGGTGGTTGCAGAATATCAGGTTTCCATTTTCTCTCTGTGTCCGCATTATTTCCCATTGTTCTGCAGACAGCTTCAGTTTTTTATTTCATCTGGGCATGGAAGAGCCAAAACACTATTCAGAAAGTCAGATGTTAAGTTTCTGTAGCCTGGCTGAAAGTAGGAAGTACTGAAAATTGGATGAGAAAGTCTGCTCTCTAGAAGTTTTCTGCCCAGTTTTACAGATGCAAGTGTCTTGGATAGTCCAAATTGGCTTTTGATAAGAATCTATAGACTTTTAGGTACATAGTTAAATTGAGCTTGAATTCCAGACATCTATACAGTATTGATCTACTGCGATCCAAGAGCTAAAACAATTCTACTACAGTTGGACTAGAGAGAGTGTAGCACTTTGCCTGGCGCAATCATTGTCTGAAATCCTAGCTTCAGACCTAACACATAAGTTTTGTGTCTCTCTCTCAAGAGAGCCAGCATCTTCCTACTCTTCTGTCACGTACAACTGCTCTCAGCTATCATTATACTTGCACAAGTGTCACGGCTATCAGCTCATTTGATGGTAATGAATTTGCAGTCACATATCTCCTCAATGGGTTCATCTCCTGGAAATTCATCTTTCTAATTTCTCCTGTTCCGAAGCACCACAGAGTTATGAGGAGTTTAAGTGTCCATCAATTAATGTCAAAATACAATGAAATACCTACGAAGCTGCATTTGACATCCACTAGAATGCCAAATGAATTCGCTAATGATCAGTCCCTCTGCCATGAGAGTCCCAGGAACTCATGATGATGGGACATTTAGGCTCAATTCATAACATATGTATGGGACCATTCAGTGGGGTTTTGCACTCTGTGGAGTGAGAAAAGAAATAGTGATATTTGGGTCATGAGACTAAAAACTTAACTCTCTTCTCTGCCTTTGCAAAATTAAAAGCCCAACTCCCATTGACTTTTAATGTGAGGTGGGAGCCTGACTGCTCTTTATGCCTTTTTAGAAAGCTCCCTGCAAAGCAGCACCAGGCTTATGAGGATTCCCAAAGATGTGCTGGGCTTGATTCTCCAATGGCCTGGTGGTTAACCCAGTGGTCAGGGATTCCTTCTATGTTCGGCCACAGGCAGATCATGGATGAGTGACTTAGGCCCAGATCCTCAAAAGGCATTTAATCACCTAACTCCCATTGATTTCTATCTTTGTTTGCTTCCATTCCCATCTGTGAAACGGGGATGATAATATTTCTTTTGTCTATATAGTTGCAAGGGAGCAAGCGGGAGTGAGGGAGCTGCCTGCAGGATACCTGAAGTCTGGAGCAGGCTTGCTAAATGAACCAGCCAGCAACACCTGGTGCAGGGAAGGAACCTCAAGCAGCCGGTTCCTTGGAAGAGACCTGGCCCTAGGCTTGGTCTGTTTCAATGATTCTATAGAAAATGTCGCTGGCTTCTCATGTGACTAGAAGAATAATGATCCTTCATGTAATTTAACGCTGTTGCTGCACATATGTACAGTCATACTTCATACTGTTTATTTCTTCTGGCTAAACGGTGTAGCTTAATATATTACGGTGTGTATTGTAAATGGGATGCTATAAAATAGAGAAGACAGGCAATTGATTCAACACTGCGGACAGACTCAGAGCTTGTACATTTCTTGACTTTTGGTCAATATAATATACGCTGCCTTAAAGTTGCATTAGCATAGCCTGTTCATAGATTCATAGATTCTAGGGTCAGAAGGGACCAATGTGATCATCTAGTCCGACCCCCTGCACAAGGCAGGCCACAGAACCCTACCCATCCACTTCTATAACAAACCCCTAACCTATGCCTGAGAGAATAGCCTGTTTGCATTGATATAGCAACACTAGAGCAAAGCCCTACACTGTGTTGCAGAATATTGAAGATAGGACTTGTGCCAAACCCCTGCCATGCCCATTGAACTCATTGGGACCGATTCTCCACTCCAGTGCACTGGCATGAAACCAATATAACTCCACTGAAGTTGGGTCCATTTAACTTCAGTGGGAGTCCTGGTCACTAACCACCTATGAAAATCAGACTTTTGAGGTCTCCTCTGAAAGACTCACAGGAAATGTCAGCTCAACTCATCGGCCTCAGAAGCACAAAGGGATGTGAACTAGTGGTTCCAGGGAACTGGGGAATGTTAGACCTCATTCTGGGGATCTGCGGTGTGAGACCACTCAACTAATCACAAAAGAATTTGCAAAATTCACATGCAGTCTTTAGACATCTCATTTCAGTTAGTTGCTGTCTACGCCACCAATGGCTCTAATCTCATTGCCTTCAGACACAGTTTCAGTTAGCACAGCCTTGATTCATCTAAAGCAAAATTTCAACTACCCAGCACCTGCCACAGGCAGACCATCTCTATGGGCTTCCAGCTTTGGTTCTTACAGCTAACAAAGCTTGTCAACAGGAAATTCAGCTGGGGTGTGAGATCTTTTAACCGAGATCAGCAGGAGCTTTGACCACAATGCTGTGTGGAATGGGAAATGTCACTTGAATTTCATATTAAAGCTAAGAAGGATGCAAAGCTTTTTCATTTTCCCTCAAATCCTGATTCTCCAGAGACAACAATGCAGACCCCTCTGGGAAGCTACTTTTAGGATTTTCAAAGTTAATTAAGCCATTAACAGGCATAGTAATGGGAGGACATTTGCTTAACCGTGTGCTTTCAAGTCTGCTAAGTCTGGAGGTGAAATCCTGGCCTCGTACACACCAGTGGGAGTTTTGCAACTGACTTCAGAGGGGGCCAGGATTTCACCCTCAGTGTTTCGATAGTTTTGGATGAAAATCTGGACCCATATTCTGGTTTATTTCTGACATTAATATCGCTGCACCCATTCACAAGCCAAGCCCTATGTACTGAAGTCTATGGAAGAGCTCTCATTGATTTCAGTGGGCATTGGAACAAACCTGTTTGTTAGAGCTTTACTTATAATCTCTTTTTCCCCTCTCATATTATATTGGGGCCTGAATGTCGATAGGGAAGATAATTTGCCTTGAAGCACCATGGCCAGTGATGGCATATATGAATAAACAAATAATAATAGAGACAACAATGCAGACAACCAGTATGGAGGGTCTCTCTCTCTCTCTCTCACACACATGCAAAACACTTGTCTTTTGGCTAGCACCAACTCCCTTGAACCGAACTTTTCTGAAGACTTATCTCTCAAATGTCCATTTGCTCAGCTGCCTCTGCATTTCCCTGGCAGGGAGAAAAAGAGAACACTCCAGGAAGTTCACTATGGACTTTTCTATGCCAATCTAATTACCCTGGAAAGCATTCAGGTACAGTGGTAGTGGCGGGCAAAACCCTTAAGTAAGTAGATACATACAAGAGGGGCTGTTTGTGTGGTATATACAGACTGACTTGAAGCGCCGCGTTTCAGGAGAAAGCTTGTTTCCAGTAACTGTTCTACCCGAGTTTGCTGACTGAGAGGATGGGATAATTCGAAGCTTCAGCTAAGCATAGAACCAGCCAAACCAAATCAAAACTCTAAGTGTCAGCTGGTGTAAATCAGCGTAGCTTGACTGACCTCAACATTTTGTGCCACTCTGCAGAGGTACACATGGAAACAATGACAGAGACAGTGGGCTGGCTCCAACAGGCCATGTGTTGTTAATATCTAAACCACAACCAGACGGTGGAGAAAGAATGCCACAGGATGTGTTTGATCTGAAGCTGAATACCTGATTTCAAAGAAGCAGATATGAGCCCTATGTACAGATGACTGGAGTCACTAATAAAACTATATGAACACAAATGGGCTGGAATACAAAGGCCTAGGGGCACCGGAATGGGGGCGTTGGAGGCCATGCCCCCGCCCACTTTTGAAAGTGGGAGGGCTATGCTCTACCACTTTTTACCAGCCATAAGGATGAGCAAGGGGGAGAGGCCTGGAAGGAAGGGCGGCGCCAAGGTGGGGGCTCAAGAGAAAGGGGCAGTGTTGGACAGAGGCTTGGGGGAAGGAGCAGCCCGGGGGAGGGGCCATGGTTTGGGCAACAGTGGCCCCCACACTGTTAGGAAGCTTCCGCTGCCCCTACTAAAGCCTGGTTATTGATGATCCTTAAACCAGGCAGGTACAGAATAAATAGATTAGAAACATTTTGGGTCTCCAGATATCTGTGGTAATCTCTTTAACCAGGGACCATTCTTTCACAGGGAATTCTAAGACTCTAAGGGTACGTCTACACTGCAGAGGGGAACAGCCCGCCCAACGTGGGCAGACAGACTCGGGCTAGCTCCGTGCGAGCTAGCACACTAACAGTGCGGATGTTCAGGCACCGGGGTGGCTTGGGCTAGTCACCTGAGTCCAAGCCTGCGCAGACTCTTGGGGCTGAGCTTGGGTGCCAGTGTTGCAATGTGAAAGAGCTCTTGGAGCTGCAGGATCTCATAGGGAACAAAGCAGGGAATTAACCCCCAATAAGAAAATGTTGTGATTAATGATCCAGAGGGAATATTACATAGGTGTAATGAGTCGATCAAAAGATATGTCTCTAAGAATGGGTAAATAATGGTCATTTTGGCTTCTGTGAGAGGAAGCAAGGCTGAAGGCTGATGCTTTATATTTAATTAAAGAGTAAATGGCAGATGAAAACCTTGAGGAAATATCAGGTCAAATGCACTAGTGGCATAAAGTGGGCACAAATCTTTGCCTCTGATGCTCACTTCTGCTGCTAGTAATCTGTCCCATTGTGTTGAGATGTAATGTTGCTGTTGTATCACCTATTTATCACCACTAATATGCTACTAAGAAATAAAGCTCTCAGGTTTACTAGAGTTTATTTCCTTCTCTATTGATTATCTACCACATGGAAACATACAATTTGTTGCTGCATAGAACCGCTTATTACAGATTCATAAATTCCAGTGCCAGAAGGGACCATTGTGATCATCTAGAATGTGGTCAGTTGTATGAAACTTAAAGGTGGATAAGCAGTGATTGGACTAGATGACCTCCTGAGGTCTCTTCCAACCCTAATATTCTATGATTCTGTGATTGGCTGACCTAATTGTTCGGTTAGCAAGAGACAGATTCTGATCTCAGTTGTACCAAGGCAAAGCCACTGAGATCAATGGAGTTAAAGCACTCCAGATTTACACCTGTAGAACTGAGATTGGAACCAGGCCTCAAGTTCTGTGTTTATTTCTCAATTGCCTACATACCAAGAAAGAACATAAGAACGGCCATACTGGGTCAGACTAAATGTCCATCTAGCCCAGTATCCTATCTACCGACAGTGGCCAATTGCAGGGGTGCCCCAGAGAGAGTGAACCTAACAGGCAATGATCAAGTGATCGCTCTCCTGCCATCCATCTCCATCCTCTGACAAACAGAGGCTAGGGACACCATTCCTTACCCATCCTGCTAATCGCCATTCATGGACTTAACCTCCATGAATTTATCCAGTTATCTTTTAAATGCTGTTGTCAAGGTTTTATCCCCACTTTGAACTTTAGAGTTCAAGAAGTAGGGACCTGCATGATTACTTTTAAGCTTAATTACTAGCTTAAATTTGGTACGCTGCTGTCATAACATTTCTTCCCAGATCTGGACCTTACCGTCCAAAATATGGGTGTTAGCATGAAAACCTCCAAGCTTAGCTACCAGCTTGGACCTGGTAATTGCTGCCACTAGCCAGGAATTATACAGTGCCTAGCTCACTGTGGTCTCCCCAAAACCTTCCCTGGGGGACCCCAAGACTCAGATTCCTTGAGTCTCACAACAAAGGGGAATAAACCATTTCCTTTCCCCCTCCTCCCCTCCAGGTGTTCCCTCCCTGGGTTCCTGGAGAGATATACAGAAGCAAGCTCCATGAATCTAAACAAAGGGATTCCACCCTCCCTGCTTCAAGTCCTTGAAACACAAGCACCGAGAGATCTAACCTCTCTCCCCCCTCACCCAGAGGGTATGCAAAGTCAGGCTTAGTAAATCTAACACAAAGAGATTTTTCCCCCTGACTTCTTCCTCCCACCAATCCCTGGTGAGCTGCAAACTCAATTCCCTGGAGTCCCCACTAAAGAAAAACTCCAACAGGTCTTAAAAAGAAAGCTTTATATAAAAAGAATGAAAAAAGGACATAAAACGGCTCTGTATTAAGGTGACAATATACAGGGTCAATTGCTTAAAGGAAAAAAATGAATAAACAGCCTTATCCAAAAAGAATACAATTTAACACATTCCAGCAACTACACACATGTAAATACAAAAAAAAACAATATAAACCTATTGTCTTACTGTCCTTGTACTTACAACTTGGAAACAGAAGCTTAGAAAACCTGGAGATAGAAAAATCACTCTCAGAGCCGAGAGGGCACAGACACAAGACAAAGAACAAAGAACTCACACCCAAAACTTCCCTCCAGCCAGATTTGAAAAAGTCTTGTTTCCTGATTGGTCCTCTGGTCAGGTGTTTGGTTTCCTGTGTTAACCCTTTACAGGTAAAAGAACATTAACCCTTAGCTATCTGTTTATGACAGCTGCCACCAGCCAGAAGTAGTGTCTGGCACACTTTCTGTTCCCCCAAAACCTTCCCTGGGGAACCCAAGACCCAAACCCCTTGGGTCTTAAAACAAGGAGAAATTAACCATCCCCCTCCTTTTCCCCCCAGACTCTCCCCTCCCTGGGTTGCCTTGAGAGGCTTACACAGATCCATACTCCTTGGATCTTAAAACAAGGAGGAATTAACCATTCCCCCTCCTTTCACCCCACCAGTCTCTGGTGAGTTCAGACTCAATCCCTTGGATTCTAAAACAAGGAAAAATCAATCAGGTTCTTAAAAAGAAAGCTTTTAATTAAAGAAAGAAAAGGTAAAAATTATCTCTGTAAAATCAGGATGGAAAATGCTTTACAGGGTACTCAGATTCATATAGACTAGAGGGAGCCGCCCCCCCCAGCCTGAGATTCAAAGTTACAGCAAACAGAGGTAAAAATCCTTCCAGCAAAACACACATTTACAAGTTAAGAAACAAACATAAGACTAATCCGCCTTACCTGGCTATTACTTACTATTTTGAAACATGAAAGACTGATTCAGAAAGATTGGGAAAGCCTGGATGCAGGTCTGGTCCCTCTTAGCCCTAAGAGCGAACAATGAACAAAATAAACAGCACAAACAAAGACTTCCCTCCACCAAGATTTGAAAGTATCTTGTCCCCCTATTGGTCCTCTGGTCAGGTGTCAGCCAGGTTCACTGAGCTTCTTAACCCGTTACAGGTAAAAGAGACATTAACCCTTAACTATCTGTTTATGACAGCTGTTATAGTCCTAGCCCTCACAACCTCCTCAGGTAAGGAGTTCCACAAGTTGACCGTGTGCTGTGTGAAGAAGAACGTCCTTTTATTTGTTTTAAACCTGCTGCCTATTAATTTCATTTGGTGACCCCTAGTTCTTGTATTATGGGAGTAAGTAAATAACTTTTCCTTATCCACTTTCTCCACATCACTCATGATTTTATATGCCTCTATCATATCTCTCCCTTAGTCTACTCTTTTCCAAGCTGAAGAGTCCTAGCCTCTTTAATCTTTGCTCATAGGGACCCGTTCCAAATCCCTAATCATTTTAGTTGCCCTTTTCTGAACCTTTTGTCTTCACTGATGGAGCAACACAGAATATACAGTCTAGTTATTAAAACCAGGGCCGACGAGAGGGGAGGAAAGCCAGGACCCGGCGGTCTGGAAGGGGGCCCAGGGCCCAGCTTCCCCGGCTTCATTGGCCCTGTTTAGCCGGTCCACCCTTGCTGGGGGGCCCAAAATTTTTTTTTCACCAGGGCCCTAACTCACTCTCCGCAGCCCTGATTAAAACAAAGTGCAAATACTTAGCAGCCAGTGTCTGACACTGATTCAAGTTAAGGAGCATCTCTCTCTAGCAGTTGTCCCATTAACTAAGGTGGATTTGCTAGCGGAAGTTTATTGTACACACTTAAGGGTGCAATTTACCCCTGCACAGAGGGTCAGCAGAAGATCTATATACCACTGAAGTCCCATTTAATGCCTCTAAATAGGGCTTAAGTGATGCATAGGCTCTTATGCTGTCTCTGTGCACAAGGGTGAATTGTACCTTGATGAGAGCATTGTCTTAGGCTGTCACTTATCTTTGTAAACTCTTTCTATAGCAAGGGGACAGTAGTCAACTTTTTGACCCTGTGTTTCTACTACCACAGTATTTTCCTAGCAAAACCACAGTATTTTCCTAGCAAACCACTGCTTACAATAAGTTGATAAAAAATTCTGTCAAGCCATCAGGAAAGGCTAATTTTATTGGTTTGATCTGCAGGACTATAGGTTGGAGGTCCAAATCTGGCATCTTTCACAAAAACAAACAAACAAACAAACAAACTTGTTTTCTAAAAAAATGTTTTGAAAAAAATATCCTCAACATTTTTGGATGATGAACCAATGAAATGAAGATTGTCTTGGCTTTTCATATCCAGTTTTGGTTTGTTCCCTTCTCTCGCTCATTTTGTTGTTGTTGCTGATTTTGCCACTAAAAAAAAGAAAGAAGAGGAGGGGATGAAAGAGAGAGGAAGTGAAAAACAAACATCCACCTACCCACTAACGGAAAAAAACAGACCGAAAACAAAACCAAAAAAGTCTGTTTAAAGTTTTCAATTTTGTGGTTGAAAAAGCAAAACATTTAAGAATATTCATGGGGGGAAAAAGACCATTTTTTATCAGCAAAAAGGTTCTAACAAAACTTCTTGCTCATTTCTACTGCGGGGCACCAATGGCCATAGTTATCCATAAGAGATTTGGCTCTAAGAATTTTGTTCAGCTGCATCTCTAATGCAGACTCTGCCTTTGGGTCTCTAGGATTGCAGCACCTATAATTCAAACTACCAGGCATATTTTTATTTCAGAAAACAGAAGTTTAGAATGACCTTCCCCCTCTTGTTTTAATAAAGTCTTTCTTGCTACAACTTTTAACCATGGGTTTCAGAGTAGCAGCCGTGTTAGTCTGTATCCGCAAAAAGAACAGGAGTACTTGTGGCACCTTAGAGACTAACAAATTTATTTCAGCATGAGCTTTCGTGAGCTATTTTCTTTCCGACAGTTCACCTCTAGATGGCACTTGCATACCACAAGAGCCAAAGAGGAAAATGCGCTCTGACAGCAGGGGTCAGCAACAGGACATAAATCTAACTAAAATACACTAAAAAGTTTCTGATTCACTTTATAGAAGAAGAACAAATTGTTGGAATTATTTGGCTGCAGTAGGAAAGGAAAAGTTGCTTTTGTGTAAGTTCTTCCGGAACATATGTCTCTTCAGACCATATTTCCTTTGATCAAAATAACTGCTGAGAGGAGCGGTATTAGTCTCTAATAACTTTTATTGCTCCCCATCAGCACAGTATCTGAGTGCCTCACAAACATAAATGATCCCCAAACCTTCCCATGTATATAGGCTGAGGCACAGAGAGATTAAGTAATTTGCCCAAGGTCAAAGAGTATGTGGCAGAATCAGAAAAAATAAAAAACAAACCACCTGCCTCCCGGTACTGAGGCTTAACCATTACACCATCCTACTCTCCTTATCCCAAGTCTTGGAACATGCAGAGCATGCCCAGAATATACTGAATTATGAAGCCAATGGGAGCTGAGTGTGCTTGGCAACTCAAAGGACTGGATTACTAGACAACTAAGGCAGAGTTTCTTTTGTGCTTGTATATTTAAAACTATTGATTGGGTGTTTAATAGAGCCATCCCCATAGTTCATTTGCAGTGATAACTAGTGCATTCTTTTCTTTGCTTACCTACTTTTTAGTGGGCTATGGGTAGGACTACGTGGAAAACTAACACTCAGGGTGCAGCTGTGTAAATTCTGATGTGATACCTTTATGTTACCTTACCTACTCAAAACCAATCCAGATAATAGTATGGAAAAGAAGGGGGAAAGCCTAGTCCCACTGAAGTCAATGACAGAATTCCCATTGACGTCAACAGAGCCAGTGTTTTTAACATCTGAGAATCACTATGAAAAGCAGGAACATTCAAGCAGTGACAGTGAAAAGGAACTACAAGGAGATGTGAATGCAGCAAAGAAACACAGGGAAATCATTTATACCCTGTGTTCGTAACTTTACAGTAACTACAGGTACAGATGCATGGAAATTAGCATCCTATTTCAGCCCTACTGGCTTACTCTCTTCCGACTGCAATCTCTCTCTGGCTCAGGGTTTTCTTCAGTCTCTGCCGCATATTAAGTATGGAGTCTCTGACATCTTTGAGATCTTTAATTACTTATCCTACTGTCATTTGTCTTGTCCAGAAATAAAAAGAGAGAGGCAGTATCTCACATAGAGAGCAAATCAACAATTTGATTGGCGGTGCTTGCTGCTATAATTTATGATCAAACCATCCCAGTACTATTAAATGTTTACGCCACAAACCGACACAGGGGTACTTTCAGGATTTTTCATAGTATGAACTGTATCTTAATGAAAAAGCTGTACTGTAGATCTATTTTTTCTCATATTTGTGATCACGTAATATCCCCGATAAACAATTACTGCAGTTTTACCTGGGAAGGAAACACCAGGAGAGTATTTAATGTATTTTTAGCTTTTTTTAACACAATTTAGCAGCTGGAAACAAGGCAGAGAAGCCATCACCATAAGCCCAACTCAGCAATCTAATCTTATTCAGCAAAGCATTCAAGCACATACATAAAGCTACGTAAGGGCTTCAGGTCCAGGGCCACAAAGTTATTTCAAGCTCCTAACTTCCTGTGATTTCAATAGAAATTAGGAACCTAAATATTGTAACGATCAATGCACAGAGCACCTCCACCAACAGGCAGTGCTGTATCTATCTTAGGGTTAAGGTGTTGTCTTGTGCGTTATTACATTTTTTATCTGCTCCTGGGGGTGTTAGTGGGGAACTCATTCCTGTGTAGGGTGACCAAACAGCAAGTGTGAAAAATCGGGATGGGAGTGGGGGGGGGGGGGTTATAGGCGTCTATATAAGAAAATGCCTCAAATATCGGGATTGTCCCTATAAAACTGGGACATTGGTCACCCTGTGTGAGAGTGCTGGAGCTGGTATGTGTGGTTTTCCAACAAATCTCTGATTCGCCAAGTGTTACAACATCTTTGAGGATCTGGGCCTAAGTGCTTGGCTGGACAGGGATGGACTTAAGCACATGCTTAAATGCTTTGCTGAATAGGGGCCCACACACTCAGGCAGGTCTCTGCAGACCTCTTGCAAGTTTGAGAGCTCCCCCTACTCTAGCAAAGCGAGATCCATGGATCTTTAAATGGACACAAGTGGACAGGACCTTAATTTTACATCTCATCTGTGAGGTGAGACCTGCAGAAGCACAGTGCCGCTAGCTGATTGCTAGCTTGCAGACAGAAGAGTGCCATCCATATCACTTCCTGTACCACCGTAATTCTCACTAGAATTTTCTCCCATCCATATACTGACCTATCCTCACCCAGCTTAGCTGATGCAAGATGACAGAAGCTTGGCTTGAGGCTGATACATTAATACTTCCCTAACACGAGATGCAGAAGATTCTTCCTTAACACAATTTGCTTAAGTCATTGTTATTTCCCTGCCCTCCTAAACCATGAACTTGATTTTATGTGCTGTGGTAAATGTTATGCCTTTAAAGGCCCGCACTGGAATAATAATAATAAAAAATAACCAAAAGAGGCCATCACTCTGCTGTGCCCCTTGTAAAGAGAAATTGCTTAAAGCAGCAAGAAGGATGTTTAATCTTGGGAGTCCAGGAGCCAGTGTTAGTGAATGGCTGAGCTGGAGAGAGGGGTGGGGTCATAGTGATCTATGCTCCTGAATAATGAATCTGATATTACATGTATGCAAATGCAACCCAGCATGCTCCAAGCTAAAGCTTAGTTTGTTTGGTCAATTATTCACCAGCTTCCTTTCTTCTTAGCACCTGATGGCAGGTGGGAGCAGAAATGGCATGTTTAATAGGGGGAGGACATGAGATCAAATCCAAAATCGTGGATGGTGAGATTTCCTTGGCAATGCTGAAGTTTAAATGCAATTTGTACATGTTGAAGAAAAGGAAAAGCATGGTCCAGTGGCTTGACTATGGTACTGAGATTCACAGAACTAGAATCCAGTCCTAGCCCAGACATCCAGAGGTGTTATAATAAGGGCTGAAAAATACCCAAAAGTTTTGGAAGGGATATAAATTTTCATGCTTCAGGGCATAAACCAACCTCTAATAAATGAGAGGGTCAGGAAGAAACTTTTCCTGTGGCCAGACTATCCCATAACTACTTACTGTGGAGTTTTTGCACATACCTCTGAAGCATTGTGCGCTGACCATAATCAGAGAAAGCATATTGGATGGACTAGGAGTCTTATCTAGTCTGGGAATTTCTATATTAGTTCCCTTGGCAAAGTTAATCCATCTGTTTCCCTCAGTCTGCTCACCTAAAAGAAAGAGAATTGTAATTATAATTACTACCTCACGTGGCTGTTCTGTGAATGGCTTGGAAAATGCCGTGAACATGAAAAGGGCATATAAATGTTATGTCTTATTACTAAGCGGGAGTTATTGGTGAAATGCTACCACCAATGTGATATAAAGCTATATGGTTAATGCTAAACACACAGAACATATAGTATTACTTTAAAGCATTTTACAATTACAAGTCACAGTTAGGGCTGATTCCAAAGCCCACTGAAGTAAATGGAAAGCCTCTTATATCAGGCCTTCAAGCTTCACAGCCAGCTTTATGGGGTAGGAAAGTAACGTTATCACCACCGTACAGAGTTACAGAGCTGATGTACAGGGAAAATTAAGGGTCTTGCCAAAGGCTACCCAAAATATCAGTGGCAGAAAAAGGAATAAAATCAAGGCATCCTATCCCCTTCCCCTATCACTACACCACTCTCCTTCCCTTCAACAGAGCATGAAATGATTTCCCAAAGGGATATAAAGCCAAATGCCACCGGCATTATTTCTTGATCGAGCTAACCTTTATAGCTCTCCTGAATAATATTTTACACAGTTGTTGCTTGAACAGAAGTCACTATATTGTTTTTTATACCTCTGCCTCTTGTCAGGAAGAACCTAGTGTAAATTCTCTTTGGCCAGCTCTGAAAATTCCTGAGCTGTATGCTGATCATCATAGTGCTCTCTCAACTCCCAGCCTGAGCAAGCATGCGCATCAGACAGACTGTTGATGAATCAAAGTCTCTTTCTATTGCTTTTAGCCAGCAGGGTATGCTCATTTTAGTCTCATCGTGGACTATTTTTCTGATCAGTGGGAATGTCACTACAGGTAAATATTCAGGTCTGGCCAGGCATAGTTCAATACATGACAAGAAGAGCGAGAATTCCACCATCATTAGTTACACAGATCCAAACGCGAGGAGACATTATTGTTCTTGTACCCACTTCCTTTTCCCCGTGCTGATCTCAACATGTCTGTCATTAGACAGTGAGGCCCAGATCCTCAAAGGTATTTAGACGTCTAACTCCCATCGAAATCAGTGGGAGTTAAAGACTTATCTAGGATCTAGACCTAACCTCCTTAGAGCTAGACAAAGACAGACTAGAAATATGGAGCCCATTTTTAACAATGAGGGAAATTAACCATAGGAACAAGGGTCCTGGTGGATTCTACATCCCTGGCAATTTTTAAATCAAGGTTGGATTTTTTTTTTTATTAACACTATGCTCCAGGTCAGAGAAGCTCTGTGGCCTGTGTTATATAGGAAGTCAGACAGGATGATCACAATAATCTCTTCTGGCCTTAGTATCAATGTATCTATGAACAGCGATTAGCTACCTAGGTTATTTGGGAAGAACCTTGAGCATGGTGGGTGCTATCTTAAATAAATAATAATAATAAATGGTTAAATTGCTATGAAAATACCAAGCAGTGGAACTTAGTTTTTCACGTGTTTCAGTGCCTCTCACATCAAGAACGATCTTAGCAGGTGCCCTTCTCAAAGAGAAATTAATATCCGGAGCATGTGTTGATTTACACCAGTTGAGGATCTAGTCTTGCTAAAGCATGGGCAGGTTCTTGGTCTTAGCCTGATACAGATTGTGCAAAGCAGACAGTAGCAATCACTCACAGACTGTGAAGATGCAGTGGTAACAGGCTGCATGGGATAGCCACAAATTGGAGGTGTCATAAACAGATAGCTAAGGGTTAATGTCTCTTTCACCTGCAAAGGGTTAACAAACAACACAACCTGACCAGAGGACCAATCAGGAAACAAGACCTTTTCAAATCTGGGTGGAGGGAAGTTTTGGGTGTGAGTCCTTTGTTCTTGGTCTGTTCTCTTTCTGGGCTCTGAGAGTGACCACAGGAATCTCCAGGCTCTCTAATCTTCTGTCTCCAAGTTGTGAGTACAAAGGTAGAAAGACAATATAGGCTTTTATATTGTTTTTCTGTATTTGCATATGTGTACTTGCTGGAAGTAGCTTAAATTGTGTTTCTGCTGGAGAAAGTTTCTTTCTATTGTTTATAAGTTGAAAGACCCTGTAACTGTTTACTATCTAAAGTGCAGAGATAAACCTGTTACTTTTTTTTCTTTCTTTTTTTATTAAAAGCTTTGCTTTATGACCTGTTTAGTTTCCTTTTCCCCTTGTTGAGGCTCAAGGGAATTGAGACTGTACTTAACAGGGAAGGAGAATGGGGGGGGGAGGGTGGAATCCCTTTGTTTAGATTCACGGAGCTTGAATCTGTATAATTCTCCAGGAGCCCAGGGAGGGAACACCTGGGGGGGGGGGAGGAGGGAGAAGGGAATGGTTTATTTCCCTTTGTTGTGAGACTCAAGGAATCTGGGTCTTGGGGTCCCCTGGGAAGGTTTTGGGGGGACCAGAGGGTATCAGGCCCTAAAAGAATTCCTGATTGGTGGCAGCGCTACAGATCTAAGCTGGTAATTAAGCTTAGGGGAATTCATGCTAGTACCCATATTTTGGACGCTAAGGTCCAGATTTGGGAATTATATTATGACAGGAGGTAACGTATCCCATTCCACCAGTGAACGGAGGGCAGACAGTGCCACGCTGTGGATGGAATTTTGGGGTATGCTCCTCATACGTGGTGTCTGACAGTGGTTAACAGACCTCTGTGCTCATTTGCCTCCTCACCAAAGTCCGCCTTTAAGATATGATGGCAAGTCATTCAGTTCTTTGTTTGAGTTCCTTCATGCTGAACAGGGAATCTTTGCTCATTCCTGAGTGTTGGGCGAGGAACATGACTACAGCTTCTTATGGGTTTGCATGAGATGCAGGAGCAACACTTACATCTTTCATAAGTTGTCAACCCGAATTGCTGGGGCCCAGGAAATTGGTTCCTCAAGGCAGTGACCAGGTCAAATTTTACTGCTTGCTTGAACTGTCTAGCTCAGGGGTTGGCAACCTTTCAGAAGTGCTGTGCTGAGTCTTCATTTAGTCACTCTAATTTAAGGTTTCACGTGCCAGTAATACATTTTAACGTTTTAGAAGGTCTCTTTCTAAAAGTCTATAACATAAAACTAAGCTATTGTTGTATGTAAAATAAATAAGGTTTAAAAAATGTTTAAGAAGCTTCATTAAAATTAAATTCTAATGCAGAGCCTCCCGGACTGGTGGCCAGGACCCAGGCAGTGAGAGTGCCACTGAAAATCAGCTCGTATGCTGCCTTTGGAACATGTGCCATAGGTTGCCTACCCCGGTCTAGCTGCTAATCTTGGACTGTGGAAGACACACACACACGCCTTGGTACTGTGTGTATATTATATACACACAGAAACACACACACACACACACACACACACACACACACACAGAGTACGAGGGTGGTATATAACAATATTCATATCCCAGCCAGAAGCACGTTCAAAACAATGTTGAGCATTTAGTTCAAAGGGACAATGAAATTGGGAGAAACAGTTCCAAAGTGTCCCATTGGGGGGAGCTGTTAATCAGGGATCTCACAGCAAATAAGCAGCACAACTTGGTAAGTGAGGGAAAAAGTGGAGACAGAAGAGGTGAACCAGGAAGACAAACATGAGGAGCAGAGTGCAGGAAATGACCCAACCCTTCAGCATGAGTGACGGACTTCATCCCTGCAGGATAAATTGTTGTTTAGCCTAACCCCAGCTCAGGGCCACCTCTCAGCACCAACCCTAACCCCAGACCAACTGAGTAGAAACTGCAACTACATTGCTTCAGTTGTTTGATACCTTTAATTAACACTAATTCTATAACCAGAAAGCTCACTGCATGACTAAGAAATTCCAGTGTAAATACAATACAGTTAATATATGCAGTAAGGACACTACCAAAAGGCATAAATCAGTAGTAAATCAGTCATGCAGTTAACAGTCCAGTTATAGGAATTAGTGGTAATTACATACCAAAAAGCAAAACAGCAGCGTGATTACTCTGTGATTGCATTGTGACTATAATGTAATTTTGGCACACTTATTATTTACAATGGGACCAGCTTTCTCTCCCCTTTTCTCAGTCCTTTTATTTGTGGTGGGCAAGGCTAGGTCTCTAAAATGATGAAAAAAAATCCTTAGCCCAGACAAAACCATTCAATAATCAATGTTTTTCAAAAGGGTATTTCTATTAGCTGCACGGATTTCCTGAATGGAAACAATTCAACTCCCCCACAGTGGACAGATGGCTCGCAAAAACACAAGAAGCTCTGTCCATGGGGAAAACGACTAGTCTGCACAAAGAATGAATCACACCACAAATATTTGGACATTCGTCTCTTTCCTCTTGCAATGAGGAAAAAAAAACAACACTCCATTAATGAGCTCTTCTCTTACTTGCAGTAACTTCAGTGGTGGAAACTTCGTATCTCCTCTGTAATGACCATGAGTTCTGAAGGGTATGAAAGCCAGGTCTGATTTAGGCCAGCTCCTGCCCATCTTTACTTAAAACACTTCTTATCACTTGGGTGCTTTCCTGCAATTCACTGAGAGTGCTGACGGCTCTGCTGCTGGGAAATACCAAGGAGGCAAAGGAATGAGGAAGAAACCTCAAGCGTCCATTTAACCAGCAAATGGCACTAAATAGGATGTCTGCTTTTCTTCCCGGGGCGGAGAAGTGCAGGTGCTTGCAAACTAAGCTCTGGTCCTTCCCTTTCCCCACGAGAAAACAAAGGAGTGAGCTCAGGAGTGGAGTTGTGGCAATCATGGTTGTTTTCAGATTGCTGGCCATTATGAAAAAAGGACAGAAAAAGTGTTTGACGTAAAACGCAAGATGAATTTTTCCAAATGTTTGGCCCATCAAAAAGTTGAGAAAATATTTTGAGTCAAACAAAACCTGTCGTTTTGACATTTTTATTTTAAATGTCATTGATCTATATTTTTTCCAAATAATAGGAGAATAGACCCACAAAAAAGTCAAAAAGAACTGACTAATAGTAAGGGACTGAAAAAGAAAGAAGTGGGCAGGGAGGGCAAAGGTGAGCGACATCTTGGTTTCCATCTGCTAGGAATTTCAAAGAAGTCAGACCAAATCTTTTCAAATTTGCCTGAGGTCCATCTTCTTCGAGAAGTTACCAGCTCTTTAGCTGCCAGTGCCAGGCCAGCCAAGACAGTGTGCCAAGCTTCTGTCTCTGAAGGAACCTCCTCTTCTATCTAAGTAATGTGAATCATTTGGCTACAAGCAGCGCTCTACTGAACCTAGTTTTTCATGAGCTGGGGACTTTTAAAGATAATGGGTTATGTCCCAAAACACAGTCCTGGGAAGTAATTTTGAAGGAAGTATCCATTATCCTATTAATCATCTTGTTTACTTCTAGCCAACAGGACAGTCCCTAAACACATGAATACTGCGTGTCCTGGGAAGCCCCCCACTTACTATTCCTCAGTTTTATTTTAGAAAAAATATTTTTTTTTAAAAAAAAATGTTTCTCTGGGTGGGTGGAGATTGGCTTTGTGTAAATTGCAACTTCCCATCACAGGGAGAGACTTCCATTTCCACAACTTGCAGCATTATCCTACAGCCCTTATCCTCAGCCAGGCAGTCCTGCGGCTGCAGGACATAACAGAGTTTTCCCTAGCTGCTGGTGGAAAGGGGGCTGGTCTCTCCCTGCTTGTTGCCAGGAATCCTGGCTTCAGCCTTCTACCATTTTGATGAGGAAATGTCCCCTACAATAGTGGCTACCAGACAAA
The DNA here is from genome assembly GCF_025201925.1 of Gopherus flavomarginatus. Taxonomy (NCBI): domain Eukaryota; kingdom Metazoa; phylum Chordata; order Testudines; family Testudinidae; genus Gopherus; species Gopherus flavomarginatus. Next base: position 159,227,939 of record NC_066618.1, on the reverse strand, counting down.
CATGGATCAGTTTTCTAGACAGTTTAAATTCTGTTCCTTCTCACACATGGATGCTGTGTGTTGGGGCAACCCGTGGGGAAGGTGGATTGATTGTGGGGAAGGTGGATTGATAAGAGGACAATTTAGGTGTCTTCGCTGATTTCAGCAGATCAGTTTCTGCAATTCCTAGCACTCCCACAACAACACAGCCTACCTGGTCCAGCTGCATGGCATTACTTGCAGCTTAAGCATCTCTTGAAGGATATATTATGTGCTGGGAACAGTAGAGACTCCAGCACGCTTGTTGACATAGAGAGAGGTCCATAGGTTCAGCTGCCAAACTGAAGCTTATGATGACTCCTGGCCTCAAAGAGCCTCTCAAATTTAGATTGTCTGTGCCAGGCCTGGAACAAAGATTTCCGTGTATCCTGGAACTTGAGGCAATGGGAAAGCGCCTTGCGAAACATTAAACACACTACTACTGATCTACAATTAAGGCTGATTCAGCCAAAAATTATATTTCGTTCACACTGGTCCTCCACGTAGGTGACAGCGCATGGGCCTATTGACGTGGGGTTTTACTGTTGTTGTTTTCTTCATAATCAACTTAAAGGAAACTTTGAAATGCAAAGTCATTTTGAACCGAAAAAAAAATCAAATGTTCAGCTTAAAAAACGCTGACACAAAACATTTAGATTTTGTTTGGTTTTTTTCAACTGAAACAATTTGGTTTGCAAAACATTTTGGTGTCACTAAATCTGCCTTTCACCTAAAAATGTTTCAGGCAAAAAGTTTCACCCAGCTGTACTCAGGAGGACTGTCATAACATTTTTCCCAGATCTGGACCTTAGTGTCCAAAATATGGGTGTTAGCATGAAAACCTCCAAGCTTAGTTACCAGCTTGGACCTGGTAAAGCTGCCACCAGCCAGGGATTATACAGTGCCTAGTTTACTGTGGTCTCCCCAAAACCTTCCCTGGGGGACCCCAAGACTCAGATTCCTTGAGTCTCACAACAAAGGGGAATAAACCATTTCCCTTCCCCCTCCTCACCTCCAGGTGTTCCCTCCCTGGGTTCCTGGAGAGATATACAGAAGCAAGCTCCCTGAATCTAAACAGAGGGACTCCACCCTCCCTGTTTCCAGTCCTGGAAAACACAAGTACCGAGAGAGCTAATATCTCCCCCACTCCCCTTCACCCAGAGGGTATGCAAAGTCAGGCTTAGTAAATCTAACACAAAGAGATTTTCCCCCTGACTTCTTCCTCCCACCAATCCCCTGGTGAGCTGCAGACTCAATTCCCTGGAATCCCCACTAAAGAAAAACTCCAACAGGTCTTAAAAAGAAAGAAAAGGACATAAAAATGGTCTCTCTGTATTAAAGTGACAAATACAGGGTCATTTGCTTAAAAGAAAAAAATGAATAAACAGCCTTATCCAAAAAGAATACAATTTAACACATTCCAGCAACTACACACATGTAAATACAAAAGAAAACAATATAAACCTATGGTCTGACTATCTTTGTACTTACAACTTGGAAACAGAAGATTAGAAAGCCAGGAGATAGAAAAATCACTCTCATAGCCGAGAGGGCACAGACACAAGACAAAGGACAAAGAACTCACACCCAAAACTTCCCTCCACCCAGATTTGAAAAAGTCTTGTTTCCTGATTGGTCCTCTGGTCAGGTGTTTCAGGTTACTGGTGTTACCCCTTTACAGGTAAAAGAACATTAACCCTTAGCTATCTTTTTATGACAAGGACATCCCTCCACATCATTCCATTGGTTTAGCCCGACTTGCTGGAACAGGGTGTGGAACCTTTTTCCCAAATGCTGCAGGTCTCAGGGGATCAGCAATAGGTCAGGTCCATCCATGTGGAGGTTTGGAGACTCGGGCTCTTTGCACCCTGCAAACAGCTTGGATCTGAGGTGCTCCCAGCCCTGGGTACCTCCTTAAAAGTAGGATTTTCCAGCACAAATGGGATTCAGCGTGAGGAGATTTAAAACCCTGTTCTGCTGGACCTGTGTGTGGCTGGGATGGCAAATGAAATCCATCCTCCTCCCTCAGCTTGCTCACTCCTCTCCTGGCTTGCCCAAGTCCTGGCCCCTCTCCCTGCATGGCTTCCCAGTCCCACCAAGTGCCCTCTTTAAGATCCAGGAAAGGGGCAACACTGGTTCAAAGAAGGTCAAGCCCCCTTCTAGACAAAAGGGAGTGCCATGCACATGTGGATCTAGAGTGAGGAAGAGACAGTTCCCTCTAGAGCTAGTCAGGAATTTTTCAACCAAAGTTTGGATTTTTTAAGTGTAAATTAAAAAAAAAAGGTCAATTTATGGAAACCAAAACTGTTCATGGGAAAGGGATGTTTGTTTCGGAAAAAAACTGGAAAAATGTGAAATTTTCAAAGCATGTTGACATTTTCTAAATAAACAATTTCTAAATAAACAGTTCTAGATGACATTTCGTTTAAAAATTTAAGCTAATTAAAGTTAAAAAGTTTTAAAAGCCCACAAAACATCAACATTGAAAAGAAACATTTTGAAATTAATCAAAACAAAATGTTTCGATTTCACCCAAACTAATTTTTTTTTCCAGATTGTTGATTCCTGAACATTTTTGAGATTTTTACTTTTTCCTCCTGATCTGAGGCAGGAAAAAAAGTTTTGAATGTTCAAAAATATTCTCAGGACAGGAAAACCATTTCACAGGACAGGAAAACCATATCCAACTCCAATCCTCAGAAAATGTGGAACTACAGAGGTCAAGGTCGAAGAACCAGGCTGTCTCATGTAGTTTAACGAGTCCCTTACATTCCACCTGGGGTAAAGCACATTCCTTCTCTCCTTAATGACTCTGCATTTCATTATTTGCACCAGCAATTGATTTAGGCACAACATTAGAGACCATCAAAGGCCAACATCTCTGAGTATCACAGTAGTGCCTGGAAGCTCCAATCAAGATTCAGGGCCTGTTGTCCTAGTTTCTGTGCACATACATATTCTCTTCCCTTCCGACCCTCCTTATTTCCATTGCAGATCCCAGTGGAACACTGGCAATGAGCAAAAATAGAATGAAAAAGACTCATAATTGCCCATCATTTTTCTTAGAGCCAGTGCAACAGTGTTTGCTTGATATGGAACTTAGCGTATCCAGGGAGCGCGTGCACACTCCTTAGCTATTTAAAATAATGAGGGGATATACCACTTTTAGCTGAAAATGCCCTGCTTTTAATGACACCAGCAGCAACAATGGCTGCCCCCATGAGGAACATTGTCTACATATGGGACTCTGAATGATGATTTGCAAATATGGCAAAAGAAAAAGAAAAGAAAATCAGCCACTGTAATTTCACTTCCTTCCTCTTTGTATTATTAGAGAAATAAGAACAGGGACTCTATTTTCTCAGCAGGTCTGGAAACACTCACACAATTAAATGGTAGATGCTGGCTAATGTCATGCACAGCGCAAAGGAAAGCTAACTTAAATCGGATGCAAATGAGAGAGGGAAAACAATGATACTTTTCTAAGACGTGCTTCTAAGGATGGCTGTTGCAACTTTCCTAAAAGGATATCCACAAGGTGCCTAGGGAATCTTGATGGATTTGCCTCTGAGTGACTGCAAGCCAGAGAGCCAGGCAATTTGTTCCATCTTACTGCATTTTCAGGAAATAAAATTGCTCACTCTAAAACAGGCCTTTCCCAGACTGCAGGGTCACATATGCATTTTGTGCCTCTTTAGAGCCTTACTGTGCTAATGCAATAATTCCTCAGCACTTTCCCCTCACAGTTGCTAACTGGGTGAACTTTCCCATGGGCTCTGGGTCCCTGTCTGGTAGGTGAACGGCAGCTGCTTTCCGATTTTTGTTCATTATGGGAGTGAGCGGTGGAAACAGCTGCGTGTCTTTCATGGCGTCGGCACACTCTCTTTTAAGGTGATATGGTCCTGCGCTCATCAAAATTAACAGCTTATGGCTATTCACACTATTATTCTTAATGGGACTGACCATGTGCTGTACCCTGCAAGGAGAAGTGCTTCACTCATCATCAGCGATTTATAACACTCCATGACCTGGCTGGGCTAGCTGTATGCATAAAAACCCCACTGTTAATAAAAATGTGCTGCTCTGAATTAAAAAAGAAAAATTAATGGAGAAGGACAGATCTAGCAAGCTCCCACCAGCTAATCCCGGCTTCTGCTCTCACTGGTGTATCAGCAGCCAGTTAAGGATGGTTGACGTGCACCAGAGTGTGTCCAAAATAAAAAGGGCTGCAGAATCATGCAGTATTTGGACAGCCTGCTCTTAGGTCATAGCAAGATTGGAGTCGAGGCTGTCCTTTTGCTGTGTGTTTGTACCGCACCTAGCACAACTCTTGGTTCATGTCTGGGGCTCTTAAATGCTACCACAATACAAATAAATCAGAATACTTCATCTTTTGGGCAACATCCTTGCCCCATTGGCAAACTGGACCAGGAATTCACCCAAGATGAGCTGACCCAAACTCCCCAGATCTTAACACTCCTGATGTCTAGGAAGTTTCAGATCCATATCTGCATGTTCTGACTTAGGCTCTCCCATCTGCTATGCGACCCTCTAACTGAAGGATTTAGGCAGAAACTTTCTCTGTGGACAGTTTTTTGTTTTAAATAATTGCCCACTTTGAGTTATTGGTTACTATTAGACACAAGGTACAGCACTAGGACCACTCGTACAGCTGAGCATGGCAATGCCTACGTCCCTATGATTTATTTTCTTAAGTCACATGCACTGCAGTGCAAATATATAATAATAATATAGTTTGGTGGCACAGGGGCTGATCCAAAGCCCACTGAATTCAATAGAAAGACTCCCTCTCTGCAACTTTAGAGTGGTTCTGTTCTGTGTGAAAAACGGCCTCTACTTATTCAGCGGATCTGCTCCCCTGTTTTGTATTCACGGTCCTATCTGCTGACTTGAGTGAAAACGTAAGGGTTTGGGTTTTTTTAAAGCGATATGTTTCATGTACATTTGGAATTTGAAATGCAGTCATTTAAAAGAAAACCTAGATTTGTACAGCAAACAGCAAGGGCCTGAGTAGTCAGAAAAAAGATGAGCAGCCGCGTGGGGAACTGGGGAAATGACACTGCTCCCATTTGACCTTTGCAGAGCCACTGCAGCTGGGAAAATAGCGACAGGATTCTTTTTCTAGCTCACTCACCTGGTGAGGACTGTTGACAAAGATCCAATTGCACAGCCATCTTTGGGGAAAAAAAACTACTGTCCTCAGATTAAGCCTTCATTTACACATGGGGCTCTGCAGATGGAAATGAAGGTATAATCTGAAAATGACCTGATTCCACAGGGGTAGCTCAGCACATAACTTGAACATGACTGGGTTCCACAGAAGGGGAGGAAGGTGTAAATTGAAGATGAAATGGCTCCAAAGGATTGCAACCACTGGAAATTCAGTCCTGGTGCAGATGCCCCATCGCACTTCAGACCCCAATTTTGGGAACATTCGCACAACTTCAAGCAGAGGAATAGTCCCACTGAAGTCTGTGAGACAAATAGCATGCTTAAAGTTCAGCACCTGCCTGTTTGAAGGCCTGAAGCCTCAGTTCACACTGCAGTGAAGTTGACCTTAACAAACGACAGAAGGGGCAGCGGTTTGCACACAGTTTTAGTGCCAACTGATACGGTTCTGCAGAGGGACAGGGATCCCACAGGTCTCGCAGGACCCACTGCCATAATAGCAGGAACGAGTGGGAGCGGGATTAAAGAAAGTCCCACACAGAACTCTACCAATTAGCATGATTTGCCTGTGTCAATGAGGATAAAAATCCCCATAATTCAATATGCTAATTAAAAACATGTGTCTCTGCCTATCAGGCTCTAGAGAAAATACTAGAAAGAAAATGTCTTCTGATTACAAGTAAATATTTTTGCAACAGCAAGAAATCTCCTAGGAAACTATTTTTGTAGATGAGGATGCGGGCTGAGTTTTCTCTTTGTAAGTCTAAAGAAAAGCGGTAATTTGTTTTGTAATAAATGCAGTAATTATTATCCACATAAACACAATTTTGTTAATTGCTTTTTTTATTCATAAAAATGAGTTTGATGAAATATGAAAAGGGGAAGTTTGAAGTCAGAATCAGAGCGTTAATGGGCGGGTTTTTTTTTAACCTATATGCATGTTGATGTTGTTGAAACACTTGGCAGAATCCTCTTTGCACTAGACTTGATAAAGAATTGGAAGACTGAAAGGGTTCGATCGAAGTGTTAATATTTCAGCATCACGGCAAGACAGATTTAAAGTGCTATTAAACTCTAGCCTCAGTCTAACCTATACAATTATAGGGCTAATACTCCACGGGTAGAGGTTCTCTGAAGAAGTGTTTTTTGTTTTGTTTTTTAATATGAATTTACAGCTGGATTGGCAGTTCTGGAGAGCAAATTCCTCTATAGACCAGAAAAAAAGGTGAAACATGGGCAGCATAAGGGCAAACCTCACTTAAACAGCACTGACTGTAGGACTAAAGGCATTGAAGGCATTGCTTGTAGGACTAAAAGAGTTCAGTCTCCTTGCCCTGTAAAAATTGGCACTGATGCTGGGATGGTCAAGAAGGCCAGTTAATGCTAACTAGGAGGATGGCATTTTTGTACTGTGAACATCTGTTCATTTGGAAGTGCCCAAAGACCATTGTTACTGTACTTGTATTACAGTAGCATCAACTGAGAACAAGGTTCCATTGTGCTAGGCACTTAACACAGGACAAGAGACAGCTGTTGTCTTGAAGAGCTTACAATCTAAATAGACAAGACAAGTGGACATAAGAACCAAAGGTCCATCTAGCCCAGTATCCTGTCTTCTGACAGGGTCAATGCCAGGTGCCCCAGAGGGAATGAACAGAACATCAAGTGATCCATCCCCTGTTGCCCATTCCTAGCTTCTGGAAAACAGAGGCTAAGGACATCCCTGCCCATCCTGGCTAATAGCCATTGATGGACCTATCCTCCATGAATTTATCTAGTTCTCTTTTTGAATCCTGTTTTGGTCTTAGAGAAGTAGGAAAAAGGAATTCTGTGTCAAATATACTGAGTCCCAGACCAATGCCTTGTTTGAAACACCATTCTTTACCTCTCCCAGCACAAACTCATTTTGCATAAGCCACCATTACGTGGCTAGCAGACAGTAACCATTTTACTTCTCTGACAGAGGTATATGAAATATTTACATGTAACGTGAAATTATGTAAATGAGTTTTACTACATTTCAGCACAAACTCAAAGTGGGCTTAATATTACCATCATTTATTTGTATTATTACTTTTCCTTTGAGCCTGGGCCCCACTTCCAGGGACAACTCCAGAGCTTATTCCCGAGGATGGAATGGGCATCTCCTGAGAAAAGTATGATTTGCTGAAAGTCAGAGTTCAAAACTGTTTGTTCCAAAATTGAAATTTGAAGTTTTGCATGATTTTGATTTTTTAAAAATATAGTCATTTCTTCAAACATTGCAGAAAAGATGCACCTTGGCACCCAACATGAAAACTTCCACTGAAATATTTTCATACGCACTTTGGTCTCACATTCAGACAGGAGCCAGATTTCAATACAAAAGTAGAAATCATTTCAGATAGCCAAACTTTGAGTCCAAAATTGTGTGCAAGGCTCCTGAATCTTTTGACAAAATTCAAGTTTCCAATTTATGGCAGAATGGTTAAGTTTCAGTGTAGTTTCAGGTTTTGTTGTGAATATTTCACACAGCTCTAGTTACAATGCCCAAAAAGTGATTTTTACAACTTTGTAATTGTATCAAATACTCATCCTGTGCACAGTATTTCTCTCTACTGGTTAGGCCACATAGAGGATAGGAGCCTACTACTGCTACTTGCTGACCAAATTGCCCTTTCACACAATGAGTAAAGCTTGGTGCTGAAGTTCTAGGATTCAGTCCCCTCTGATGACACAATCCTGTGGGAATTAAAATATCACTTCCAATTATCAAAGAAATCCTGCATTCCTTGCACACAAGATTAAATGAGAAATTTGAATGCCACAAGGAATGCAGGATGGTGCTTATAGTTCTCCAGGTGTGAAACTGCTAGTGGGATTCACAAAGGTATTTAGGTGCCTAACTCCCACTGCCGTTAGGGGCCAACATACCTTTGTGGATCCCACCCTTGATGTTTTGTGTGCTGATTAAAATTGAAAAAGGAGGAGGAGGGGGGAGTTTGAAACAACTTTCCAGATCACTTTCAAGAAGATTTAGAGTTGACGTTTTTCAAAGTGGACTTGAAATGAACCCTATATGCAACCAGTTTTGTGCAACTTTCAAAGCTGACTAATCAGTTTAGCCACAAGATCTCTCTAAATCAGTTTTGAAATCTCCACCTCGGCCAGCAAAACTGGTTGCAATGGTCTCCAACAGGCAGAACTCTCCTCATAGTCAGTTGGAGTTTAGCCTGAATAAAGACAGTGGGAGTGTGTTTTAATTAAACAATTATTCAGTTGCTGTGACCTCTCCAGTGCAACAAAGGCCCATTCTGAGTAAACACTGGCTTTCAGGCAAACTATGCCCCCTTGACAATTTTGCTGAAGATGGCCAATCTAGCTTGTCAGTTCCTACTACAATTAAAGGGTCTTGTCTCAGACTCAGCATGAAAATATTATCTAACTTTTATAGATCCAGACTGAGTTTGTTTTGATTATACTGCCCATATGTTCAACTGGATCCTTAAATGGCAATCAACAGCATATTTGGCTGCTGTTTGCAGTGCTCTGATGCTAAAGCAGAAGGATCTTGGTTCCTATTCCAAACACTCCCCTTTCTCTCCGCCAGGAACAATGCCACTTGAGAGTCCACAGTTTTCTTTTGCATGAGTAGGAATGCAGAATGTGAACCCCAAAAGACATGGCCTGTAGGGTTGAAGCTTCCCTCTCATTACAAGTGAAAACTGATTGTTTACAGTTACATACATCAGTATCAGCATCGCCAACCCCTAGCTTTCAAAACCCTTGTGTCAGGCCCCCATCAAAATCATGGGATTTAAAAATAAAAAATGTAGGTCCTTTTTATTTGTCTTCTGATTGTTGAGCCCTTAGAGGAGGCAGTGTTGCCAAGTGGATGGAGCCATGGATTAGGACTCAAGAAATCTGCATTCTATGCCCAGCTCTGTCACCAGCCTCTTGGGAGGCCTGGAGCAAGTGATTCTATGATTTTGCCTTTATGTGCCTCAGTTTTATCATCTGTAAAATGGGGATAATGATACTGCCCTCCTTTGTAAAGTACTTAGAGATCTACTGATGAAAAGTGCTACTTACAAGTTTAGGATTATTGTTTAGATTTCATTTTTAAGCTTTTCTCTACAACCAACTAAAAACTACTTTTTTATGAAAGCTGAGATTCCCACATAATCACACGACTCCAGGAGCTGGGGCTTTGCAAAAATACAAAATATTGTGAAACCTGTGGTAAAAATCACGAAATTTGGCAACAACTGGCATATTTGAGCCAGGGTGACATTTTTCTATTTGCATCTGTGAAAAACACCTTTTCATAAGGAAAACTATGTAAATCATTGTGCAGAAGATGGAAAAGAAATTTAAAAATAATGGAAAAATCTTAAGGGAAAACATAATACCAAGGTAACTTGGAACCTCTTAATAACAGTAGTTTGTATTTATAGAACCTTTCATCTGAGGATTGCAAAGCATTTAAAAACACATATATTGATGCCCCAGAACAGCCCTGTGAGAGGGACAAATGTAATTATGCCTATATTAGCGATTAATATTTACATTACAGTTGAGCCTATAGGCTTCACCAAAGCATGTGGTCTCATTGTAACAGGCACTGCATATACATAGTGAGACACAATTCCCATCCCCGAAGAGCTTACAATCCAAATAGACAAGATAAAGAATGGGAGAATAGAAATATTATCCTCATTATACAGGTTTGCCATTGAGACACAGTCATGTATGCTTTGTCCCCCAGTTGGAACAGAGGGAAGAGTGGACAGAGCTGGAAGTGCCTTCGCCCAAACATGGCAGCTTGAAACCACTTCCACACAATCATCTAGGAAGGACAGACAAGTTCTCCCACAAGACACCACAAACCAATTCCTAGAGCAGCTCCAGGAGGCAAGGTGCTAAAGACCCTCCGATATGCACTCAGAAATCCAAGGGGAAAAACACATGTAGCTGCAGTGCTAGTGTGGACACTGGTGCAGCTTTGCAGTGCTGGGTTGGCTAACATGTCAGGATGTGGGCACACACCCAGTGTAGATGTATCTTCAGTGACTCACCCATGGTTGCACCGGGAGGTTGTGGCAAAGCTGAAAATTGAACCTAGCTCTGCTGATTCCCAGTCCTATGCTTACCCACAATATGTTTCTTCCTCTCTAGATCACTCGCCTTTCTTTGGCATGATGTAAGTACTTACTGAACCCACAGTACTAGTCAAGGAAAAGGAAACCCATCCTCTTTTAGTCTATCAGCAACTCTGCCTTGCAAAAAATAAAACTGAGCAGAAAATTTTCAATGTGTAAGATATTACATACAATAACCAGTAACCCAAGAATACATATAACAATCTAATTGCACTGTCTGGAGTTCTGCACTCAGCAATAGTTGAGTAAAGCCAATGTAAGAAAATAATTGGTCTTTTCTTATCTCTTTCTGAAGTTTCTTTAAGCAAACGGATTGTAAAAGAATCAATAGTTCCTCTCATTTCTTTTGTTCAGAAAAAAATATCTTTAAGAAGTTGAGAAGCACAATGTACTAAACAGCTTTAGCCTCTCCAAAATGTAATAACGAGAGACCTTCAAGGTGTGGAAGTGGGAGACACAGCAAAAAAGGTGAACCTGTATCTGAATAGTACAATGCCCAGAATTAAGTGTGTGTCACCCTTATTCTGCTGTGCATGCGATCTGTTCCCTGTTCTCCTGCTAGTTCAGGGGGACTGCCAGTGGCCCCTTATACCGGCTTTGTGGCAACTCCATGTTTTAGCCACGTGTTTCCAAAGTATGGTGCAGAAGCTTGCTGTTCCAGCCATTCACATCACAACATTTTAAGAAGGTGGGGTACATAAACCAATAAATGTGGGAGTTGCTACTCTATCCCTTCATTGCTGTACATCTCAGTTCCCCATCTGTAAAATGGGGATAAGAATACATTCTCTCTCTTGCCCTTCATTTGCCGTGTCTGTTCAGACTGAGCTCTTTGGGGCAGGGACTGTCTCACTGCGTGATGTACAGCGTCAAGCACAACAGGCCCCCTCCTCTCCAAGGGGGTCACTCGGTGCTGGAATAATACAAATAATAAATGCTTCCACTTGTCTCCGTGGCCGTAGACAAGTGCTTAAGCCCCTTCAAAATTTAGGAACTGCATTAATAAATAATGGGAACACTGAATTTAGAACAGATGCCTCTTTCTCCCACTGTATTAAAAGCAGACGAATTTAGTTGTGGTATAAAACAACTCATTAATGTGGTTTTCAACTGCTATTGTATTTTTTTTAACTCAAACCCAACAAATAAAAAAAAAATTTCTGTACCTCTGATAGCTCTGTGCTGTCTCAGGTGTAGACCTCTGTCTAAAGGGCTAGTCTTCAGAAATCAAAGGTTCAATCCTACAAATTCTTCTAATTCTTTGGATGATGGGTTATAGATTTTTGTCTCTGATCTCCCATTGCTGGTTTCTTGATTTGCATCTGAAAATAAAAAGCTTTCCATTAACAACAATAATAAAAATAAAGCACGGTATAAATCTCAATTCATTGTTTACCATCAGGACAAAATCTTTAAACCCATGACTGGTGTATTGAGTTAATGGACTGCGGGTTTATAGGAAGGGGAGAATATTGCCAGAAATATTCCTGAGTTTGTTCCGCCTCAAAAAGCATTGATTTAATTAATTTCTCTTCATCATCATCAGAAATTATGGATCTAATTGCAAGGTCAGAAACATCAGTTGTCCAAGTGATTGGATAGTCGTTAGAGATGAAAGGGAGAAAACAAGGCATTGATGGGAGCTCTGCCTCATTGTTTCATCTTGTGAAGCTGTAGGAAATTGGCTACAAAGTAATAAAAGAAAATTAAAACACATAAAACTTTGTAAAAGTAGCATGGAAGGGCCTGCGTTAAACACACATAAGCAAGAAGATAGTGAGAAGACTAATATATCAAAGATTTAGGGTCAAAGCCAATGCCCATTGAAATCAATGGGATAGTGATATACTTAGTCACAGCAAGTTACTCAGCCACTAGATGTCGCCATATAACATATAGTGTTCCAGGTAAACAAAGGGGCCAAAGCTGGAACGCAAGCTGTATGGAAACCTTTCTGCTTGTGGTTCTAGCACCTGAAGGATCCATCTGGGATCAGGGTTCATTTTATCATCTGCCCAACAAAGACGACACTATTGACAGCCGCATAGTCCAGTGGATTTTGCACTGAACTAGAACTTGGGAGATCTGGGTTCTCTGCCCTGATTTGCTGTGAGTTCTTGGGAAAGTCACTTCACCCCTGTATGCCTGTTTTCTCTTTTACCCATTTGTCTTGTCTATTTAGACAGTATAGGGCCTTTGAGGCAGGAAGTCTCTGGCACTCTTTAGTCAGCACCTCACACAACAGGGTCTTGACTGGGGCCTCTAGGTGCTACTCAAATAATGATCTAGGATACAGACCAGTAGATAAGGACACAAACAGGCAGTGGGAGAGAAGACAAAGTAACAGGGGAGGCAGGTGTGCTTGCATAAGTTTTTAGTCACAGTGGTGTCAGGCACAGGTGGCAGCCAACCTAACTTCTAAATGTAATAGATTAGATGGAAAATAATGCCTGCACCAAATACTTCCCCTTAGGGGATTGGTATCTCTTAGGAAAGCATTTCCCAGTAATTAGCACCTGTGCCTTGTAAAAATCAGAGCTTGGCATTCTTTCTAAAACAGGGATGCAGGAAGTTCTGCTCACTTTCATTTTTCTCAGTGTCAAAATGTCACCGCTTCTGCAGTGAGCAAACAGCTCAGGAGCAGCGTCTCCCACTGGGGGTTGCTGCAGCAACGCCAAGCTTCGGCTTCAAACTAAGAGGTGGCAAATGTTGAAACAGGAGCGGATCCCAGACAAGTGGCAACATCTGCCTCTTAATGATGTAGTGGCGTCAGCAGTCATGGCATCGGTTCCCTTCCCAGAGAACCAAACTGCACTGTGCAAAGCGTGGTGCATGCCAAATTAGTTCTAAGATCCCAATGATCAGAAGCATCAGGGGTGAAAGTAACTTACAGGACTTACTGGTACTGCTGGAGTCCTGAGGGGGACATGGCCTCATCTGGAAGAGGTGAGGCCTCTCAAGATTTAAAGGCCCTGGTGCACCGGCTGTGGCTGGGAGCCCCAGGGTCTTTAAATCAACCCAGGGCTCCCAGCTGCAGAGGTGGCTGGGAGCCCCCGGGGCTCAGGGGCAAATTAAAGGGCTTGGGGCTCCAGTCGCTGTGGGGAACCCTGAGCCTTGCTGGGCTGGGGCTGGGATTTAAAGGGCCCAGAGCTCTTGCTGCTGCGGGGAGCTCTGAGCCCTTTAAATCCAGCCCCAGCCCGGCTGCTGGAGCTACAGGAGGGATTCAAACGGCTCTGGGCTCCCTGCAGCCGTGGGAACTCTGAGCCCTTTAAATACGGCCTCAGCCCAGCCACCCAAGCTGCAGGCAGGATTTAAAGGGCTCTGGGCTGCCCACTGAGGCAGGGAGCCCAGAGCCCTTTAAATTCCCGCCACGGAAGCCGGTGCCGTTCAGCACGGCGTACTGGCTCTTGCCGGTATGCCGTACCAGACCGTACCAGCTTACTTTCACCTCTGAGAAGCATACACACGTTACTGATTAGAGGAAGTGAGGGACAATAACAAATGTTTTTCAATGAAGTTAATGCACGCAGATAACCTACTTAATGGCGCTTTCATCTATTAATAGATTCTAAGGCCAAAAGGGCATGTTGTGATTATCTAGTCTGATCTCCCACATAGTACAAGATATTCTCTATTCTCCCCCTAAGTAATTCCTAGAGCAAGAACTTGTCAGTGATGGAGAAGTCACCAAGACCCGAGGTAAATTGTTCCAATGATTAATTACACACGTCATCAAAAATTATGCCTTATTTCCAGTCTGAATTTGTCTAGTTTCAACTTCCAGACATTGGATTGTCTCTGTTAGACTGAAGAGTCCATTATTAAATATTTGTTCCTCACATAGGTACTTATAGACTGTAATCAAGTCACCCCATAACCTTCTCTTTGTTAAGCTAAATAGATGGAGCTCCTTGAGTCTACCACTATAAGGCATGTTTTATAATCCTTTAACATTTTCATGGCTCTTCTCTGAACCCTCTTCAATTTATCAGCTTCCTTCTTGAATTGTGGGCAACAGAACTAGATAAAATATTCCAGTGCTGAATACAGTGTCAGAGCTCACGCTCAGCTGATTATCCTTGACAGCCCCCAAATCTTTTTCAGAGTCATAGTTTTCTAGGACAGAGTCCCCCATCCTGTAAGTATGGTTGCTATTCTTTGTTCCTAGATGTGTACATTTATATTTAGTTATATTAAAATGCATATTGTTTGCACTCAGTTTACCAAGTGACCTGTCCTCTTTGTTATTTACCACTCCCCTACGTGATGCTGGCAGACCAGGTGCCAGCTCGTGCCAAGGCTCCTAGGCCACAACTGAACATTAACAAATGCATAGTTTGAAATCCATCTGGCTCATCTGCATGTTAGTATTGTTAAAATAGTTCTTAAGTTTTTACGAATGTGCTTAGTCTTTATGAAATGCTTGTAGGATGCCGCATGTATTAATCTCTCTTATACATATCTGTTCACCATGTTATAGGGTGATATTAAGTGTTGGCATTGTAATTCTTTGTAACTGTGTAACTCACCAATGAGGAAAGAAGCCTCAGTTAATGCAGGCTTCCTACAGAAGGTGTTAGGTCCTGCACACAAGAAGGCCCATTGAAACCAAATGAGCCATTGTGAAATGATAAAGACTTTGCTGAGTGGTCACCCCATACCTATGAAGAGGAGATATACAGGTGGACTTGTCCCATCAACTTGAAGGGAATAAAAATCCCAGACAAGAAGGAACTGTATCCTTATACTGCTTGGACTTTGAGGGATAAGTATTACTAAGCATAAGCAAAAGATCCCAATTCTTAGCCTGGGTTAGCCCTGAAGAACATATAGAAATTGCTTATTATAGAAGCTTCTACCAACTTTTGGAACCTAAGGCACTAACTAATTTGTGTATGTTCATTACCTGCTTTAACCTTGTAACTAACCCTCATTTCTTTTTCCTAGTTAATAAATCTTTAGTTAATTTATTATAGGATTGGCTACAAGCATTGTGTTAGATGTAGGATCCAAAGTGCAGTTGACCAAGGTAAGTGATTGGTCCTTTGGAATTAGGAGTAACCTGAATATTATTGTGATCTTTGGTGTAAAGCAACAAGCTGTCACAAAGGTATGCTTACCTGGATAGCAAGATAGATCAGAACACCAAAGGGACTGTCTGTGACTCCATGTTAAGGGTGTCATAGTGCCAAAGGAGTTCACACTTGATAGGTGGTTGGTGAAATCTAAGTATAGAACTCACAACCAATTTGGGGTGTGTGCCTTGGTTCTTAACAGTCTGCCCTGAGATTGGTATTCATGCTCCTGAGCCACTCCAGACAACTTGACACCCCCTTTGTGTGTCATCTGCAAACTTTATTTGTGACGATTTTATATTTTCCTGCAGGTCATTGATAAGGTATTAAATAGCATGTGATCAAGAACCCATCCCTGCAAGACCTCACTGGAAACAGACTGCTCAGTGACACTTTCTCTTTTACAGTTACATTTTGAGGGCTATGATTTAGCTTGTTTTTAATCCATTTAATGTGTGCCATGTTAATTTTATATCGTTCTAGTTTTTTTTAATCAAAATATTGTGTGGTGCCAAGTCCAAAGCCTTACAGAAGTCTGCTTAGGTCTACAGTTACCTTTATCAAACTTGACAAATTTAAAGGAAACGTAAGATTATTCTAATTTTGATTTGTGACTGCAGGTATATGGTGGCATTTATTGTATTCTTCTCAGGACCTCTATAGAAAGGAGAGAAATTTGTCCTCAAGGGATTTTTGCCCCCCATTGTGCTAGGATCTATAATAATCTGGGAGCTGCAGGTGGATGAAAAATAAGACCAATCTTATCATGGTAACTTATAGTGCTAGTGAAAGATAGATCATCTACAACCAAGGAAGGCTGAAGTCCTCCTCCAGTTGTCCACAGAACATGTTTAATGTGAGCAACAGCAGTACAACCTTCTCCACACATTCTATCTGCCCTTGCCTCAGTACACTACTGGAGGAGAGAGCACATCTAAAAGGCGGTTCAAGAACAAGACTGATATTTAGGCTCATCCCTTGATTCAGCAGAGCATTTAAGCATGTGCTTAACAAGTACGCACTGATGTTGATCAGGATTCAGCAAAACAATGGGACTTCAGCACACTTTGCAATGTTTTGCTGAACAGTGTTCTTGGGCCATTCTGCCTACGTAAAGTCTGACAATGGTTAGGCAACTGGTGTGCTGAGACCACTGCTTTCATACTGACCAGAGCCGTCTCATTATTTCTTGTGCTCCCCCATAGCTCTGTCTTCTCTTGTCATTTCTTGATTTATATTTACTTTGCCCTCTTTGGGGCAGGGACTGTATTCTGTGTTTGTACAGCACTTAGCACAATGGGCTTCTGGTCCATAACTGCTCCTTGGTGCTACCACAATGCAAATAATTAATAATAAATAAAATATTACTATAAATAATAATAATGGGCTTAAGACACAAGACAGATTCAGATTTTGCATATCACATAGTTCAAGGTATGTTTAGAGCCCAGTGTTGCAAGTCCATCTCTACCTAAGACATGTAGTGTGTCCTTATGCTTCCTTAAAAACTAATTACTGCATGAGATACCAAAGTACAATATAGATTAAAAAAAAACCCTGCACTACAGACTATAGTATTTTGTTTTGTTATATTTTAAAAGTTGCTAAATAACTCAAAAAAACATTTTGCAATGCAGTGATTGTTTGTGTCACACTGCCCTCCGTTGGACAGAATCAGAGCTAATCAAGTGTGGGTCACAAACCCTATGTTGCCAGCAGTTAACAGAGAGTCACTTTGCGGCACGTGGTAGAGGTGATCTGAGTTCTATCCCGGTAAAGTGGCTTTGTCGTGCAGCACTAAGTGGCTTTGGTGTGCAGCACAGGAACAACTTTGAAGTCCTAGTAGCCATGGATTTGTTCCAAGGGTCAGATTTATGAAGTTGTTTAGGCATCTAAAGAGACACATAGGTGCCTAGTGGATTTTACAAAAACGCCTAAGTGGATTAGGTGCCTAAGCAGCTGTGTCATTCTGGCCCAATATGTTTTTTCCTCCCAAATGAACATAATCAAGATAGATCTGATAAACTATTTCAGTGGGTACATTATTTGAATATGGAGAACAGAGATTGGTTTTTAATGAGGTACTTAATTTTCTGAAAGAGGCCTGTTTTTTCCCCAGTTACTTTGATTACAACCACTTCTCTGATCCTAACCAGTTCCTGCTTCACAAATTACTTAAAATTATTCTTTGGGTACGTAAAACAATTTATTTATTTATTTATTTTATTTTGCACAACCTAATTTTGCCTGCTTGCTGAAAGTAACCCTTTGAAAAAGATCAGACGTTTTGTTGTTACTTTTCGGTCAGCAAAGTGAAATCTTCTCTTTGGGGAAAAAAAAAGAATGCAATTATTCTGTGTTAATGATCACAACAAAGAAGAATTCCTTTGTAATGAGGAGGTGAGCCACTGATCCCTCAAGACTGCAGTGTCTCAAAATACAGTATTACTACTGCAATTCTGAACTGATTTCCATGATTGTATCTGTGTAAAAATGATAAAGACTGGGGTAATTTCTTCACTAGTAACAACATTTATTGTTCTATATGCCATCTGTCTGTGGTTGTATATCTTCTATCACTGTGTTATCGAAGAGGCTCTTAGTGCTAAGAAAAGGAAATCAAATTTCATGCTTCAAGGCCTGAGATGATTGCTGCAGGGGGTCAGGAAGCCTTGTCTCCACTAAAAATAAAACCAGTATCCATATTTCAGCAACAGAACAGCTGCAGTGATGGTACAAAAAGCTAGTATACACAGACCCAGGGCAGTAGTTTGAGACCTAGTGTTAAAACCATCTGATGCTACCTACACTTGCAGTTTAGCACCAGTTCAGTTGCAGTGTTGCTACTGATTGCTGAAGACAAAGTATTCATTTTGTTAGTTTAGATGCAGCTCGTGTGTATAACTTTATGGCTCAGCTGGGGAGGTGCATTATGGGGGATACTCACCTCTCTCTGAAACATCAGGGACTGTTCACACTGGAGATGGGACTGACAAATAAATTGATTGGATATGACAGCCTTTAACTCTTTAATTAGATATACACACGCAGTGTATCTTCTGATCTCCAGAAGGTGTACACTGGAGTAACTACACTGAAGTCAATGCTGAGGATCTAGCCCATAATCTATTAATTTTCAAAAAGGACAAGAAAAAAACAATAAAGCAGATATGGACACAAATTTATGGTTCAAAACTGCTTTCATTGACTTCAGTTCAAGCAGGATTATATCCAAAATGAAGATATTTTTAAAGTCAATATATTTCCGAAAATTAATTAAAAAACTAACGAACACACACTTCAGTAGAAAATCTGCATTAAAAATACAGTCCAGTAGCTCTGTAGTTTCTGATGCCATGTAGTTGTGGTTGAAAAATGGGGCAGAAAATGTGGACTTTTATCATTTATATCTGGGAAGGCTTCAGGAAGCAAAAACTTCCATGTGAATTGTGTAAAAGGATTTTCCCCAAAACTCTGTGCCAGTGAGGGACCCTCAACTTTCTCTCAACCCAAGAAAGGGCATTATGTTAAACAGATGTACTTTATGGCCTGGCAGGTCTAAATTTTAAGTCTGCAAAACCTCAAGATTTTCTCTTATTTATGTCCAGATATTCCTCCTCTCGCCCCTGTTCTTTCAAATGCAATCGCTGTACGAAAATCATGGGTTATGAAGCTTGCAAAGTCAATGGCTTAAAAAAGCTGAAGCAGCAGGTTTGGGCCTGCATTTGAACATTTAGATCATTCTCCTGAAAGCTAAAAATATGTAGCCATGCTGGGGCATGTGACAAAAAGGATAGCATTTCCAGATTATTTTGAAAAAGTAGATCCCTATAGTTGGAAATGCAAGAGACAAGACGTCTAATTTGTGCAAACAGCAAATTGCTATTCTCTTCAAGACTACGCTTGTTTCCCAGGGCCTATCCAGCACTCATTGCTCACACTATGTGGCTTTAAAACTTACATAAACAATAAATGGCCTTAATTTTTCTCTTTCTTCCTCCTGCTGGGGGAAAAGCAGGAGAGACAACACCACATTCTATTTTGGAGTTAGAGACTATGAGCATCAGCTGCAATTCCTTCCTCTGCAATAGGAGTTGGAGCATGAATTGCACTTCCTGATTAGTATTATCCCTGATTAGGTTGCAGATAGTCCTCTGATTAAAGTGCTCTTGGCTATTTTGGAGTGACACATGAATATACATGAATGCAGCGGAGAAGAAAAAAGTAAACAGACAACAAAGCAAAAACTAGTAGTTATTGCTCCGAGGTTTGACGGGTGGGTTCAAGTCCCAGCCCTGACCCAGACAGATTTTCAGGAGGGGACTCTAGAAGAGGCTTGTCTCATTTACAATGGTTTAATGATCTGAATGAGTAAGGGCCTAATCCAACTCCTACTGGATTGAGCCCCAAATGGGAGGTGCAGGCCTCCGGCCAACACCTGGGTTTTCCTGTAGCACAATATAGTCCAGAGAATGGACAGAATGATGAAGCTCTTGTGGCTTGACAGCTTATTAGTGGTATTTGGATCTGAATTTACCCTTAATCTGGATCCTGAGTGAGCCCATAAAAGAGACTAGGCTCAGCAATAAATTTCAGAGATCCACAATCATATTCAAAAGCAACAAGGAGTCTGGTGGCACCTTAAAGACTAAGCGTATGTCTATACTACCCGCTGGATCGGTGGGTAGTGTTCGATGTATCGGGGATCGATTTATCGTGTATTGTCTGGACGTGATAAATCGATCCGCTAATCAACGCCCATACTCTACCTCGGCAGGAGGAGTAAGCGGAGTCGACGAGGGAACCGCAGCAATTGACTCGCCACCGTGAGGGAGGCCAGGTAAGTTGAACTAAGATACTTCAACTTCAGCTACGTGAATAGCATCGCTGAAGTTGTGTATCTTAGTTTGAACCCCACAGCTAGTGTAGCCCAGGCCTAACAGATTTATTTGGGCATAAGTTTTTCTGGGTAAAAACCCACCTCTTCAAATGCATGGAGTGAAAATTACAGATGCCGCATTATATACTGACACGTGAACAGAAGGGAGTTACCTCACAAGTGGAGAACCAGTGTTGACGGGCCAATTCGATCAGGGTGGATGTGGTCCACTCCCAATAACAGATGAGGAGGTGTCAATTCCAGGAGAGACAAAGCTGCTTTTGTAATGAACCAGCCACTCCCAGTCCCTATTCAACCCCAAATTAATGGTATTAAATTTGCAAATGAATTTTAGTTCTGCTGTTTCTCTTTGAAGTCTGTTTCTGAAGTTTTTTTGTTCAAGTAGAGCTACTTTTAAATCTCTTCTAGAATGTCCAGGGAGATTGAAGTGTTCTCCTACTGGCTTTTGTATGTTACCGTTCCTGATGTCCAATTTGTGTCCACTTATTCTCTTACGTGGGGACTGTCCAGTTTGGCCAATGTACATGGCAGAGGGGCACTGCTGGCACATGATGGCATATATCACATTAGTAGACATGTTCAAATATTCCTTAATTCCACGGCAGGCTGCTGGAATTCATGATTCCAGTTTGGTCTTGGGATTTTGAGTCAAAATCCCAATTTATTATACCTTTCTCTACAAATCCAGAAGGATGCCAATAAACACAAATGACCATGCTTATTTTGCCTTGGGTCTGTATTTCTCAAGTGTGGAGGATAGAAGATATATTTAGTGCAGCCTTAAGGATTTTCCTATTTTCCTCCATGTTTCATCTTTCCTCACATCCCCATCTCACCCTGCTCAATGGGCTAGTTCATATATCATCTGAACTGGTTCATGCATGCTCACTAAGGGCCTGACACAAAGAAGTCAGTGGAAAGACTTCATTTGACTTTAGTACACTTTGGATTATGCCTTAAATAACCATTTTGACACGCTGAAAAAGAAATGCTTCCAACCAATCTATTTTGCTATTCCTTCTTCCCTGATAGCTAGACAGAACTTACTTGCTGGCCGAAGTTAGACAGCAATAAGAACTAGAGATAGTGAGATTTATCCTCACCCATCACTTATAGGGAGAAAGAGACCTTGCTTTAAGACTCTGAAGGCTGCGCTTGGGCCTTCAGTCACCATGTAGACCTCTCCACCAGATCAATAGGGCCTTAAGGGAAGGACATTAAACCTTATGCTTCAGAGCCTAAGCCATTCTCTGACAACAGTGGCTAGGATCAGACTTTCCAGGAGGTGGTGGATAGCATTTGCCTCCTGCGGGAGATGCTTGAATTTTCCTCTTACACTTCTGTTGCTCGCCACTGTTGGAGACAGATACTGAACTAGATAGGCCACTGACCTGATCCAGTCTGGAAATCATAATGCCTACAAGATATTATTATTGTTTGATCAGGACAATGGAAACCAAAAGAAAAACCATCCGACTTGCTTGCCAGGAAAAAAAAAGGCACCTCCTGAGACAACTGAAAATAAATAAATTGCAGTCAAATTAAATCAATACTATGCACACTCCTATCCTTTTGCTACATCTCTGATTACTTTTCAAGTGGCTTCAGTTTGAACAGATGTTTCTGGTGCATTCCTAACCACTGCTGCTGACACACTTTTAGAGAGACAGCAGCTTAATCTCCTGCTGCTGCTGTTCACTTGATATGAAGAGGGAGAGAGAGAGATTTGAAAAAAATAAAAAGGGTGCCTAACTAGTTTTCTCGCATTTCTTGTAGGGAGATTATTAATGGAGAATGTGGGCAGAACCCTCCCTCTTTCTTCTGACACCAGGAGAGCTGTTTCCAGTTGTTTCCTACTGCGGCTTTTCATCCTGAGTCCCTCCTTCTCTCAGTGACCCTTATCCTCAGTGGGTTTTTATTTTTACCTTGGGTTTCCTTGTTAGGCTCTGCTGAAGATGGGTGAATCTGTTCAGCTACAACAGACAAGAGACCAAACCTTCATCACCTCTGACACTGTATGTTTTCATTTGAGACTGGATAGGCCAAAAGAAACAAGTTTTTCCCATGTTTCTGTAACACCTTTGCAAAGCATATGTTGAGTCCTGAGAAGATAACAGCTGACTATTGTTTCTCGGAAATGGGGCTTCTCCTTTAGCTTCAGTGGTAGAGGTTCGTGCTTAGGCGCTGAAGATGGCAGGTTCAAACATTGCTAATAGCCTCTGCTGGGGGGGGGTCACTTCTGCCTCCAGTAGAGTTGTTCAAAATTTCAAATTGGGATATTTCAAAGTTGGGGGGACTGGGGGAATTTGAGAAAACCTTCAAGTTCAGTTTTGTGAAATTTGTCCCACCCCAATTTTTCAAACAACTCCAGAGCTGGTTATTTTTTATTTTCAAAATGCCAACAAAAGTTTTCTAATTTCGAATTAGGAAAAAAAAACCCAAACGAAGCAAAATCTCCACTAGTTTCCCTTAACAACTCTGGTAGCTACAGTTGGAGATATCTGAAAACTCTCAAGGCAGTGGTTTCCTTAAAAGCTCTCTGCTGGAGCTTCCTGAAACAAACTCCAAAATAAACTCAGAGTGACACTCCACTGACGCAGCCAAGATTTGCCTATTTTGTAATCAAAACCACCAAAGATCATTATGAGGATCTGCCTGTCTAAGGTCTTTGTATGGCTTCCATCACCATCTTAGCATCTCACGATCTTTAATGTATTTATTCTCACAGCGCCTTTGTGAGGTAAGATGGAGCTGTTATCCCCATGTTGCAGATGGGAAACTCAGACACAGAGATATTAAGGGTACATCTACACAGCAAAAACCTCACCCATGGTAGCAAGTCTCAGAGCCAGGGTCAACTGAATGGGGCTGGTGAGTTTTGTGCTACAGGGCTAAAAATAGCAGTGTAGACGTCCCCACTTGGGTTCCGAGACCCATCCCCCCTTGCTGGGCTTCAAAGCAAAGATGTGAAAGCAGCTCTCCCATATGCTAACCACTAGACCATCCTTCCAGTTCACTCCTAACAGCCTGCTGAATCTTCGTTACGAGTCTGCCGACAGTCTTGCCCATTAGCATCCATGGTAACAGCCTTGTTTTGTGATGTGGTTACGTGTCCGCTGGCACTGGACTGAGACCAAATTGTTTCATATACGTCACTGAATAACTATCAGCTTGTCGTCACTCCTGACCTGGATTCACTCTGTCCATCTATAAGCCAACAAGCAACAAGAGACAACTGTGAAATATGAGCAATCAGAGACCAACATTTTGAAATAGGAGAGCCTAAAATTACATTCCTAAATTGATAGGGCAGGCATTAAAATAATGAGAGCTGCAGGTGCAACTCATTTTCATATAAAATGTGCACAATCAGATTAGTCCGCTGGGTAAGACCATTTGGGAAAATTGTATGCGCGCGCATGGGTGGAGGAGAAGAACCAAAAAGCCAAAAGCCCATTTAAGTACAGCAGTTTCTGCATTAAATGCACTGTGTCACACTACACATGATTTCCTCTCCCAATATGTGGAGCTTAATGAATACCTGGAGCAGTTTCCAGTATCCCATGTGTTGTGCCATATATCACATTATTTAGACAGGGAACCTCCCCAGATCCCTGTCTGTGCTGAACTATGTATTCGTTACCCTTCCTGAAAGCATTTGCATCTTAGGAAACCTATATCCCACCCAGTAGGGGAGGAATCAAGTCTTCTGACAAGATGCTAAGATTCCACTCCATCAATACAAACATGGTGCAGGCAACCCTATCTAGACGTTAGGTCACTTATTGCATCATGTACCATCTTTGGAGATGCTTTTGGGGTGCTCTGTGTTTTCCTATCATGAGTAACCAGACAAGAGCACATGTATGTGACTCGTGGATGCAATCAGGTAGTTGGATAACTACATTTGGTCATTTGAGTACTTGCAGTTAAATTTTGTGAATGCAGTTGAGTCATTTAATAAACATCAGCTCTCAATATTTAAAAACATGAGTAGGTTAAACAGAAAGCCCAACAAGAAACAGTGATATAAGTAACTTAGTAAAAATCCCCTGGGGACAGGCATTTAGCTTATGTAAATTATCTAGGCAGATTTATACCATTTTAGCAATTGGGCCCCTATGAAAGTACTAGGTTTTAACTTGGTCTGTGTGCTCCAGCAGTCTCAACTCCATTTTCTTTTCTCTGTGTGTTTATGTGAATATTTGCATCTCTGAACTGAACAGGTTTTCCTTTAAGAAAAGTGCTATTCTTTGCTGCTTGTGCATTCCTTTGACTATTCAGCAGAGAGGCCAAATGGATGGAAGACAGGAGAATAAAAAAAGGTGCTGTTTTTCAAGTTTCTGTATTGTAGTGCATTCTGCCACAATATCTTCCATTGGTGCGGTGAAATTCAGTCGTGTGCAGATAGCCTTTGTGACATTTAAACCCCTTAAACCCAGCTTTTTATAAGACCTACACATCTCTTCAGAGGTACTTAAGTAGCATGTAGGCTATATACACTAATCCTCTGCACAGGACTGAATTTCATCCCTAATGAACACAGGCCAAGATTTTGATCTGTTATACCAGCGAAAATCTGGAGTAACCCCATCGATGTTAATGAAGTTACTTCAGATTTACATTGGCACAATATCAGAATCTGGTCCCCATCCCTTTACTAATCATGCAGTTGCAGCTGGGATGTTCTAATTCCGGGGTTATGAATATATTCATGTTCAACATAGCTCTGATGCAATGAGCAATTTGGTGCACCCATCAGAGGAGAAAATGTATTGTTTTAATGACTCTCTCTTGATGACCATTGCTTACTTAAATAGGTTCTAGCATCTGAGAAATATTTTTCATTCTCAAGATGTTATTTTCTTTCTTCCAGGAAAGAAAAGTTCTCTGTATATAAAATGTTGACATTTCTTTGACAAGCTATAGAACATGGGCAGTATTTTCAGAAAGCAAAGCATACATTTCTATTGTGCTCAAGGGTGGCTTCACATCTCCATAAAAAAAAATGTATCCATCAATAGACCGATGAACCAGCAGGAATATATACAAGAACTACCTGAAATGAACTTCACTGGTCGAATTTGGCACTTACATCAAAACAGATCTGGAACAAAAGCTTTTCGATTCAGCATGACATTTACCATTTTTTCTGCAAAATTTTGTAGAACACCGATGCCCTGAGTAATGAGGACATAAGCTATATGCAGTAGTAGCCTGACATATCACTGAAGCTAAGCCAGACCAGTATTATGAATTCCAAAGAAATAAAAAATCATGAGTCGAGCTCTCCAAAATAGTAAGATTTTTAAAAGTGTCAAGATTTTCAAGCATATAGATCATGGGTTCTTTTTATTTGCATTCTTGTTGTGGGAGCCATTAGGGTTAAATTTTTTAAACTTCCCTCAGCAGGCATGAGGGTTAGAAACTTTTTAAAAAGGAAATAAGGTTTTCATATAATCACATGACTCCAGGACCTGAAACTTTACAAAAAGTACCAAACATTGCAAGAATTGACAACGCTGTACCAACACTGTGCAAACATTATCAAAATATATGTAAAATACATCTGGTTGAAAATTTTTGCCCAAATGAGTTTTATGTTGGAAAACATGCTTTAGTTGAAATCAACACTTATCACAGGAACATGTCGATTTTGACTTTCTTCTTTCATTAACATCAAAATTTTTTTTATGATATTGGTGACATGTTTCACTTTGCTTTATTGTTTCAATTAATTCATTTAGCCTTTTTGTACTATATTTAAGTATTAATTTTAGTATATTTATATCTATTATACATCATCACATTTTGACATTATCGAAACAAAATGATTCATGCCCAATCAAAATATTTTAGAATTTTGGGGATTTCACAAAAAATTTCAAAATGTCAGCTTTTTGTTCCAGTTCCTAACGTAAGCTATTTGGGGCAGGCAATCTTTCCTAATAGATCTGATCCTGTACCCATTCACTGACTTCAGTAATACAAGACCAACCCAATTATGGATATATAGAAAACCTTAGAGCAAGCAGTCTCTGATTTTGACAATAGCCTCTGTGTGCTGCTATGATGCATAATAACTAACATCATAAGAAACAAGAGTTCTCGTTAGGATGACTCTGTCTGAAGTTTATCAACATTTCTCTCTGGCTTTAGCCCTGTCATCGGCTTTCCAATTTGTTCGTGATCTTTTATTCTAATCATTCTTTTCTGTTTGTACCCACTGCCCTGTCAGTATTTCATAAGCTTTCAGGACCAAAAAGGAATATCACTATAATCTTCTGTATAGCCAGGAGATTACAAAAACACATTGCTTAGTGAGATGAGTTTTTGAAAAATAGCTTTATTTATTGCAACACACAAATACATTATAACCCAATGAGTTATGACAAAGGGGAATATTTTCAGAAGGGCCTAAGGGTCAGACCCTTTCTAAGACAATTTGGGTGCCTAACTCCAACTGATTTCAGTGGGAGTTTGGCACCTAAATATTCAAGCTCAGTGAATTAAGAACTTAAGTTTCATTGGGACTTAGGCTCCCAAGACACTACAGCACTTGTGAATGTTTCACCCCAAAATGACCAAATTTGAAAGCCTTAAGTTAAGCAGATAAATAAAACTAACTCACTCACTTCTTTTCCCAGAGAGGTTGAGCACACATGCAGCTTCTGTCCAGGTTAATGGGACTGAACCCCAGCTGCATGGTTTTGCCATGTAAAAATGTATTAAAGGCTGTGATGGGTTTCATTCACCACTGGCACTCCACCTTGTGGTGGGGGATCAGCTCATCTGGTCTAGCGCCCCCTTCTGCTGCTTGCTCCACCCATGGCCCCTCTCACTCTCCAGGACTTGGGGTGCTCTCCCTTTATGACTCAGACCTCTGGCCAGGTCACCATATAGATTTCATCCTCAGCACTAGCAAAATCTCACCAGATCAGCTTCCAGGCAGTCTTTCCATTCAAGACTGTGCCACTGTCCCAGTGGAGGGTAGGGGAACCCAGGCCCATTCACTACTCCAGGGACCCTACAATCAGCAGCTAAATTCTGCACCCTCTCAACCTCTGCTGTCCTGTCCCTGGGGTTCTTCCTGCTCCGCCCTCTACAGGCTTTCTTCTTCACCATCCCTCTTGGTAAAACCTTCCCTCACAGTCAGGATCCCAGGGTTTCTGCTCTTTTTCTCACCTCACTAATCCCAGAAAGTGACTGAAGACCTGCACACTGCAACCCTTTCCACTCTCGCTTCCTGGCTTCATACAAGCTGGCTCCTACTCTTGTTCCCTCTCCAGTTAATGCTTGTCAGTCAAGCCTAAGTCTCCCAACAGGTGCAGCCTACCAGGTTAATTAGCCCCTTCAGGGGTAATGTGGAGTGAACACCCCATCAGAAAGGCATACGGTGGTTTCACCACTTCACGTATAAGGATATCAGGTATCAGAACAACTAGCCTCCAATGTCTACCTAAGTGACTCAACCATCTGCTCCATATGTTGGAGTTCATGCCAGCCCACCAGCTTTATGCATTTGATCCAACAAAAGCTGGATAGAGAAGACCTCGTGAACAGGGTCACACACACTGGAGGGATGTCATGGCTTCCAACCTTTCCCATCTCAGTCTTTCCACAGAGCAGGCCATAACACTGGCAGGAGACTGGGCTCTGGGGAAGCAAGTGATCTGAAGTGTGCACTCTGCGATTCACAGTCAAGAGAATTAATGCAATGAAAGAATCCCTGTCCAGTGACTGAAGTGAAAGACCATCCTAAATTCTGAAAGACTTTTCTATCAAGTAATGACTTTTATGAAGTGACACATACAATATTTGTTGCATGTATAACATACAGAATTACAGGGCCGTCCAGATGCATCAGATGAAGTGGTTTATATCCCACGAAAGCTTATGCCCAAATAAATTTGTTAGTCTCTAAGGTGCCACAAGGACGACTTCTTGTTTTTGCTCATCTGAGAACTACCAAGCTCAAGATTCTACATCCTTTTGATTACACATTTCAAAGAATCCCTCCATAATCTAATCTATCTATCTAGAGAGAGCATGTGAGAGCCCTTTATTCTACGGCAAATCTAATCATAAAAGCTGTTAGACTTTTTTTTATTTTTTTAAAGAATTTTTTTCTTTTTTAGGCTGTGTAATGAAAAGCACCTTATTCTAATAATAATAATGAAACGCAACCTCCAGATGATGATAATGATTCAGCCCAATTTATCATCATAAAATGTCAATGTCACACATGAAATAATCATGTATGAATGCTTCAAGAGGATGAAAAATAAAATGAAACCCACCCACTTTTGAAAAGACGATGGGGGCTGGTTATGAAAATGATGGAAGTCAGAGGTTTAAGTGATTAAGTCGAATATAGAGCTCACTCATTTGCAATTTGATTTTAATTACGGGCAAGACGAGGGAAAACAAGAACAGGGCCGTCTGCAGCATAACATTAATAAAGCGTAATTAGGAAAAGATTAGCATAGAAGAAAGAAAAGCATCTTAATTCACCTTCCCATAGCCTGCCAGTGCATCTCTTGATGTTGATTATTATTTTCAGTAGGCTGGTGTTTACAAAGGTTTGATTAGATTGTAGGAATGTAAATTAAGGGAGCTTGTTGAGAATATATTTCCTATCTTTGCACAAGAAGGTAGAAATCACAGTGGTAGGCACTGTTGAAATGCTATGGATTAGACAGAGAATGTAGATGAATCTGGATATTGTATATTCTCACCCAATATTTCTTACACTGCCTGAATCCCAACTCAGAGATTTTTAGGATCACAAGCCTGGATAATAATAATGCTTAGCACTTATAGAGTGGTTTTCATCTGTAGAAATCAAAGTGCTTTACAAAGGAAGAAAACTACCATGATTCATTGTCTCCAGATCCAGAAAGTCACACAGGAGGATCAGTGATACAACCCAGGTTCCCTAACTCCTACCCCTATGCCCTATCCCCCGGACCTACTGTTAATTGCTGATCACCCTACAACAATCCTGGCATGACCACTAGCTCAGATTCCTCAATGGCTTTCTCGCTTGTCCAATGAATGGTCTCTATTTTTAGTTGTGTACAGTGTGATATTAGTACTGGACACCGTAGATAAACCAGAATACTTTCAGAATCCCCAGCACCCCATGCTGGCCACAGTGTGGGCGAGTTTGAGATGCAGTGTGGCCTATGAGATCGAGGACTAGAGTGGTATTCAGAAGACTTGTGTTCAATTTCTGGCTCTGAGATTGTCCTGCTGGGCAACACTCTTCCTCCTCTTGGGGGCCTCAATTTGCCCATCTGTAAAATAACCTCCTTTGTAAAGTGCTGTATAGGAGCTAGGTATTGTTATTTTGTGGGCCTCCCTCTCAGTCAGGGCTTCTGAGAGCTACTGTAACACAAATAATAACAAAGAAAATTATTTCTTCAAATGGCCTTCAAAAGAGTGTGAATAATAAACCATGTTGTGATGCTACTGCCAGTTGTCGGCCTCTCTGCTAAGGAGGGCAACAGTGGCACATTTAAATGAATGCTACATCCTTAATGAACATGAGACTACGCCACAATATAACAGGGAGGCAATTAGAGCCAGTAGTTGTGCTGGGTGTTGTGTTTTTAATACTTGACTACTGTGCTCATTCATTGCGCCTCTTGGTAGCAACCACCAAACTGCCTTTAGATCAGGGGTCGACAAAATTTCTGAAGTGGTGTGCCGAGTCTTCATTTATTCACTCTAATTTAAGCTTTCGTGTGCCAGTCATACATTTTAACATTTTTAGAAGGTCTCTTTCTATAAGTCTATAATATATAACTAAACTATTGTTATATGTAAAGTAAATAAGGTTTTTTAAATATCTAAGAAGCTTCATTTAAAAATAAATTAAAATGCAGAGCCCCTTGGACAGTGGCCAGGACCTGGGCAGTGTGCGTGGCACTGAAAATCAGCTGGTATGCCGCCTTTGGCACACGTGTCAAAGGTTGCCTACCCCTGCTTTAGAAGGTAATACCTTTGAGTCATTACCAACCAAGGCCAGATGTGAATGCACAAATTAGAGGTGACAAGCACTGTCTGAGGCACAATCCATTCTTCTGAATTCTAGATGCAATGGTGCATTTGTCTCCTTCAGATTGAAACATCTTCACGTGCCTTTATTAATTTGTCTTCTAAAAAAAATCCTGTCCTTTGTGAACCAGAATCTTGTATATCTATGCTATTAACGAGAAACCACCTGCCAGTGGAGATTCAGTATTATAATTATTTTTAAGAAACACAGTTCTACAGAAAAGTGCTCTGTAAACAGAGCCTCAACAAATTTGCTCTGGGGTTTCATATGAGAGGGAAAAATCCCTTGTTCTTATTTGAGCCCGCTCCATTTTCCTTCAGAACAAACAGTATCATGCAATAGAACCCCGGCCATATTTATTAGGTAAGCCACACCCACTTAGTGCGGAACTCCGTCCTCCTCTAGTAATGGCTAAGTTACATATAGAGAATGATGAGACTTCAACAACCATGGCTAACAGAGCTGGCATTTTTAGCTCAGGCAGTAGAGATGCGTGCTTTAGGATCCCAATGTCCCGGGTTCAATCCGCGGTACTGAAGCCTTACCCAGTGGCACAAGGCATTACAAATACAGGAGCTATACCTACGTGCTATGCTTGGTACACATGTAGCCGTGACAGAAAACAATTGCAGTCACCCTTTATCATGCTCACACTTTGTGCTCAAGAATATCACTTAGGGGTAGGAAGGTTTGCATAAGCCCCCCCTCAATTCCTCAATCTAGACACACAAAGCGTTTCAGGGGCATATACTAGCACATGTCCATGCACTTCCTTGTACATTACGTCTGGTAGTTACCTTTATACCATCTACAATGCAGAGTTCTGAATCCTCGCGGTGGTTTCATCTGATGTATGTGCCCTTTAGAGGCACTCAGACATTATAGTGACAGGTGCCAGTAAAGGAATGAAGACAGACAGATGGGAGGAAAGGGCGGAGATGTGGTAGAGGGAGTGGGAGTTAGCAGTAGAGGGAGCCATGTGGAAGCAGACACAGAAGCAGTCATGGGACAAGGACAAGAAGGTACAGCCAGACCAGCGACTGTAGCTGAGCAAAGCAGGCATATCGGAAACAAGATGATATATTTGTTATGCAAGATCATAGTATTACAGTAAAAATGAGGAGAGATGGCATATGTTTCCCCTATTTCCTCAAGGGGAATGTATCCCCCCCGCCCCCGTACATCTGTTTAAACTACAGTACATGTTTTGCCCTTGGTAATACACTATTACTTTTTTTAAAGGCCATTCCTAGAAGAGAAAGAAAGGTTGCGTGTGCTCGGTGCTCACAGGAGAACCAGGGAAAAAGCAAACTTTCAAGCCAAACTGCAGAATAAGTGAGAAACGAAGGCAGCTTTTATTCTATGGTATGGTGTGAGACTACCAGGGACACAGGTCATTTTGACTTCAACACAATAGCACAGCCTCAAAACCACCTCACAGACAAGATGCCGTATAAGATTTTGTGGAGGGCAGTTCAGGTACCTTTATACCTTCAGATTCCTCTTCCGTTCTAACACCCAGTTCTTTATGTGGGGATAGATTCAGCAAAACCTTCAAAGGCACAAAAGGAAGACCAAAAAAAAAAAAAAAAAACTTTCTTCAGAGACTATCCCTCATCTTTTGTTATAATATAAAGACACAATCTGTATAAATCATTTACTCTCAATCCAACTGAGCCTACACGTTGAACACTGGCACCCCGATAGTTTAGACAGAAAGGAGCGCCTGACATTTTATTCACATAACGGTTTTTGAATTATCTGAGGCCTTTTCAAGTCTCGCTGCTGGATATAATCAGGGCCTGCCAAGTAAAAAGAAACTAGCTCCTCTTATTTGTTCTCAGGAACTCAGGGGTATACAGCAGAGTTGTGATAATAAGGACAAAATAATTGCTTACTCTTAAACATCACCAAATTATCCATCACCTTGATTTTATATATAATTTCAAGAAATCTTTAAAAGATGATACATTCATTGAAGTATTTTTGGGTCCATAATCTAATTTTTAACAATGAAAAAATATCCCAAACCTTAGCCTAAATAAAAGACTCAAACCATTAAAGTTGGCATATGTGTTTTTACAGTGCAGCACATTGGGACACCTTCAGGCGCTACCATAAAGCAATAAGTAATAATATTTTCCCTGTTCTTTTGATGGTAAATTCACCATCAAAGACCTTCCCAAAGCAGCAGCATCTATGCAAGAACACTCTTGCTTTAAGTGATTTAAGGTGTACAATCATACACAATGCCTTGATATTTCTAAACCTGCCTTCCAACATTCTATTCACCCTGGGTAAACCATTAGTTTTTTGACATGAGTGTAAAGTATCAAACATTTTCATGATCATTGTGGTTAAAGACAAGTAAGTAAAAACAAGTAACTGGACTGGGACAGTTTTCTGGGGCTTTTTAAAACCTATCACTGGGATTTTATAGTACATTGCTCCACAATGGTAGACTTCTGCAATGCTCGTGATCAGAGACACAAACTATTGAAAATAAAAAGCTGACTAGAACATGATGTTTCTCTTCACATGAATTCATTATTCTCATCATTATTTAGAATTTTCCAGCTCCAAGTGGGCTGCATAAAGCTCTCTGTTGCTTTGGTGAAAGTAACTGTATCTAGGAAGATGAAAAACAAACCAACTGAACCATAGAGAAATGTCATTTCCGTTCACCCCAGCTGATTGAACTCTTACATTCTCAAAATGTCATGTGTGAGGTCTTTGCTGTAAACTACCATTAGCTGATGTTCAATGGAAAGATGTAGCTACAAAATGCTTTGTAAAATGGGTGCATGTAGGTGAATGAGCAAAGTATTCTTCAGCTGAAGCATTATCGGGTCACCTGGGGACGTCACAAGCTAAGTAGGGTTGAGCTCACACATTATTTGGGTGGGAGAAGTGGGGGGCACAGTAAGTGGTGCTGGTGATTTATGAAGCAGCACTCATCTATCTGCATTAACACTGCCCCAATTCCCCAGCAAGGTATTAGATGCCATGGAGTCTGCTCCTGTAGAAGTCCTGTGGATCTTCTGATGAGATGTAAAGCTGAGGCTTGTGTGGTCTCAGGGGCACTTTTGACCAGAAATGACCCTGCCATTTCAATAGGAGATTAATCTTCAATGCTTATCCTAAACTGGTGAGTGATGTTGCTGTGCACTGTTGAATAACTGCCATGTTTTATCCCAAGGGGGTAGAACATTATGGTAGTAAACACATTTTACGTAGTGTGGGCCTGATCCCAATGGCCTTGTCTAATCATTTATACCCAGGAAACATGAGCGCAAAGGGCATATCAACTGTTACTATTTTGTATTGTTTAAAATGCAAGTTCATTGGGACAGGATGGTTTGTACAGCACCTAGCACAAAGGGACCCAGACCCAGTTAAAGCCCCGAGGTGCGACCACAACATAAATGTTAAATAATAAAATAAAATAAAACAAACAATGGAGAATCATATTATACTCGAGTTTGGGATTCACTTTGCACTGTTGTACAATGGCTACACTGGCAGGGCACCGGAGAATCGTTGCATCTGCAGGAAAGACTCAGTTCATTAAGATCCTCTGGATGGAGAAGATTTTTATAAAAGTAAGATACAGTTCTTGATTTTTATACTAAATAAACTACATAACAAAAGTATTAAAATGGGACATTTTGACAAGTTCAAATTTTTTATTTCAAACTTTTTTCCAAACAGGAAATGTATCAAAATGAGCCCTTTCCCATGAAGTTTTAGTTTCGATGAATCAGCATTTTCTGGTGAAAAAACATATATTCCAAAAATTCCTAACCAGCTCTACAAATTAATATACCATTAACCCAGTGATGGGCCCAATCTAACCTTCACTGACTTCAATGGACTTTGTGTTGAGCACTATGCACTGACTGAAAACATCCATCTTTTATACAAGATCACTACACTTGCTAGTCGTGTCACTTTTGGTCATATCCTCCAGACACACTTTCTCCTGCTGAAACACAGCCCAGATTTTCCCAGAATGCATTGCAACAAACAGATTTAGGCAGCCTGATAGGTTTGGTTATACAAACAATAGCTAATAGATTATTGTGTTTGAAAAAAAGCAGCTGTGTGGACAAAACCTAGCAGAGCTCTAATGGATGAAGATGAGAGTGTGTCACAAATTATTACATAACAAAAACACACAGGTGCACTTGAGGTGAAGGCAGGAACTTTTCTGTGCCCTTTTCTCCCTCCTCCCTTTCAATACCTGAGCATTTCATCAAGAGCTTCACTCTCAGACCCCAAGCACTGCGGACAAATACCATGCTGCAGCACTCAAAAAAGTCAACAATGTAGGGAAATTGACCAGCTGCTCCCTGACACAGTTCAAAGAAGCTGGTCTCTCAGGCAACATGTTCGCATTTAAATAAACCAACCAACCGGAAGTATTAAAATAGGAGAGTGGTTGAAGCTCCACCAACAACAAAATTATGAGTCCAAAATGTGATCCAGAAAAAGTCTGATTTTAACCTATAGCCCCAGAGTTAATTGCAGAAAAGTGTAGTACAGTGGGAGTAGCTGGATTACCCACACTATTAAGAGATGCAGCCATGCTTGACTCATCTCTACCTCCTGTTTGTCAGTAGGAGTTTTACTCCCATTCAAGTTTGTTGTGAGACACTTGAATCAAAAAGCAAATGCCCAATCTGCCGTCTTGTGAGTAAAGTTTTATTTATGTTGCACAGAGTTATTACAAAAGTAATAAAACAAAGCATCTCAGTGTCATCCAGGAGATATGACAAATGAGCTCCATCTTCCAATAGTTGTGTTCCCAATTTCTGTATTTAATGAGAAATATGCTTCAATACACTTATCTCATTTGCTTCTTCTCCTACCTCTGGCATAGAGATATATATATACACACACACATACACAGAGAGAGAGATTTATTTAAAGAACCCATTTGTTAACCCCTTCTCTCCTTGATGCACCTTTGCAATACAGCATTCAGTCGCTAGATGTCTGTGTGTGATGGAGAGAGTTTCAGACAGGATGTGATCTTCGGTAAAAGAGGGGAGACAAAGCTGGAACTCAAGGTGTGTGGAAACTTCTTTGTCTGTATAGCTGTAGTTTTGTTTTGTTTTGGTAATAAATGTCTTCTGTGATTTCATAGCTCATGATGCCCAGAGAGTTCAGGGCAAGAGAATAAGAAATTGGAAACGGCCCAGTTATGCCCTTCTTACTCCTAGAAAGAGGTTAATATGTGTTTTGATGTGGGAGAATACAGAGTGAGTCTTATAAACACCTCAAACAATGGACAATGTGGCATTACCTATGTGCTTCAATTTCCCCATCTGCACACTGGAAGAAAGAGATCATATTTACTTCACTTCCCCATCAGATTAATTACCTAGGTTCAAATTAGCGATGAACTGGATTCAACCACACAGTGTTGTTTTTACTGAAGCATTTTCCTGATTCTAACTGCCCTTCAAAGTGAAAACCCGCTTGCTCTGTGGTCTCGGGGGGAAGCCAGTCTATGTCCAACACCCCTGTAAGATCA